>NC_084483.1:7582500-7895000 GCF_030035675.1 Rhineura floridana | reverse complement strand
CTGCTTCATACCTCAAATATTTTTGCCTGGTTGGAATGTATTCATGAACTCTGACAATGTAACTTGCTTGCCTAGAAAGGGATGTTTGTGTGTGTAAAAAGTACCCTACTGTAGAAAGGTGAAATGTATATTCTTGCTCTGCCCACTTTTCCCTCTGACCCCACTCACCACTGGCAATAGGCCCTTGGAAGGTTCCCAGAAGGGCATTTGGCCCTGGACTGAAAAAGGTTCCCCACCCCAATATGGCAGATACAATTGTTCAGGGATGCCAGGATTACGCTGATGTTTTCCACAGCAAATATGTAAACTGCAAATGTAAAAACATTTTTTTAAAAACATGCATGTACATACCTGACAACCTTGAGTAGGGCAGGATTCATTCATGCAAGGGTCTAGAATCTCAAGCCCATGGACCAATCTTGACCCACCAGGCTTCCTTGTTTGGCCCACCTGTTTGGTCAATCCATGCCCATCTACCCTACACCTGACATCACCTAGGTAAGGGCAGCTACAGTCCTCTTGCACAGTTTCCAAAGCACCCAACAACCAGCTAGTTGTTGGGAGCCTTTGAAGCACTGTACAAAGCAGGAACCCAGCACTAACAGGATTGCCATCCCTCCGCATTGGTTGATGCAAAGGGAATGTGATCTGCTTGGTCTGGGTCCGCAAGATAGCTCCCTGCAGGAAACTCTGTCATGCACACAAACCTGCTCAGTTTAGCTGTGCTTTCAAAGCATCATAGCAGGCAACAAGGTGCAGCGAAAAGCAAGGGTGTGTGTTTGGTTTTTTTACTTTGTTTCTGCAGCTAATTCACTATGAAGGGGTTTGCAGTGAAACAGCTGCTGAAACGAAGGGAAAAAACTTATTTTTAGCTTCACCTTGCTGCCTGCTGTGGTGCAGTCCAACTCTGAGACTTCAGAGGACAGAATCTCCTGACAATGCTTGACAGGTAGTCAAATTTGGCCCATGAGGGAGATTCTGATAGAGATCTAGCCCATGGAGCCAAGAAGGCCTCCCACTCTTTCCTTAACATGTGGTTATAGAATTGTGAGGGATACGTTTGGATGGCATCTGTGAGACCCCTTCTAGCTTACAATTGTGTGCCTGTAAGAGATGTACCAAGTCATTCTAATTTTCTTTGGTCTACTGGTCAGCCTAATTTCCTTTACATAAAGTAATAGTTTAGTCAAATCAGCCTGTGAGTTAATGGGCTTATTGAGTGGTCAATCTGCATATCCAAACAGATGTGACCAAGAAACTCTGTGCTATTGGAATTCTTTTCAGGAGAGAGGTTCCCCTCCTCCACATCTTGAAGCCAAGGAGAGGCTTGTGTTTTTTAGTCTCGTCTTCAGATAAAGCCGGAAAGACACGGAGAGAGGTTTGGTCTCTGTGTCTTAACTCCCAAAGCTATGGGCTTTGGGAAACAAGATCAGATGGACTGTTAAAGCTGGGGACCCCTCTATCTTAAGGTCAGGCTGTGTATATGTGTAAATAAACCACACCACAGTCTCTGTCCATCTTCATTCCAAGGAAACAAAACCCTGGGTTAGCGCTGGAACCCCTGGAAGTCTCACAACGGTTGGAGATTGGGACAGTATGCAACAATACATGCACTGGTGTTTAAAGATGACAGTATGCTGGCCATGCTGTTAAGTATTTGCTGCATGAAGCACTAGTCTAGAGCCAGCATATCTGCAGTAATCATATTATATAGTCACGAGAGTGGCTCTATTCTATAGCCAGTGTGGATTTTTCACATTCCACCATGTTAAATTGAAAATACCCCCATGCCATTCTGCTGCTTCCCATAAACTCATTTCAAAACAAAATCTTACAAAACATATAGTCCTGAAACTTCCCGGAAGATTGCTCCGCCTGTGGCTGCCTCTGAGATGAGCTCTGTCTCAGAGGAAGCTTTTTTCAGTTTAAAATCAGTCAAAAGGGAACTTTGACTGGTGTAAATGTTCTCCCAGGCAAGGGTGAACCGAAGAGATTATCCACAGAAACTTCATTGGGCTGTCGGTGGCTGGAATTGATCAGGAATTCTCTAGGAAAGGAAGGCATACCTAGCAGCCGAGGACGGAGTTAGGACTTTCAGCAAGCTGGGCTGAAAAAAAGCGAGACGTTTTTTCTTTTAAACGATCCACAACGGGCGAGCTTTCTTCTGTCTAATCTTATCATTTGGCTTAAATTACTACAGTAAAAGAGATTTGTTTAAGAATCAGCAATTAAGATACCTGGGTGAGTTACACTTCTCTCTTTTATACAAGGAATTAAGGAGGAGGAAAGAAAATTTAAAAAGCTTATCTTATTTTTTATGGCAAAAAGCAGGCCTGAATTTGGAAACTATAAAGATTAAAACGGATGAGGGGCAACTTACCCGAAGAGAAAATCTGATTTAGATTATTATTTGATTGATATATGTCTGGGACTACTTTTTCTTGGACTACTTTCTTTAGACGAATCTGCTGTTTGTGTATGTTACTAATTGTTCGGCGCTGTGAACCAAATTTGTTTTGCATTCTTGGACGTGCGAGAGATAAGAACTGTGCTGGCCAGATGTCAACAGGCCTGGAATATTAACTCCCTTATTGCTGGAAAAAGAAGCAAATTACTCTTTTCTTGGGAATTGTGGCTATATTGGAAATTTGAAGGGGTTTTTTTTCGGCTTTAAGAATGACAATCAAAGAAGTGGCAGAGACCCTGGATGTACCCCTGGAAGGGTTTTCCCCTCTGGATATGTTTCAGAAGATAATGGATGAGATTAAGATAACGAAACAAGAACTGGGACAGAGTAGACAAGAGATGGCAACTGAATTTGGTAAAGTGAAACAGGAGTTGAAAGAAATAAAGATTATATGAGAAAAGAAGCAGATGGACAAGCAATAGAAGATGAAAAAGAAATTAAAGGGAAGGAGCAAATTCTGGAGATTGGATCAGATATATCAAATGTGGAATTGGAAAAAGATTTGGACTTTATGGCAAAAATTGAAGGGAGGATGCAAGTCCTGGAGATTGGAACAGATATATCAAGTGTGGAACTGGAAAAATATTTGGAGTTTGTGGATCCTGGAGATAAAGATTACTGTTTGGAATTCGGCGTTGTCCCTGGAGAAATTGATGAAGATATCAGAGATAAAGCTATCAATGTTTCGATGGAATTTCTGGACTGGAATGATTTGATGGAACTTGAAATAGAGAAAATTTATAGAATTAATTCCAGATATGTGACAATGGAAAAACTCTCAAGAGATGTGCTAGTGCATTTCGTAAAAAAGAGGAACAGAGATATGACTTTACAACAATATTTCAGCAACACATTCAGAATTGATGGCAAGGAACTATTTGTGATGAAGGAAATTCCCATCAGACTCTTACTATATGACTATGACTATGACAGCAAGATTATTATGGGTGCAAGGATGGAAGTTGGAAGATGGAATTAACACTGATAATGGAAAAATGGCTATTGAAATTATTGGTCCTAGTAGAATTGATGAGATGGATTGACATGTTTATTTGAAGAAAAATCGAGGGATATATTTCTCAAGGAGTGGAAACCTCTCTTTGACTTTTTGCGGAAAGAATAAAGTGATGTTAATGAGATTTGATGATTAATTAAGATAACTACTGGAGGAAAGTGATTTTGTAATATATTAAGAGACAGGTTTGCTATATATCATAGACCTATAACTGATCTGCGACAAATCGGAAGTCAACATTTTATTTTATTGTTTAATTTGTTTCTTTTTTGTTTTGTTTTGTTTTGTTTGAAAATTTGAATAAAATTAATGATAAAACAAAACAAAACATATAGTCCTGAACTCCGAAACACTGTTGAAATTCATTAAAAATCAGCCATGTTCACAGAGTACCTGTAATCCTATTACTGACCTTGCCCCATACTCTGACCTCCATCTTCTGAAGTTTAAAAGTTAAAAAAAATGCACGGCTTAAATTTTTAATTAATGAAATTTACATTCATCAGTATCTAAAAGCCAAAGTAACAGCTGTTTGGCTTGGTTAAACAGGGGGCCACACCCACGCCAGACATTTATTCCACTTTAAACAGTCCTGGCTTCCCCCAAAGAGTCCTGGGAAGTATATTTTGTGAAGGGTCCTGAGAGTTGTTAGGAGACTCCTATTTCCCTGACAGAGCTCCAGTGGCCAGAGTAGTTTAACAATCAGCCCTCTTCCCAGAAAATTCTGGGGATTGCAGCTCTGTGAGGGGAATAGGGTATATCCTGGCAACTCTCAGCAGCTTTCACAAACTACACAAACTACCAGTTGGTCATGGAACCGACCAGAGGGACGGCAACCCTGGACTTAATCCTCAGTGGGGACCGGGACCTGGTGCGAGATGTAAGTGTTGTTGAACCGATTGGGAGCAGTGACCACAGGGCTATTAAATTAAACATACATGTAAATGGCCAATTGCCAAGAAAATCCAACACGGTCACATTTGACTTCAAAAGAGAAAACTTCACAAAAATGAGGGGATTGGTAAAAAGAAAGCTGAAAAACAAAGTCCAGAGGGTCACATCACTCAAAAATGCTTGGAAGTTGTTTAAAAACACTATATTAGAAGCTCAACTGGAGTGCATACCGCAGATCAGAAAAGTTACCACCAGGGCCAAGAAGTGTTGTTCAGTAAAGCAAGTTATGAGACTCACAGACAGGATTTTTCAGTGAGAGAAGGAAACCTGAAGCAAAAGAGTTAAGCAGAGCAGAGGGGTTGCCAGGTTCCTCAAGGCCAGCAGGTGGTTGACAAGGGCAACCGGGTAGATAAGAAGCTGCTCTTGCAGAAGCTCTGGTGTGGGGGAAAGTTGTTTGGAGTGAAAGAACTGTGTTTTGTATTTTGTCAGTAAAGACTCTTACAAGAAACTTGCCTGGCCTGGTTTATTCACTGGATCTATTCGACACCAGAATTTCTTACTTGTATGATATCTATACGCACACACCGACAAGAAGATGCCAGCATGGTTAACAAGCAAAGTCAAGGAAGCTCTTAGAGGCAAGAAGTCTTCCTTCAGAAAATGGAAGTCTTGTCCGAATGAAGAAAATAAAAAGGAACACAAACTCTGGCAAAAGAAATGCAAGAAGACAATAAGGGATGCTAAAAAAGAATCTGAGGAGCACATTGCTAAGAACATAAAAACCAACAACAAAAAATTCTATGAATACATTCAAAGCAGGAGACCATCTAGGGAGGCGATTGGACCCTTGAATGATAAGGGAGTCAAAGGTGTACTAAAGAACGATAAGGAGATTGCAGAGAAGCTAAATGAATTCTTTGCATCTGTCTTCACAGTGGAAGATATAGGGCAAATCCCTGAACCTGAACTAACATTTGCAGGAAGGGATTCTGAGGAACTGAGACAAATAGTGGTAACGAGAGAGGAAGTTCTAGGCTTAATGGACAATATAAAAACTGACAAATCACCAGGCCCGCATAGCAGCCACCCGAGAGTTCTCAAAGAACTCAGATGTGAAATTGCTGATCTGCTAACTAAAATGTGTAACTTGTCCCTCGGGTCCTCCTCCGTGCCTGAGGACTGGAAAGTGGCAAATGTAACGCCAATCTTCAAAAAGGGATCCAGAGGGGATCCCGGAAATTACAGGCCAGTTAGCTTAACTTCTGTCCCTGGAAAACTGGTAGAAAGTATGATTAAAGCTAGATTAAGAACATAAGAACTTAAGAAGAGCCTGCTGGATCAGGCCAGTGGCCCATCTAGTCCAGCATCCTGTTCTCACAGTGGCCAACCAGGTGCCTGGGGGAAGCCCGCAAGCAGGACCCGAGTGCAAGAACACTCTCCCCTCCTGAGGCTTCCGGCAACTGGTTTTCAGAAGCATGCTGCCTCTGACTAGGGTGGCAGAGCACAGCCATCATGGCTAGTAGCCATTGATAGCCCTGTCCTCCATGAATTTGTCTAATCTTCTTTTAAAGCCATCCAAGCTGGTGGCCATTACTGCATCTTGTGGGAGCAAATTCCATAGTTTAACTATGCGCTGAGTAAAGAAGTACTTCCTTTTGTCTGTCCTGAATCTTCCAACATTCAGCTTCTTTGAATGTCCACGAGTTCTAGTATTATGAGAGAGGGAGAAGAACTTTTCTCTATCCACTTTCTCAATGCCATGCATAATTTTATACACTTCTATCATGTCTCCTCTGACCCGCCTTTTCTCTAAACTAAAAAGCCCCAAATGCTGCAACCTTTCCTCGTAAGGGAGTCGCTCCATCCCCTTGATCATTCTGGTTGCCCTCTTCTGAACCTTTTCCAACTCTATAATATCCTTTTTGAGATGAGGCGACCAGAACTGTACACAGTATTCCAAATGCGGCCGCACCATAGATTTATACAACGGCATTATGATATCGGCTGTTTTATTTTCAATACCTTTCCTAATTATTGCTAGCATGGAATTTGCCTTTTTCACAGCTGCCGCACACTGGGTCGACATTTTCATTGTGCTGTCCACTACAACCCCGAGGTCTCTCTCCTGGTCAGTCACCGCCAGTTCAGACCCCATGAGCGTATATGTGAAATTAAGATTTTTTGCTCCAATATGCATAATTTTACACTTGTTTATATTGAATTGCATTTGCCATTTTTCCGCCCATTCACTCAGTTTGGAGAGGTCTTTTTGGAGCTCTTCGCAATCCCTTTTTGTTTTAACAACCCTGAACAATTTAGTGTCGTCAGCAAACTCGGCCACTTGACTGCTCACTCCTAATTCTAGGCCATTAATGAACAAGTTGAAAAGTACAGGTCCCAATACCGATCCTTGAGGGAGTCCACTTTCTACAGCCCTCCATTGGGAGAACTGTCCGTTTATTCCTACTCTCTGCTTTCTGCTTCTTAACCAATTCCTTATCCACAAGAGGACCTCTCCTCTTATTCCATGACTGCTAAGCTTCCTCAGAAGTCTTTGGTGAGGTACCTTGTCAAACGCTTTTTGAAAGTCTAAGTACACTATGTCCACTGGATCACCTCTATCTATATATATGCTTGTTGACACTCTCAAAGAATTCTAATAGGTTACTGAGACAGGACTTTCCCTTGCAGAAGCCATGCTGGCTCTGCTTCAGCAAGGCTTGTTCTTCTATGTGCTTGGTTAATCTAGCTTTAATAATACTTTCTACCAGTTTTCCAGGGACAGAAGTTAAGCTAACTGGCCTGTAATTTCCGGGATCTCCTCTGGATCCCTTTTTGAAGATTGGTGTTACATTTGCCACTTTCCAGTCCTCAGGCACGGAGGAGGACCCGAGGGACAAGTTACATATTTTAGTTAGCAGATCAGCAATTTCACCTTTGAGTTCTTTGAGAACTCTCGGGTGGATGCCATCCGGGCCCGGTGATTTGTCAGTTTTTATATTGTCCATTAAGCTTAGAACTTCCTCTCTCGTTACCACTATTTGTCTTCGTTCCTCAGAATCCCTTCCTGCAAATGTTGGTTCAGGTTCAGGGATTTGCCCTATATCTTCCACTGTGAGGACAGATGCAAAGAATTCATTTAGCTTCTCTGCAATGTCCTTATCGTTCTTTAGTACACCTTTGACTCCCTTATCATCCAAGGGTCCAATTGTCTCCCTAGATGGTCTCCTGCTTTGAATGTATTTATAGAATTTTTTGTTGTTGGTTTTTATGTTCTTAGCAATGTGCTCCTCAAATTCTTTTTTGGCATCCCTTATTGTCTTCTTGCATTTCTTTTGCCAGAGTTTGTGTTCTTTTTTATTTTCTTCATTCGGACAAGACTTCCATTTTCTGAAGGAAGACTTTTTGCCTCTAAGAGCTTCCTTGACTTTGCTCGTTAACCATGCTGGCATCTTCTTGGCCCTGGCGGTACCTTTTCTGATCTGCGGTATGCACTCCAGTTGAGCTTCTAATATAGTGTTTTTAAACAACTTCCAAGCATTTTCGAGTGATGTGATGTAGAAGAACAAGCTGTGCTGAAGCAGAGCCAGCATGGCTTCTGCAAGGGAAAGTCCTGTCTCAGTAACCTATTAGAATTCTTTGAGAGTGTCAACAAGCATATAGATAGAGGTGATCCAGTGGACATAGTGTACTTAGACTTTCAAGAAGCGTTTGACAAGGTACCTCACCAAAGACTTCTGAGGAAGCTTAGCAGTCATGGAATAAGAAGAGAGGTCCTCTTGTGGATAAGGAATTGGTTGAGAAGCAGAAAGCAGAGAGTAGGAATAAACGGACAGTTCTCCCAATGGAGGGCTGTAGAAAGTGGAGTCCCTCAAGGATCGGTATTGGGACCTGTACTTTTCAACTTGTTCATTAATGACCTAGAATTAGGAGTGAGCAGTGAAGTGGCCAAGTTTGCTGACGACACTAAATTGTTCAGGGTTGTTAAAACAAAAAGGGATTGCGAAGAGCTCCAAAAAGACCTCTCCAAACTGAGTGAATGGGCGGAAAAATGGCAAATGCAATTCAATATAAACAAGTGTAAAATTATGCATATTGGAGCAAAAAATCTTAATTTCACATATACGCTTATGGGGTCTGAACTGGTGGTGACTGACCAGGAGAGAGACCTCGGGGTTGTAGTGGACAGCACGATGAAAATGTCGACCCAGTGTGCGGCAGCTGTGAAAAAGGCAAATTCCATGCTAGCGATAATTAGGAAAGGTATTGAAAATAAAACAGCCGATATTATAATGCCGTTGTATAAATCTATGGTGCGGCCGCATTTGGAATACTGTGTACAGTTCTGGTCGCCTCATCTCAGAAAGGATATTATAGAGTTGGAAAAGGTTCAGAAGAGGGCAACCAGAATGATCAAGGGGATGGAGCGACTCCCTTACGAGGAAAGGTTGCAGCATTTGGGGCTTTTTAGTTTAGAGAAAAGGCGGGTCAGAGGAGACATGATAGAAGTGTATAAAATTATGCATGGCATTGAGAAAGTGGACAGAGAAAAGTTCTTCTCCCTCTCTCATAATACTAGAACTCATGGACATTCAAAGAAGCTGAATGTTGGAAGATTCAGGACAGACAAAAGGAAGTACTTCTTTACTCAGCGCATAGTTAAACTATGGAATTTGCTCCCACAAGATGCAGTAATGGCCACCAGCTTGGATGGCTTTAAAAGAAGATTAGACAAATTCATGGAGGACAGGGCTATCAATGGCTACTAGCCGTGATGGCTGTGCTCTGCCACCCTAGTCAGAGGCAGCATGCTTCTGAAAACCAGTTGCCGGAAGCCTCAGGAGGGGAGAGTGTTCTTGCACTCAGGTCCTGCTTGTGGGCTTCCCCCAGGCACCTGGTTGGCCACTGTGAGAACAAGATGCTGGACTAGATGGGCCACTGGCCTGATCCAGCAGGCTCTTCTTATGTTTTTATGTTCTTATCCTTTGGGGAAAGCCATGACTGTTTAAAGTGGAATAAAGGTCTGGTGTGTCTCTGCCCAGTTCCGACCCTCCCAATCTCCTCCCCTATACCTCCCCCTATCTCCTCCCCTTCCCCCTCCCTGCCCCACCCCTAGGTCAGTTTCATCTATCCCAAGCATGATTGCATAGGAGTAAATCTCATTGAAAATAAGCATGCAAATGATGAAACCAGCCATCCCCTCCTCATTCCTCCTATCCCTTCCCTCCTTCCTCCTAAAGAATCATGGGAAGTGTAGTTTGTGAAGGGTGCTGACAGTTGTTACAAGAGTCCTATTCCCTGACAGAGCTCCAGTGATCAGAGTGGGGATTCCAGCTCTGTGAGGGGGATAGTGCAAATTTGGGTGGGAGACTACATGTGCCAGCTGTAGAATAAAAACATGGAGAAAATCACCTTTCCTCCCCCTTCTCTCCCTCCCTTCCTCTCTCTCCTTCCCCCTCCTCCCCCTCCCTGCCCCTCCCCCAGGTCAGTTTCACCTATCCCAAGCATAATTGCATGAGAGTAAATCCCATTGAACTAAATAAGCATGCAAATAATCAAACCTGCCCTCCCCTCATCCTCCCTCCTATCCCTTCCCTCCTTTTCCTCCCCCTCTCTTCTCTCCTTCTCCTCCCTACTTCCTCCCCTCTCCAACCCTCCCTCCCTCCCCCTTTTCCTCCCCATGCTCAGTTTCACCTATCCTAAGCATGATTGCAGGGGAGTAAATCCCACTGAGCTCAATAAGCATGCAAATGATCATAGAATCATAGAATAGTAGAGTTGGAAGGGGCCTATAAGGCCATCAAGTCCAACCCCCTGCGCAATGTAGGAATCCAAATCAAAGCATTCCCAACAGATGGCTGTCCAGCTGCCTCTTGAATGCCTCCAGTGTCGGAGAGCCCACTACCGCTCTAGGTAATTGATTCCATTGTCATATAGCTCTAACAGTTAGGAAGTTTTTCCTGATGTCCAGTCGAAATCTGGCTTCCTGCAACTTGAGCCCATTATTCCGTGTCCTGTACTCTAGAATGAATCCATTCTCAGCAAACTGATCCCATTTCTTATCTCCTGGATTAAAAGCAGAGAAATTCACTAATAGGGAAAAAAACCTTGTGGTTTGAGAATGTGACTATAGTCAACAGATATTTCTATCAAAGTTTAAAAAACGGAAATTGGGCAGCTATATTGAATGCACCAGGGGAGCAGAAGATGTGACCTCTCTGAGACATTGTACTGACCTACAAATTTGTCAAAATGCAAACACAATTTGGGTTGGTCTTTCACAGTCCTATCCACTTCCTGTGTAGCTTGAAAGAATTTGGTAACGTGTCTCTGAGCATATGGTGAGTGGTGGCAACACCTGCAATAAGGACTGTTCTTCTTCCTTGCTTCTTTCCTGTGTTGATACTATTTCTACAGAGAATCTAACCTAGAAAACTATATTTCACTCATTATTCATCCTAGAAATCTGTGTCAAATTTATTTTTATTAATTTCAAAGTGTTTTGATTGGTCAGTGCCATATGCTGGTGAAGACAACCTTTTGTGTTTCAAACTGGAGGTTATATTCTATTTCTATTTTGAGTGCATTAACGGTTGAATCTGAAACTGCAGTTTGATGTAGAATTAGACTGATTACAATATGTTGCTACTTAAGAAATGAGTATAGCTGTTGGAAAATTATTATTATTATTATTATTATTATTATCTTTATTTATACTCCGCCATTTTTCCAAAACTGGAACTCATGGCGGCTTCCAGATAAAAAAATACATATAATTAAAAACATACAAAGTCTACATTAAAATAAGATTAAACTATTTCCAATATTAAAACCATACACACATATAGCTAAAAAAGTTCAAACTAGTTTAAAAATGATATAATAGACATTAGCAATGCAGCAATTAGCATAGACATTAGCAATGCAGCAATGCATAATAGACATTAGCAATGCAGCACCCTTCACGCCCTATCCTTAGCCTTCAATTCCAAAGGCTTGTTGGAATAGGAAGGTCTTTGCTTGTCGGCGGAAGGACTGCAAAGGGGGGGTCATTCTTGCCTCCCTAGGAAGGGAATTCCAAAGCCTAGGGGCAGCCACTGAGAAGGCCCTCTCACGTGTCCCCAAAAAAACAAATTGGCCTGCCCAAGATGCATGTTTTCAGCCTGCTATGCTTAAATCACTCCACTTAAAGAAAGCTGGGCATGTTCAATTAAAAACATAAATACACCTAGAAATTTGTGAGAATATATTTCACCTCCTACTGTTTTATTTTGTGCAAACTGAGACTCTCTTCATATCCACTGGAGACTATTCTGCAAAACAGTCAGTGCCATTATTCCACAATTGTTTTTGGAGCTTTTTTTAGTGTTGCAAAGCGTTGCTGTACTTCACAGAAACAGAAACAACAGAAAATAATTTACTATAGGAAACTTCACTAAAATTGCAGAGTAAATCAAACACATTTAACAGGACTTTCTGAACTATACAACTGTCTTAATACTGTTGCTTCCTCTCTGCTAAAACAAGATCAGCACAGCACATGTCTTGTTTCTGTTGTTTGGGCTGGTTGCAGGTGCTGCCAGCATTCACCATATGCTCAGAGGCACATATTACCAAATTCTTCCAAGCTCCACAGGAAGTGGATTGGACTGAAAAACCAACCCATATTGTGTTTGCATTTTGACAAATTTGTAGGGCAGTCCAATATCTCAGAGAGGAGGTCAGGTCTCCTGCTCCCCTGGTGCATTCACTATAGCTGCCCAATTTCCCTGCTTTTTAAAGTTTGATAGAAATATCTGATGGCTATAAGTACATTCTCAAACCACAAGGTTTTTTTGCCTGTTAGTGAATCTATTGTATGAGCAGTGTGGAACTATTCTTAGGTTATTGTTCTAAATTGGAATAAATACACAGAAGGTAGGATGAGTCATCTGTTTGGGATGACTCTTTTAGTCTGAGGATCATGTTTTCTTTTGGGCAACCTTCTGGGGGCCACATGCTAGTGGTGGGTGGGGCCAGAGGCAAAAGTGCTTAAAGCAATAAATGTGATTTTTATCTTTGAACAGTAGGCTGGTTTCTACACACAGTCACAGATCCCTTTCTGTTCTCTGTCCAGGCAAACAAGAAGCATCCTCACAGTTCAGTGACACATTCCAGCCAGACAAAAACACTCAAGGCGGGTGCAAAGCAGGGCTGGTGGGGTGTGTGACTGGTGAGTAGGTGTGCCTAGGGGGAGTCTGAAGGGCCAGATAGATATGCTTGGAGGGCCACCTTTGGCCCATCAGCCTGAGGTTCCCCATGCATATTGTGCAGAATAGTGAACAACAGGGTAGAAGCATGAAGGGAAGAGAGTTTCAGTAGTTTCCTCCCGAGAAGAAAGCAAGAAGACTGGGCGGCTGGGAGCCTTCCCAGTTTGTACCTCACGTGGCTGAATAAGCTATTGCTGAGTTTTTCCCAGGTTACCCTAACAGAAATTACACGCACACACAAATAATTGTTTCACGTAGAAGGGGAGAGAAGAGATGCTTTGGCGCTCCAGCTTCCTCTTGGGATCCTTTTAGGTTGAGATCTTATCCTGCCTTTGGTATAAATGAAATTTTCTTACGTGGGAAGATTCCGGACAGTGTGCATGTATAAACCAGCTGCATGACATCAAAGACTTGCACTTCTTACATACTCATTCAAATTAATGGGTAAGACAGAAAGAACGGTCTGCTTTATAATGCAAGGATAAGTAAGATAACAAAGTATTACCTGTGTATCTGTTCTTTATTGCCAAATCTGCAGTTTTATCACAATATCTGTCAATCTGCCACAAAAAGGTTTTCTTAGCTTCAGCATAAGACGGAAAGTGTGTCTAATCTTTAAAATGGTTCATGCCCTGCTGCCCCTTTTTCTTTGGTTTCCAGTTAAGTAAAAAGTGGATTGAAGAAGAGCGAGTCAGTTACATTTTATAGTGAAAGTGATGAGATACGTTTTAAGACAGCTAGGATTTGCAATGGAATTTTCTTGATGGAGTATTTAACTTTTTAATGGTACTTTTTTTGTTTTTCTTCTCCTTAACAGCAGATCATGTTCATTTAACTGTGTAAAAGATGTTCTTCATGATGTCTGGGCATACCCTATTTGGGGCAATCCACAATGCAGAAAGTTCTGGAGCTTTGAGAGGATGTTTCTACCGATTGTCCTTGCTTGCACCTTCTCTCACCCTGTGCACAAACAATGAGTGGAGGTTGTGCTTTCCTGCGCAGTTCCATTGTGCTTACCATAAAGGCTGAAATAATGAATTCAAATATAAGCAGGAGGCTCTATCATGGTGAAAAGGATCGATCATGGCTTGTAGTCATGCTTTTCTTTTGTATTTTTGTATGTGTCTTTCCCTTTAATACATTACATTAAATATGTATACAAGAAGCTATCATAATGTGTGGGAGAGGTGTCATTTCAATAACCTGTGAAGAAATTTTTGATGTACCTGATTTGGATCAGGCAAATTATTTGATTTATCTTCCAGGCAAATTATTTGATTTTTCTTCCAGGTTAGCAAATTCCATACTCACTGTGGCATCCATACAACCAAGGTGCCCTTAGAATTAGGAAACTGTGTACCGTACAAAACTATCATGTTGGTTTCTTTGTGAACACCGATGTCAAGCAGTAGGGATATGTATTTTGATTAAAAGTTTAGAGGCAGGCAGCTCATCAGCACAGCTCCTCCAAATGCTGGGTTTAATTAAGCTATCCTTGATCTTTTGCTTCTGGCCTGCTCAAATAATGTATGAAGAATAGAAGTTTTTAGATGGAATCAAAGTAATTTTTAGACCTAGATCTTGTTGCTTTTTTAGTTCCCTTATAGAAAGAGACTGTTTGAAGACTAAACATATAGTACAAATGCCAGTTTATATCTATTGTATCTTTCAGTGTCATCCAAGAAAAGTGTACACAGTATTTTTGTTTTGCATCATGATGTATAATTTATCTCAGAATGAATAGCACCATTGAACAGGTGTGGAGGCCCAGCTCTCCCAGGGGAATCAGGGTGGGGAGCCGGCCGAGTCCCAGCCTCCTCAGATAGGGCAGGGGGAGGAATCAGAGGTAGATGAGACTTTCAAGGACAATGAGGGAGGGGGAGTAGCTGACAGCCTGCCAGTTCCCACAGACAGTTCTCCCGCCGAAGCAGACTTTGGTCCCCTACAGATGCCTCAACAGAGCCTTTGAGGGGTGACCAGGCGGGCACACCAGCTCTGCCCCCCCCAGATTCCCAGCCTGGCACTTCAAACACTTTCCCACCTCCTGAGGCATCTATTGAGCCTGTACTGTCAGATGAGCCGGCGGAAGCTCGCCCCCCTTTGCCCCGCACAAGACGTCGAGAGAAGGTGGGACTTCGCAGGAGTCAGAGATTGCAAGTGAAGACCTTCCCTACTTAAGGCGGCGCCCCCCTGACCCGGTTGCTGAGTCAACTTTCTTCACATGCTGCAGAGTAAGCCTAGGTAGCTTAGTTAGGGAATGTAGTGAGTTAGCACAGCTAAGTCTATGAAATGCATTGCCTTTGATGTTACTCTCATAAAACAGGAATTAATTCTAGCCTCACCTCCGTTTCGTGACTCTCACTCTGGGCAGGACAACAGGTTGGCCTTGTATTAAAGTCCCCCACTGTACCCCTTTAGCTAAGCTATTAGTACAGTGTCTCTCATGTCACTCAGTGCATCAGGGCCCAGAATTCGAAACAAAATGCATCAACCTATAATTAAAGGCAAGCCTCTTCCTTTTTAAAGAATTTGTGTTACGTGGTGGTGGTGGTGGTGATGATGATGATTATAATGATGATCTACTTTTAACATAGGCCTCGTTATTTTATTAGACAGGCTAATGTAGACTTATTTGTGTATGTAGGATACTGTCTCAGTGGTAGACTAGATGACATTTAGATTTTTTCTAGCCACACTAGAGCTCTGTGGGACTAAATATAAACTGTTCCTTCTATTAATGTGTGTGTAGTAGGGTTACCAAGTGTCCGGTTTTTGGCTGGAGTTTCTGGCTTTTGGGGGTTCCCTCTGGGTTTCTGGGTAACTCTCCTTAATCTCCGGACTCTCCACTTCAATTTAAAAAAAAACACATTTCTAGGTGGTCTGGTTCCCGAAATATATACCAAAACATCAGCCACCCCCTGCGACTGTTAAATCTGTTTAACAGATCTGTTATAGCAGCTCCTAACTCCAGAGCTTGGAAAAGTTACTTTTTTAAACTACAACTCTCATCAGCCCAATCCAGTGGCCATGCTGGCTGGGCTGATGGGAGTTGTAGTTCAAAAAAATAACTTTTCCAAGCTCTGGCTCTAACCCTGCCCTTTCAGGATTGTAGCCAATAAGTGAAGCCAGGGTTGTGATTTGTTGACCAAGGCAGTGCCTAGACTTCATTGCAATGTCAGGAAATGGTTGCTTTGAGATCTTCAGTTTGAGTAAGTAAGAATATGGCTTAACGTTTTTTTCTCTCTCTTGTGTGCAAGAGTCAGACCCTGGGCTGTTGGAGAGGGCAGTGCTTTGAAAAGTATTTAATATGAAAGTATTTAATCCAATACTTCCTTTTCTGGGAGTAAAGCAATGTTAATCCCATGTACCTGGAGTAAACCCCATTGAATTCATTAGGACATACTTTTGAGTAGACATGGTTAGGATTGTGCTGTAGTGGGACTTTTGAGTAAACATAACAAAGAATTGTGTTTGTATTGTAAACCTTTCCCTTTCCTCTCCAATCCTATTTTTAAAACATTTAGGCATTGTTTACCTAGGTATCACATTTTTTAAAAAATGTTCTGCAATGACCAACTGGTTTGACAATAAACTATTATATGGGGTGTATTTTTACAAGTGTGTGTGTGTATGGAGTCTTTCCAACAACCCTGTGAGGTAGGGTTGGTGATTGGAAAACAAGGCAGCTCACAATAAGAAATAAATCCCTTTAAAAACCAGTAACCATAAAACAAGTATAAATAGTTGCAAAACAGCTTAAAGTGGCATGATTCTGAATTTTGGGTTGGGTGAATGAAGTTTATTTATTTATTTTTATTTATTATTTGATTTATATCCCACACTTCCTCTCAGTAGGAGCCCAGGGCGGCAAACAAAAGCACTAAAAACACTTTACAAATCATAAAAGCAGACTTTAAAATATATTAAAACAAAACATCTTCAAAAACATTTTTAAAAGCTTTAAAAACATTTTTAAAAAGGTTTAAAAACATATTAAAAAGCAATTCCAACCCAGACACTGGGATAAGGTCTCAACGTAAAAGGCTTGTTAAAAGAACAAGTTCCTTTTCTCTTGAGGCTGCAGTTTTTCCTGGTTGAATAAACCCCATTGAATACATTGGGACTTGTTTCTGAGTAAATGAACATAGGATTGCACTATAAATATCTTTACAGTTTGTGTAAATAATAAACAAATGTGATAGTCATGCTTATATAAATATTTCTTCATACTGTGTCCCAATAAGTATCCGATTTCACACTATGGTTGTACAAACTTCCTCTACATTTTAAGTATGCCTTTCTTCCCTGAGGTGGTCATGGTTCTCCATTGTTTTCATCCTGAGGGGCAGATAGGCTGAAAGATGGTGAGTAGCCCATGGTCACCAACTACACTTTATAGCTTATTTGCATTTTGAAAAATTAATTAAAACAATTTACATGCAGGCAAAGTTTATTAAGTGAATCCACACAATACATTTAAAGCACATCCAACTCGCATTTAAAACACATGACTTCCCTTAAATAATCCTGGGAAGTGTAGTTTCCCCCTCACAGTTATAGTCCTGATTCTGTGGTGGGATTCATGTGCTTCAAATGTGTGTTGAATGTGCTTTAAATCCATGCTATGGATCTGCCCTAGGTATGGTGGATGTTCAAGAGTGAATTGAAAAGAACAATTTTAAAAGACACTTTTTTAAACGGAAAGGGTTGTAGCTCATTGTAGGGCATATGCTTTGCATGGAAAGGTCCAGAATTCAATTTCTGGGAGGAAAAAGTATTGCCTGGAATCCTGGAGAGCCAATGCTAGTCCATGTCATCAGTACTGAGCTATGCGGTACCAAATGGCCTGAGTCAGTATAAGGCAGATTCCTTTGTTCCTAAAAGGGGGAAGAGACTCAAGGGCCACCGTGACGTCAAAATTTATTTATGTACTTTATTTACAACAGTTATATACTGCTTTATTGTATTTATCTCAAAGCGGTTTATAGAAAGAATTAAAACAATAAAATTCTTGGCAAAAACAGTTAAAGACGTATTGAAAAACATTCAAATTAATAAAACCAACAATGAGTTAAAAACAGATTTAAAAACACAATAGCTTCTACATGCGTGGATAGGCTTGCCTAAACAAAAATGGTTTTAGCAGGTGCTGAAAAGAGGCGTCTGCCTAATGTCAATAGGCAAGGAGTTCCAAAGTATAGATGCTGCCACTTCGTTGTTGTTATGTGCCTTCAGGTCGATTTTGACTTGCGGTGACCCTATGAATCAGTGATCTCCAATAGCATCTGTCATGAACCACCCTGCTCAGATCTTGTAAATTCAGGTCTGTGGCTTCCTTTATGGAATCAATCAATCTCTTGTTTGGCCTTCCTCTTTTTCTACTCCCTTCTGTTTTTCTGTATTGTCTTTTCTAGTCAATCATGTCTTCTCATTATGTGTCCAAAGTATAATATGTGTCCAAAGTCAGAGGAAGGCAATGGTAAACCACCTCTGAATACCTCTTACCACAAAAACCCTATGAGCAGAGTATCCAAAAGGCTGCCACTTTACAGGACTGATTTCTTACAAGAGCAGAACAAGTACTATGTGGCACCCATAACATGGAAAGCACAGCTTGAACTTGGCCTGGTAGCAAATCAGCAACCAATGCAGATTTCAGAGCAGAGGTATTATGTGCTGATAGGATTTCATTCATGTCAGCAATCATGCCGCAGCATTCTGCTTTAACTAACTGGCTGCCAGGATTTTTTTAGTTTTGGTTTTCGGTTATGAATCCTGACTGGTTGTGGGATGCTAAGTTGTCTGCCTTACTCATAGGAATCTTGTTGTGTTTGGTATGGTATTGTGTTTAGGAAAGCATCACTGTATTTTGTTTTTCATTTTTTGTTTGCATTTCATTTACCTTTAACCTCACTCCCTTACATCCATAGAAGCAACAGCAGTGGTTGCATGTGCTCAGCTCAACCCCCTAAAACTCATTGATGATGCACCTTGTTGGTTGCATGGCAGTTTGTTTCTTGCCCAATAGTGGTAAAAGAGAATTCACATACAGGCATACCCTGCTTAACGTTGCTTCACTTAACGTTGCCTCGCTATAACGTACATGCTCCATACGTCCCCATACCCCACTTAACGTTCGCGTGCTTCACAATAACATGCATTTTATTGGAATGACGCCGCTGCCATCTAGTGGTGATTGCGTGCAGTACAAGTGAAGACAATTGCTTCACTTAAAGTAGATTTTCACTTAAAGTATACTCTCCGGTCCCATTGTGAACGTTAAAGCGGGGTATGCCTGTATTTGAAAGTGTGGCTGCAGTTGTTCCCAAGCTGCTGCCTGTGAAGGTAGACCAAACTATGTGTGTTTTCTCTGTCAATTATTACTCGCTGGAATTGGGTTGGCTGTCAAAGTGAGTTTATAGCAGCCCACAGGGTAGACAGAAAGGGTAGAGAATCTTCTTACTCTTACTCATCTCTCAGACCTCTTTCTGGAGTGAAGGGTCAAATATGTAAAGAAGTTTGGAACAGCCACATTAAAAGATTCCAGGCAGGGGGTTGCCAACCCTGTTGGATATGAATGTCTTTGCAGAGAATCCCTAGTCAAACATTACCAACAGCACAATCCAAACTATATCTACTCAGAAGTAAGTCCTGTTGAGTTCTATGGGGCTTAGTCCCTTAGTAAGTGTGTTTAGAATTGCAGCCTTCAGGGGCGTCCATCTTTACTCCCAAATGCTCCCATCTAACAATCCCCACAACACTAGGCTCCTTTCTTCCTACAGCGGCCTTCTGGTGACTGGCCTGGTCTGAAGGCACTTAAACCCTTCTTGCCGAAAGCAAGTAGGCTAGATTAAGTAGCAAGTAGCCTACCCAGGCTCAATCTTTTAGCTAAGATTTCTAGCTTAATTTCCAATCAGATATTTTTTTTAATTGTATGCTCCGAGCAACTGTGATTGATGCTTAATGTATCATGCTTAATGACATCACTCGGGCCCACCCCATGGCATCACTCAGGCCCGCCCCTAAAATCTCAGGTTTTGGGATGCTTCTGACCTGGCAACCCTAGTGTGTGGCAATTTCATGTGGTTTTTTTGTGCCGTTCTTCTCTGCATCATTTTATCCACTATCCTTGGCCTAGCACACAGGAAGTTGGCAGTGTTCTGTTAGCCAATTTGTTCATTGGTTCCATTACCCAATTGCGTTCATCAGCAATATGGGCCAATAATGCTAAGGACAATGAGAGCAAAAAAAGAAGGGAAATGGCACTGAGAAGTCTCCCATTTTTTTCTGTTAGGATGTTACCCATTTAAAGGCAAAGCTTCCACACAGTGATTCTAAGGCAGCCTTTCCCAACCAGTGTGCCTCCAGATGTTGTTGGACCACAAGTCCCATCAGCCTCAGCCAGCATTGCCAATGGTCAGGAAAGATGGGAGTTGTGGTCCAACAACATCTGGAGGCACACTGGTTGGGAAAGGCTGTTCTAAGGAAATATATGTACAAGTAAGGTCCATTTTAAATCACTGGTGTTTCCTTCAAAGTAAATGTGTTCAGAACTGTGGAATTAATTGCACATAATTTAGACAATGAGTGCTGTTTTGTAGAACAGAACAGGTAAAGTACTTAACCAACTATAGTAAAGCATGTTTGGCAGTTTTGCTCAGGCAATAAATATATTAGAAGTCTAAAGAGAAAGGTCTGGATTACAGTTAAGCTAGGTTGACCCAGTGAAAGATTTCAAGTCTTTTCAGCATAATATGATAGTGTATGTTGTGTAGTTGATGTAATAAAGGTATGTGTGTGTGGCGTCTGGAGGGGAAGGTATGTCACTAAGCGCCATGGAGGAAAGACAGGTTGCAAATGTAATAAACAATTTCCTGTGAGGTCAGCAATGCAATGTGCAATGATGAGCATGTACTCAGCAGGATTGTGTCAATGTCATCAACTTGTATTTAAATCTGTTAGCAGTACTAATTTGGTGTTGAGAGTTGCTATCAGACTTACAGTTGTGAGGATTTTGTGGTGCTAAGTATATGGATAACAAGTGTTTTTTATATATTTTTTTACAGAGGGCAGAAAGACAAGCAAGAATGATGGACTCAACCCAATATGCAGAATTCTCTGAAAGTCGTCAATTGAGTTTTTGTAAGTATTATACAATAATTATATTGTTTCTGACTGGGATTTTTAGATAACCTAGCAGCATAGCATATTGTGACCAGATAGATAAAGTATGAAACATTCCCAACTTCCCCTTCTGAGTTACAAAGGGGAGAAAGCATTCCAAACCTCCTCCTCAGGGCATGGAGGCTTTGCAAAAGCAGGTATGTGTTTGCATTTTTCTGTGCCTGTGGCAGTGACCTCATTGCTAGATGTTGGATCTGAGCTGTATGGGTGTGTAGTCAGCTGTGGCATAGGAGTGAGAAACTAAGAACTAGGAGCCTGAGATCACAGGCAGGGGGGTCAACCCAGGAGTCAGAGACCAAACCAAGAATCAGAATCAGATGCCAGCTAGGGCTCCTCTGGGTGGTCTTGGCCTGCACAGGAAGCATTTACATTTCTTCCAGGTAAAGAGAGCTAATGGCTAGCTTGGTTCAGTGAAGTCAGGGATAATTAGGAAAGGTATTGAAAATAAAACAGCCGATATCATAATGCCATTGTATAAATCTATGGTGCGGCCACATTTGGAATACTGTGTACAGTTCTGGTCGCCTCATCTCACAAAGGATATTATAGAGTTGGAAAAGGTTCAGAAGAGGGCAACCAGAATGATCAAGGGGATGGAGCGACTCCCTTACGAGGAAAGGTTGCAGCATTTGGGACTTTTTAGTTTAGAGAAAAGGCAGGTCAGAGGAGACATGATAGAAGTGTATAAAATTATGCATAGCATTGAGAAAGTGGATAGAGAAAAAATGTTCTCTCTCTCTCATAATACTAGAACTCGTGGACATTCAAAGAAGCTGAATGTTGGAAGATTCAGGACAGACAAAAGGAAGTACTTCTTTACTCAGCACATAGTTAAACTATGGAATTTGCTCCCACAAGACGCAGTAATGGCCACCAGCTTGGATGGCTTTAAAAGAAGATTAGACAAATTCATGGAGGACAGGGCTATCAATGGCTACTAGCCATGATGGCTGTGCTCTGCCACCCTAGTTGCCAGAAGCCTCAGGAGGGGAGAGTGTTCTTGCACTCGGGTCCTGCTTGTGGGCTTCCCCTAGGCACCTGGTTGGCCACTGTGAGAGCAGGATGCTGGACTAGATGGGCCACTGGCCTGATCCAGCAGGCTCTTCTTATGTTCTTAAAGCAAACATTCAGGATATGATATTTTTCAGAGTAACAGTCTTCTGTACCTTACTAGTGAGGTCTGTCACACAAGGTGAGAAAATTCACAATATGTGATGAGAAAAGTTCTTATTTATTTTTTATTTAATTATTTATTATTAAATTTATATTCCATCCTTCCTCCTGAAGGGAGCCCAGGGTGGCAAATAATTGTGACAAAACACTAAAATTCTTTGAAAACATCTTACAAAGAAAACATCTTTAAAAACATCTTACTGGGATTCAAGTATCTACTTAAATAGGAGAAGGTCTGCAGAAGGTGTTGGAAAGACAATACGGATGCTGCCTGTCTAATATTTAAGGGTAGGGAGTTCCACAGGGTAGGTGCCACAACACTTGCTCATTAATTAGTAGTTATTTCACATTAACTAATGTTAACAAATTGAATTGAATTTCCATTTCTACCAAACATGTTTTCTAAATTAAAATCTGTAGCTTCTTTCCGTGGAGCTTATTTTAAATTACAAGAATCATCAGTGCACACTGCTGTTGTGCCAAATAACACAATGAAAGCATTGGGGTGTTAGCATCATTGGAAAACAACCCATTAGACATATTTGTGGGACCCAGGTTAATGGGCTTCATTATACAAAACAAAATCACTACAGAAGCAGTTAGATGATGCTTATGGGTTATAAGTTGGAAAGGGAGAGAAAAAGAGTACAGTGAAAGAGTTTGTAAAAAGCATGACATAATAACACATGACATTGCATTATGGAAGCACAATAAAAGCCACTTAATCTTGTTTTCCATAACAAGCATTAGATTTGGAGAAATGACTAATTTCCTTGCAAATCACAATGTGAAAAATAAATGACACATTCAAGATTGCATCCTCTGTAAATGTCAAACAGGAGGGAAAGTTGGTCTGTAAGTGATTTTTTTCCCCTATTTTGGTGGGGCTTTTTGTGAGCTCAGTTTAGATCACTGCATGACATCTGTAAATGTTTAGGCTGACAATCTGAGAGGCTTATGATGTACTTGCAGTTTGCATCTAAAAATTATAATTGAGACTATACCAATATAAATCTTCAATATGCAAATCTTCAACATGCAAACTAGTAGTATGAAAAACTCCTGAACCATGAAGCATTTTTTTAAAAATAAAAACATAGAATCATTCATGTACACACACGCACACACCATGAAAACAAGAATAACTGATATATTTTAATCATCTTATTTAAATCTGCTAACCTAAGAGGTACCATATAGACTTAATGAGGGTAATAGAAGGCTGGGTTCAGCTGATATGGACTTTAGTCTAACTTCATTAAGAACACAGATAGTTCATGATACCTGTGGTTATCTGTGTCTTGGTCAGGTTATCTGTGTCTTGAACTCAAAACTGTTTGGGTTTAGGAGCTTATCAATACACAATGTCAACGCCCACTTCTGAGGTTACAGTATCTGCCATTTCTTGAGGATATCTAAAAGTGTTTTTAATATTTCATTTTTTAAATTATGTACATTACATTTTTTTTTTTGGTGAAGACTGAAGGATCCTTATGGTTTCCTTATGATTCTGAAGAGGTTACTTGCTGACATGACTGGTGGTCCTGTCAATGCTCCTTTCGATCTCTGGAATCTGGAGAGGCTCCAGGTGGTAGAAAAAATCAGATGCATGAGGATAGAATGAGTGACATCTGTACTGAGAGCAGTAAATGTGAAAAGTCTAGGGGTATTATAATTATTACTTCATTTTCTTACCTGCCCATCTTAAGGCCCCAGGGCAGGTTACAACAATTCAATATTAAAAACAATTTAAAACAACTTAGTCACAGGCATAGGGTGGGTCCTGAAAATATATGTATCAGGTCAAAGGCTAGGGTTGGGAGGGAATATCCGCTAAATTGGACTTAGTACCAGATTCTGACTGAATTTGACAGTACACTATCTTTTTGGACCAGCACTGATTTTTTGCTGTGGGCCACGGCTGTAATTAGCAATGGATTTTTAAAAAAAAAAAATCCCCAATTTTACATAATTATCTTCATAATTTCTTCTAAGTTGATGCATTTGTAACAGTGTTTAGGTGTGATAAAAAGGAAAAAATAAACCACACGGAACACATAAGAATTTATGTTAAAAATTATGCAATTTTTTTCACAAACAAAACATTAACCAGCGGATCGAATCAACAATTGCCAAAGCAAGGGAGAACAAAAAAGGGCGGATTGGGATCAAATGACGGACGATCAGCATACAAGCATACAAGCATACAAGCGGATCAGAACTAGGCAGCAAACCCCATCGCTAGATACTGAATGAAAATGCTAGACACACCTTTGTGGAAAGGGAATTCCACAACCTAGGATTTGCCACAGAGAATGCCCACTCCTGAGCCACCACCTCCCCAAACGTCTGAGGGCGATGGAACTACCAAGAGGGCCCCCTCTGCTGATCTTAACATCAAGAGGGTCTGTAGGGAAGGAGGCAGTGTTTCAGATATTTAGGGCCTAAGTCGTGTAGGCTGGACTTTAAATACTGTGATCACCTTGAATCGTGCCCAGAAATGAACTCGCAATGCAGCTGTTTTAAAACAGGAATTATATGAGTTCCATATGGAACCCTAGGCAGTAATCTGGCTGCTGCACTTTGGCCCAATTGAAGTTTCCAAGTCATCTTCAAGGACATACCCACATACAGTGCATTCCAACAATCCAGTTTGGAAGTTAACAGACATGGAATACTATGGCTAATGTATCTCTGTCAAAAAATATTTATTTATTTATTAAATTTGTATCCCTCACCTACCTCTCAAAGGAGTCCAGGTTTTATTGTTGTTATGTGCCTCCAAGTCAACTATGACTTATGGCGGCCCTATGAATCAGCGACCTCCAAGGGCATCTGTCATGAACCACCTTGTTCAGATCTTGTATGTTCAGGTCTGTGGTTTCCTTTATGGAATCAATCCATCTCTTGTTTGGTCTTCCTCTTTTTCTACTCCCTGTTGTTTTTCCAAGCATTATTATCTTTTCTAATGAATCATGTCTTCTCATTATGTTTCCAAAGTATGATAACCTCAGTTTCATCATTTTAGCTTCTAGTGATAGTTCTGGTTTAATTTGTTCTAACACCCAATTATTTATCTTTTTCGTGGTCCATGGTATGCGCAAAGCTCTCTTCCAATACCATATTTCAAATAAGTTGATTTTTCTCTTAACAGCTTTTTTCACTGTCCAACTTTCACATCCATACATAGAGATCAGAAATACCATGGTCTGAATGATCCTGACTTTAGTATTCAGTGATACATCTTTGCATTTGAGGACCTTTTCTAGTTCTCTCACAGCTGCCCTCCCCAGTCCTAGCCTTCTTCTGATTTCTTGACTATTGTCTCCATTTTGGTTAAAGACTGTGCCAAGGTATTGATAATCCTTGACAAGCTCAGTGTCCTCATTGTCAACTGTAAAGTTACATAAATCTTCTGTTGTCATTACTTTAGTCTTCTTGACGTTCAGCTGTAGTCCTGCTTTTGTGCTTTCCTCTTTAACTTTCATCAGCATTCGTTTCAAATCATTACTGGTTTCAGCTAGTAGTATGGTATCGTCTGCATAAATTATTGATATTTCGCCCTCAAATTTTCACACCACCTTCATCTTGGCCCAATCCTGCTGTCCGTATGATATGTTCTGAATATAGATTAAACAAATAGGGTGATAAAATACACCCCTGTCTCACACCCTTTCTGATGGGGAACCAATCCGTTTCTCCATATTCTGTCCTTACAGTAGCCTCTTGTGCAGAGTATAGGTTGCACATCAGGACAATCAGATGCTGTGGCACCCCCAGTTCTTTTAAAGCATTTCATAGTTTTTCATGATCTACACAGTCAAAGGCTTTGCTGTAATCTATAAAGCACAGGATGATTTTCTTCTGAAATTCCTTATTCCGTTCAATTATCCAACGTATGTGTGCTATATGATCTCTGGTGCCTCTTCTCTTTCTAAATCCAGCTTGGACGTCTGGCATTTCTCTCTCCATATATGGTAAGAGCTTTTGTTGTAGAATCTTGAGCATTACTTTACTTGCATGGGATATTAAGGGAATATTTCAATAATTACTGCATTCCCTGGGATTCCCTTTCTTTGGAATTGGGATATATATCAAAAAGTAAAACACTACAAATTAAAACATTACAATTTAAAATAAAATAAGCACATATTTAAATTAATCAAAAACAGTTAAAAACTATCCAGAAAGATTTAAAAACCTACCCTCACAGTTACTAATTTCATGATTGCCATGGCCAGCATCTCTCAGCCATCAAGTGCTTGGTAAACAGGAATGTTTTTAAATTTCTCCTGATAATCAATAATGAGGAAGACAGGTGCACCTCACCAGGGAGAGCATTCCACAAATGGGGGAACCACCACCAAAAAGACCCTGTCGTGGGTCAACACCAACCAGGCAACAGTCAGAGGCAGCACCGCCACCAAGATGTCCCCTACCGGTCATAGATCCCGATCATAGATCCCAAGATGGTTGATGACTGCGGGAGTCACATCTTTAGGTACTTGGATCCCAATGTGTTTTAGGGTTTTGTACACAAGTACTAGCACCTTGAATTAGGCTTGGACGCTCATCAACAGCCAGAGCAAGACTTTGCCATCAGGTTGCCCCACTTACCAACCATGCAGCCACATTTTTAACTAGCTGCAGCCTCCAGACCATCTTCAAGGGCAGCCCCATGTAGAGAACATTACAATAGTCCAAGTGAGAGGTCACAAGGGCATGGACAACTGAGGTCAAGCTATCCTGGATTAAGCTTCAGTTTTAATCCAGCCAATACAGGGGTACTATTGGAGCTTCTTCTGATGTGAAGATAGGTATACAGCCTGTTTTGGGTGGAATTGCACTCCCCCTTTAGTATCAGATTTGCAACTTATTCCTGGAGTTGATGCTACTTTTGGCTGTTCAGATGGCCTTAATAGCCAGATTGCTATTAAGGAGCTTCAGTCAGCATGTCAGCTATGGACTTCCCTTGGAAGAAACAGATATGGCCATTGGTAATTCATGCCTAATTACATCCTGGCTCTCCTAGATCATAGCCAAAGGTTTTCAGGATTTAGAGTGCTGACTTCAGCTCCTTGTTGCCCAAGGGGTATCTCTTAATGTTTATAAGTAGCTATCTGTAAGAGAGGGGACAGTGTTAACATTACAGTTGTTTTGTGTTTTATTTACACAGTCAAGAAGGCTTCCAAGTTCCGAGACTGGTTGGATTGTAGCAGTATGGAAATAAAACCAAATGCTATTGCCATGGAAATTTTGGGTTATTTAGCCTATGAGACTGTAGCACAGGTAAATGAGTGCACTACACGGATCAGATAATTGTAGGGAGGAAATGCCCAGTTATTGCAATTTTTAAAAACAAACCAAATTCTTTCTTATCTTATTGTTTCTTATCTTACCTTATTCTCTCTTATCTGCCACATAACCTTAATGGTGCCATATACTTGGGTTTTTATTTATTTTGTACTATGCTGTGGAGTGTGGTACTATGGTACTATACATTAACAGAGCATAATGTGCAATATATGTTAGGTGTACCAACTTTTCTATATAATAATTGGAAAGTTACTTGGAAAATTACCAGCCACATGTGAAAGGCAATGACAAGCGCATGATGCATAATGGCTGCAATTTTATCCAGATTTAAAGTGAAACCTAAACTTGAAAACTTAATTTCCTCTTATGGTGCAGATCTTAGTTAATTAAGTAGCCAGACAAGTTAATAATTCTGGGTTTTTGAACCTTATTGCCATTATTTCCTTAGCTGGTGGATCTGGCCCTTTTGATCAAGCAGGACATGGCTCTCAAAGCTGGTGACCCCTTCAGCCATGCAATATCTGCGACTTTCATTCAGTATCCTAGTTCTACTGAGGTAAATATGTACTTAGCGTTTTCAATGTATTGATTTTCTCATAAGAATAAGCATATATCAGTAAGGCCCATTCTCTCAGTGATGGTTGTGAACCTGTCTCTGAGTCAGAGTGGTTTGAGTCTGTCTCTGTCCAAGCCTCTTTGTTCCCGGAAGAATGAGGACAAGTTTGCCAAATGGAAATGGAGGACATTCTCTCCTGCTAAAAACATTTTTGTTTTGGTAACCTTACCCAAACACGGAATTTTATTAAGTGTGCTTCTTTTTATATTCTGTTGATTTTAATCTGCATTTTTGATAATTTTATTGTGTCTACTTGTTTTTAAAGTATGTTGATTTTATCAGTATTATTGATAAATATTCTACACTATTTTATGCAAATGGCTTAAATATATTTTCTTTCATTAAGCAGTCTATAAATTTTGTTTAATAAAATAAATAAATAAATAAATGTTATTAAACAAAATTTACTTGGATTGCCCCAGCTTCTAATCAAGATCTAGAAATGTTTTAGGCTAATGCTTGCACTTCCAAAAGTGTGACTGCTCAGTAAATATATTAACAAAACATAGTAATAGACAGTCATCTGTTGGTTTTTTTAGATGCACGTGTTAGGGCAGATGGCAAGTATGAAGACCAATCCAGACTCTCCTGAAAACACACCACCAACAACACCCACCCCTCCAGCAACAGGCCCACAACACCTTGGAAAAATCCAGTCTGCAGCCATGGGGAATGGCAGCATTGGACAAGATTCCTCAAAAGTCAAACAGAGAAAAAGGAAAAAAGTAGGGTTTACAATTACAGTGCTTAGATGCTTGGTTGCTAGTAATGAAGGAATTATATTTCAAGCATTACCTTATTGTGCACTTAAAGCCCCTTTACACAAGTTGCTGCTGTTATTTTAATATATATTTAAAAGTAATCTTATCTGTTCAAAATGGTATTCTGTACCCGTAATATGAAGTGGTACAGTCCATTGTATTACCTCAGGATGCTAACATCTTTCTCTGCAGCATGTATAGATGGACCAGGTATCAAAGTGGTTCCTGAAAGATTAGACATCAGATGATGGCCAATGAGCATACAATCAGAATTGGAGGGGGGTCTTGTAGGACATCTAGTCCAACTTCCTGTTCAGTACAGGAAAGTCAGACCTAGAGCATTCTCAAAACATTTCCCACTTTGAAGTACCAAATACATGATTTCAAATGGAAATTTAAGATATAGTGGAGATTATGCTATTATTATTATTGTTATCTTTTATTATAATTTTCTTTATTTTAGACAGATAACAAAAATATACTGGAAAAAATAGAGAGAGAGAAAAGAAAAAATACATTGGATACAAATAAATAGTCATCAGTTCATTGTAGTTAAAAATAATTTTGCTATAAATATTAACTGTAATAATTATAATTGATATAAACATACACCTTATGTTCTTTAAATTATCGCAGCCTACAGCTTACTCCTATATCATCTAACCCCAGTTCTTTTTTAATAATCATTATTTTAGGAGATTACTTAGCCATTTCTCCATTACTGGTTTATGTGGCTACCGCATCTCAGCTTTATAACCTCCAGTTGTTCCCAGGTTTTCCTGGTTAAATGGATTTTCTTTGGATAGCTGTCCTGTTTCCAGATTTTAGCAGAGTATCCTAGCTATGTTCATTATGTATAAAACTTGTATCTGATATTATTTGACACTTTCCTGGCCTTAATAGACACAGCAGTGGTTCAGCTACTACATTTACTTTAAACATTTCTTCAACTAGATCTACCACGATTTTCCTATAGCACTGAGCTTTATCACAGCTCCACCACATATGGATGAAATCCCGCTTTGATTTTTTACAAATCCAGCACCTACCTCCTCTTGATTTACTTATCATTTTACTTTTCCAAGGAGTCCAGTGCCATTATTATTGCTTTCATCATCATTATCATCACCTGCCTTTCACAGTAAGGTCCCAGGGCAGGTTATAACAACTTAAAATACATCCTTTAAAACAACTTAAAAACAATTTACAATCACAAAAATAGGGTGGGTTCTAAAAATATACCTCTCAGGTGTCAAACAGTAAAGAGATGTCTTCAGCCTTTGCCAAAAATTGTACAATGAAGTTCCACAGAGTTCCACAACTTAGGAGCTGCCACCAAGAATGCCCTCTCCTAGGCCGCCACCACCTGAGCTTTTGAGGGCAGTGGAACTATCAAGAGGGCCCCCTTTGCTGATCTTAATACCCAATGTGGTCTGGTGGGAAGTCTTTTGTTTATCTGAGGGCTGACAGCTTTTTTAGGTGACTTCTCTCTGCTCTATTCACATGGTGATGTGATCTTTTGAATGTGCCCCAGCATGATCTGTTTCTTACATATAAGAAAATGCTGTGTCCTGTAAGCTTCCAGCACATGGTATTGGTGAGTTTTTTGTGCTCACAGCGTTGTGTTACCTATGGAAATTATGGTGAAAAGGCATCTTATGGTGCTTTTTCCAACTCAACAAAAGTTCATGACTTATCCAGCCTTAAGATCTAATTTTAACACAAAGTAAGGTACAACAGTGTTTTTGTCACAAAAATATATGAAAAAAGAAATCTCCCCAATTTTATATAAGATCTGTGTATCAATGAAAACCTCACTTCAAGCCAGAGAGAGCCCAAAATCTTTGGTGATGTTTCCTAGAACAGGATGTAGCTTTATTTTTAGAAGCAGTCAACACCCAGAGCTTGAAATATGTACACATGCTACATCCATTCAGTAATAATGTTGCAGAGTATTCTTCCTTTGCTGAGTGACATCTATAAAGGGAATGTGAAACCCAAATATTTTACTGCTGGAATAGACCCTATGGCAATATGAATAGCATTCTTCATTTTGTATCTAGGCTATCTTGACACCTTGGCTATGCTCGGTGTGTGGTTGTCAAAACTGACTATGCAGCAGCTTTAGAAGAGTTAAATAAAATTGTATATCCATTCATAAAAATTTTAAAACACACACATTCAGGTTAAACATTTAGTAGAAACTCAGAAGGGGGTAAATGTAACGCTAAATGTAAACAAAGGCTTCATCTCTTAATTTGTGTTAAGATATAGCTAATTATATGGTCTACAATAAACTTTCCACCCCAAGGTCCTCAATATTACTGGAGATCCTCCCTCTCAAAATAGTGGTGCAAGGTCAAAGCTAGGATGGTGAGTGGTGGTAGATTGGCATAAGAAGCTAGCAGTTACTGGCACCATTTTCTATCAGTATCTAGTCCCTCTTTGGAAATTTCTAGATTGTTTGCCATGGAAATTTCATAGCGATAAAGAGTACCATAGTTCAGCCTTTCTCACACTAAGGACAGACATTGACTCTGGAGGCATCAGGATTCAGCCTCCCCATTTTAGGCAGAATTTGCTGGTGTAGAGACTCTAACCCCCTCTAGGATGCACACTTTAATGTGGTGAGGGGGTTTGAGAGTGTTAAAGAAGCTGAGAGCAATGCCATCAAGAAGCCAGACTCCTAGCAGGGGCACCCAAGGTGGAATGGTCAAAGCTGAGACATAAAACTAAGATGCATCCAAACTCACAGGAAGGCAATGGTAAACCATCTCTGAATATCTCTTACCATGAAAACCCTATGAACAGAGTATCCAAAATGCAACACGAGATAGTGCTGGAAGATGAGACCCCCAGGTCAGAAGGCACTCACCAAGCTACTGGGGAAGAACAAAGGACAAGTACAAATAGCGCTGTGACTAATGACGCAGCTGGGTGAAAGCTGAAAGGAAGCCCAGAGACTGATGCGCACAGATGCGAAAGGAGAGTCCAGAGTTGTACGACACACACAATAGAAACATGGAATGTGAGAAGCATGAACCAGGGAAAGTTAGAAATTGTCAAGCAAGAAATGGAATGTATCAACATTACAATACTTGGCGTGAGTGAATTAAAATGGACAGGAATAGGACATTTTCAATCAGACAGCTACAAAATATTTTATGCAGGAAATGAGAAATTAAGAAGAAATTGGGTTGCTTTAATAGAAGTGATGTAGCAAAAGAAATTAGGAGCTACAATGCAAGGTCTGAGCAAGTTATATCAATGAGATTCAACGGGAAATCTATTAACATAACCATCATCCAGTTCAGTGATTCTCAAACAGTGCGCTGCAGCACACTGGTGCACCGCAAGGGGTGACTAGGTGTGCCACGAATATTATGAAAGTATATTTTAAAAATGAGGAGAAACACATTTGTATAGTTATTTTTATTCATAGTTTAAAATATATTAATATATTTTTAATTTTGTACACGAAGTGCGCCAGGAATTTTTCATATGTTTTACAGTGCGCCACGAACCAAAAAAGTTTAAGACCCACTGATCCAATTCTATGCTCCAACAGCAAACACAGAAGAAGAGGAATTGGAGAGATTTTACTTAGAAGTACAAGAAGAAATTGATCACGCACCAAAACAAGATGTGCTGATAAACATGGGGGACTAGAGTGCAAAAGCAGGTAACAGAGAAGAACTAGGAATTGTGGGGAAATGGGGCTTAGGAGACAGAAATGAAGCAGGAGAAAGACTTACTGAATTCTGTGCTTTATAAATTACAGCAAAGCCTTTGACTGTGTAGATCAGGAAAAACTATGGAATGCTGTAAAAGAAATGGGGGTGCCACTGCATCTGATTGTCCTGATCCGCAACCTATACTCTGGACAAGAGGCTACTGTAAGGACAGAATATGGAGAAACCGATTGGTTCCCAATTGGAAAGAGTGTATTTTATCACCCTATTTGTTTAATCTATACGCAGAACATATCATACGGAAAGCAGGATTGGGCCAACATGAAGGAGGTGTGAAAACTGGAGGGAGAAATATCAATAATTTAAGATATGCAGACGATACCATACTCTTAGCAGAAACCAGTAATGATTTAAAACGAATGCTGATGAAAGTTAAAGGGGAAAGCACAAAAGCAGGACTACAGCTGAACGTCAAGAAGACTAAAGTAATGACAACAGAAGATTTATGTAACTTCAAAGTTGACAATGAGGGCATTGAACTTGTCAAAGATGATGAATACCTTGGCACAGTCATTAACCCAAATGGAGACAATAGTCAAGAAATTAGAAGAAGGCTAGGACTGGGGAAGGTAGCTATGAGAGAACTAGAAAAGTTCCTGAAATGCAAAAATGTATCACTGAATACTGAAGTCAGGATCATTCAGACCATGGTATTCCCAATCTCTATGTATGGATGTGAAAGTTGGACAGTGAAAAAAGCTGATAAGAGAAAAATCAACTTATTTGAAATGTGGTATTGGAAGAGAGCTTTGCGCATACCATGGACTGCGAAAAAGATAAATAATTGGGTGTTAGAACAAATTAAACCAGAACTATCACTAGAAGCTAAAATGATGAAACTGAGGTTATCATACTTTGGACACATCATGAGAAGACCTGATTCACTGGAAAAGACAATAATGCTTGGAAAAACAGAAGGGAGTAGAAAAAGAGGAAGACCAAACAAGAGATGGATTGATTCCATAAAGGAAACCACAGACCTGAACTTACAAGATCTGAACAAGGTGGTTCACAACAGATGCTGTTAGAGGTCGCTGATTCATAGGGTCACCATAAGTCATAGTCAACTTGAAGGCACATAACAGCAATAACAAGAGACTCTAAATAGAGAAGGTTTTTTAAATATATTTTCCTCCTCCCCACATTCCTCTCAAAGCATCTTCATTCAGAATCAGCTTGGACTGCAAGGTTACTAGCACAACAGTAGACTCTTCTAGCGTAGCCATGGCACTGCTCTCCATTGGAGTTGATTTCTGTATTCGGCATAACTATTGCCACTTCAGTATTGACAAATTTGGTACTCTACTTGAACTTTTTCAGTTCCTTCAAGCTGAGGAAGAATCTGGATGTGAGGCAACAGCCAAAAAAGGCCAAAGCTAAGTGGCCTTCTTCCTTGTTTAGTAGAAGTATACAAAACTGCTCAGCCAGCACTGTTCACCATAGCCAGTCTTGGAGAAGATGTCTGAAGGAGAAATTAAACAGCATAATATTAACATATTCCATAATCCTGCAAACAGTTGCCTTGAGAACAACTTGAGATCTATGCCACCATCAGGACCAAAGCCTTTCATAGCGCTAGAGTCAGAGACAGATACTGCCATGGCCTTAGTTAAGCAGTCAGATAGACATGTTGGTCCTTTGCCCACTGTTTAAGGAGTACATCTTGGATACTGAGGTTTATATCCAACAAAGTTAGCCCATTCGTGCAGGTCCTTCCACCAGTGCAATAAAACTTCTCCTCCCTCTCTTCTTCCCATGTGTCCCCTGCACTCCCCCCTCCAGTCATCTCCAGAGGGTTGGAGGGGAAAATCCATGACAGATTTGGAGGGCGTGGGAAGAGAGGGAGAGGAAGTTTCATTGCACAAGTGGATGCCTTTGTGTGAATACGATGACTTATTTGGATAAAACCCAATGTCATTGTACTCTGTAGTCACTTGTGATCCGTGGACATTAAGATCTCAATTAAGATCTCAATTTGATGGGATCATCAGACTCCCATTTTGCTCAAGATCAACACCTTGTGGTCCTCAGTGGAATTGCAGCTGCACAACAATATCATCAAGGCCTTCTAGGTATTTGAGGTATCCCTTCACAGTCAATTCAGTTGGCCACTGACAGTGTGACTACCACCTTTTATATCAATAACATGAGGTAGTACAAAGTTGACAACCCTATTAGCACTCACCCTACAACTGTGGGACTGGGGTGTGCCCAAGTGCAACATACCTCCAACACTGGAGGCATTGAAGAGGCAGCTGGACTGCTATTTGTTGGGAATGCTTTGATTTGGATTCCTGCATTGAGCAGGGGGTTGGACTTGATGGCCTTATAGGCCCCTTCCAACTCTACTATTCTATGATTCTATCATACCAATTGCAATGCATCTTGCCACCAGTGTAAACTATCTAGAAGAGCCTTTACTGGTGTCGAAGGATGTTGACCATGAACTTTTTGCTACCTTCAGTAAAAAGCAGTATTGTAGCCAACGGGTTTGGACCAGAGGTCTGTCATGGATGCCTTCCTGTACAGTTGGGCTGGATGTTTCTTCCACATGTTCCCACTAATCCTGATGATCACAAGGACAGTCACAAACATATAGCAAGCTGGGGCCAAATGTATCTTTGTCACTCTATGATAGCCCAGGCAATGGTGTTCCACAGCCCTGGTTTTTCTCTCCTGCCACATCTATTGCCAGAGGTGCTGCATTTGCTGTGTTGGGACTAAGGGTGGATTCTTCATCTAGATGCCGCCACCCTTAAGCTACTGTCTTGATCTCAAGCTGACAGTGTGGTATATCCATTCCATGTCAGCTTCCCCTTCCATATAGAATTACTGCAAAGTGGTCTCATTTCCTGAGGTTTGTGATACAGCCCAGGTTTGATAGCCAGACATGCCCAATATCAGAAGCCCTTAGGCTAGTATGCCAGATGTGACCCTATCTGGACAGAGATAGCCTGCACACAGTTTCCATGCTCTAGTATCTTCCCATTTGGATCACTGTAGTGTATTATATTTAGGGTTGCCTATGGAGACTGTTTGGAAACTGTAGATAGTTCAAAATACAGAAACTAATTGACTAACTGGGACTGAGTATCAGTCACATCTCATGAGTTTTGAAAGCGGTAGCTAACATAACAGTTCGGAGACCTAAGCAGCTTATAACCTTAGTACACAAATTGCTGCCTCCTCCCACATGGACCTGCTTTGAGGGTCCTCAGAGGCCTTCCTCTAGGTTTCTCCGCTGTCAAAGGTGAGGTGCCTAGTAACTAAAGAAAAAGACTTCTCATTGGTGTTGTGACACAATATTCCCAGGGAGGTCCAGCTGGCCCTGTGTTTTTTCCCCACTGGATACAATTGAAAACTTTTTTAATTTTTTTATTGGGACCATTCTAGTTCAGTTATCATTGAATTTGTATCTGCTGTGCTCTACTCATAACTGGTCCCCATTGGCTACTGTTTTGATTTTATGTGAGCTGCTGTGGGAAGACAGGTAAAAATATCTAGAATAATTGACAGCTACGAACATTGATATTTCAGAAACCTACCTATCTTATAATAAATAATACCCCACCTTAATATTTATCATTTGTGATTAACAGTGTCAGGGATCTTAAGAATCAAGGTTGGCTATATGACCTAGCTTGCTAGAAGGATTTGTTAGGTTTTCCAGTCTGGTGAGAAATGCTGCTTAAAATGAAATAGTACGTAAGTCACAGAATTAAAGATAAGTGGAAGAGCAAACATTGCTGAACAAACATTAGGAATCTCCTCTGGTGGAATTTTACCAGCCTTTGAGCAGGAAAAATATATGTAAGCTTGGCACAACAGGTACATAATACTAAATATTACTTTTTTTGGCACTGCGCACATTTGTGAGCAAACATACCTGACCACAGAGAGTGTAAATTGAAATTTCAGTTAGTCATTGATCACTGCCAGAGCATCAGGAAAAAATAATTTTCTTTGTTTTGCAGTGTAAAGTGGTTTATCACAAAATGTGTAACATATCACTTATCACCATGATCTGTCATGGGTCAAGATATGTGACTAATATGACCAACTAGAGCTGGTCATTTTTAGTTTGGAAAATACAATTTTGTAGCACTCAGGCAAAAGTATACTTACTGGTTATTTTGATATGCTAACTAAAAATGCTGTGAAACGCCCTAGGATTTCCAAAGAATTTCATTCAGGAAAAGAAATTGGGCCACTTTTGGTGGCAGGTCAAAAAGATCTCAAGGAAAGCTAGAAGAATTTTGCTAGGCAGGATTAGGTCTGGTCAGTGCCTGGATGGGAGACCGCCTGGGAACCATATGTAAGCCGCCTTGGGTTTCTATCATGAAAAGAAAGGCAGGGTATAAATGTAATAAATAAATAAATAATCTTATTTATTAGTCACTTTTTATTACAGTAAAACCTCAGTATACCACAGGGGTTGGGGAACAAAGATTGCACCTGCATTATAGGGCTTCCACATTATAATGAAAACTGCTCTGGCAGGCACTTAGAATGTTTTTTTAATAAAACAGATGAGAGGATCGGGGCAGAAGGAGAAGATGCAACCAAAACTAATAAAAACAGTAATTGGGAGCAGAAAGAGAAAACCTGTAACCAATATAGGGCAGCAGAGGGAAAAAGAGAAAAACCCTTGAAAAACTGCTGCTACTGCCACTTGGCAAGGAAGTGGGTAAGGAAGAAGCAGGAAAGGTAACACTAACTTAACAAATTAAACTCCGCAGACAATAACAAAAGGGCTTGAGAACTAACCAAAGCAGAGAAAAAGATTGAGTGATAAATCCCTAGAAGAAAGCTGCCGGGAAGAAAAAAGGGTGGGAAATGGGGGGGTTGGGTAAAAGGGCACCGACGGGGGAAATGGCTCAAAACCACCCAGGAAAGCAAACGGAAGGACTCACTATTGACAGTAACAAACACAAAAATAGAGTAGAGACTGATGTAAGAGTGAATGAGAAACCTTCCCCAGATGATTTCAGCTCAGGCTCACCCTTAAGGGTTAAAGCCAGGAAGTATAGTGCTGGTTCCTAGACAGGGACTGAAGTGAGGAAAGTTGTTTGATGGGATGGGAGCCTGCGGTGTTTTTTGATCTTGTGACTTAAAAGACATGTGAACTGCTGAGCTATTTTACTGTAAGGGAGGGGCATGAAAACAATATATCCAATTATGCGGTACATTGAGGCATGTTATATTGAGGCTCTACTGTATTGCATTTATATTCCACTTTTCCTCCAAGGAGTTCAAGGTGGCATACATGTTTCTTCCCCCTCTTTTCTTCCCAACAACCCTGTGAGGTAGGTTAGGCTAAGAGGCATGACAGGGCTAAGGTCAGCCAGTGTGGATTTAAACTCTGAGCTCCCTGCTCACAGAATAGTAGAGTTGGAAGGTGCCTATAAGGCTCTCGAGTCAAACCCTCTGCTCAATACATGAATCCAACTTAAAGCATACAGGACAGGTCCAGCTGCCTCTTGAATGCCTCCAGTGTTGGAGAGCCCACTACCTCCCTAGATAGTTGGTTCCATTGTCATACCGCTCTAATAGTTAGGACGTTTTTCCTGATGTTCACTCAAAATATGGCTTACCATTACTTGAGCCCATTATTACGTGTCCTGCAGTCTGGGATGATTGAGAAGAGATCCTGGACCTCTTCTGTGTGACAACCTTTCAAGTATCTGAAATCTTTCATATCAGTCTTCTCAAGGCTAAACATGCCCAGTTCTTTCAGTCTCTCCTCATAGGGCTTTGTTTCCAGTCCCATGATCATCCTCGTTGCCCTCCTCTGAGCCTGTTCAAGTTTGTCTATATCCTTCTACTGCAGTGTCCAGAACTGGATGCAGTACTCAAGATGAGGCCTAACCAGTGCCCAATAGAGGGGAACCAATACTTCACACGATTTGGAAATTATACTTCTGTTAATGCAGCCTAAAATGGCATTTGCCATTTTTGCAGCCACATCACAGTGTTATTTATTTATTTATTTATTTATTTCCATTTCTATACCGCCCCTAGCCTATGGCTCTCTGGGCGGTTCACAGCAAGGAATAAAATACAATACAGTAAAAAAGAAATCAGATAAAATCCCTAAAACAGACAGCTTAAGCGTTTAACAACTTGATATAAAATTAACTTAACATTAAGCAATTAAAATGCTGTTAACTCATATTCAGCTTATGATCAACAACAATTCCAAGATCCTTCTCACATGCAGTATTGCTGAGCCAAGTATCCCCCATCTTACAACTGTACATTTGATTTCTTTTTCCTAGGTGTACTTATCCCTGTTAAATTTAATTCTGTTGTTTTCAGCCCAGTGCTCTAGCCTATCAAGATCCCTTTGAATTTTGTTCCTATATTCCATGGTATTACCTATCCCTCCCAATTTTGTATCATCTGCAAATTTGATAAGCATTCCCTGCACTTCCTCATCCAAGTCATTAATAAAAATGTTGAAGAGCACTGGGCCCAGGACCGAGCCCTGTGGTACCCTGCTCATTACCTCCTCTCAGTTTGAGAAGGAACTATTAATAAGCACTCTTTGAGTACGATTCTGTAGCCAGCTGTGGATCCACCTGATAGTTGTTCCATCCAGCCCACATTTAGCTAGCTTGCTAATCAGAATATCATGGGGCACTTTGTCAAAAGCTTTACTAAAGTCGAGATATATGTCCACAGCATTCCCACACCCATAGTCCAACACTCTAACCACTTTGCCACACCGATGATAGGAGGCATCCAAAATTATGGATGTGCTTGGGGCTCAGTGTACTGGCATCAGCACTCCATCTTTCTTTTCTCCTGACATGAACATGTGAATCAGTTGCTTCCATTGATAATGAAGTAAAGAGGGAGGCAGGGTTGGAGGTTGCTGCTTGGCCCCTTGTACCTCTTCTATGGACTTTTGAAGTTTCGTGCACCAGCCAACACAAACGTTTGACTGCTGGAAGCTTACAACAAGCACTGATGCTTAAGAATTTATTATTTCAATTTTGGCATTTAATCTTCTGTTCTAAAATACTATGTAGAAATTTGAAGGGCACATATAGTGTACTCTTTATCTTCTAGGAAGGGGTAATTTAAAAGTCCCCTTTGATTTGTTAATAGGTGTTTGATTTTATTTTAATGCAAAGTATGCAGCAACCGTTGTGTCCTGAAAAAAGGGGGGAACTAGTCCATTTTCTAAAAGTATTATCTTAATTAATGCACTGTATGCTTGTATGTTTTTGATTTAGTCTGAACAAATGTGTTTTCCTGTTGCAGAGTACTGCAGCTTGTGGCGCAGAGGCTCAGAGCGATGCCATCCAGCCTGCCCACATCAGAGAGGCCATTCGACGCTATGGCCACAAGATTGGACCCCTTTCCCCATACACAGTATGTAATAACAGAGTCATAAGAAGCTATATTTATAATGTTAAAGAACTTTGATTTTCAAGTGGTCAACTGAAGAAGCTTTGGAATTGTTGAGAACAATTTGTGGCAACTATAATTTTTCTTTATAAAATGGCATAATTCTTTTGGGAAATAAAACAGTATTTTCAGTCTTCTTTTGGAAAGACGTATTTTTTAAAAAATAGTTCCTTTTTCATTATAAATTATTCTTTTTGTTGAATATTTTCAGTTTCTATGAAGTTTACGTGTATAGTTATTTTAAATTATAGGTACTACAATATTGTGAAGAGTGACTATTCTAAAACTAATTAAGTGGCAGATCTTGCTTCTAACAGAGAATTCATCTCTGAAGCGACGTATTTAAAAGTCTAGAAGGATTGGCTTTTATGGAACCTTCAGCTTCTAGTAAGTTGTAAGATAGCTAGTGGTTTACAAAGAACACAAAGACAGTAGGCTGTGTGGCCATGTGTTTGTTCCCCCAGCCTCCTCATGATACGTAGGTGGTCATGACTAACCAAGTAGATCCCATTGGGGTGTGGGGATGCAGAAGGTCTAGGTTCAATACCTGATTTCTCCAGGAGGTGCAGGGAGAGACCTCTGCTTGAAACCGTGGAGAGCTGTTGTCAGTCAGTGCAGACAGCACTGAACTAGATGGACAAATAAGACAGCTTCCTATGTTCCTAATGAAAATGTAATAAGTGGAGAGAAATGTGTCTCTTTTTTCATACTACTAGAATTTGGGACCATCTGATAAAATTGAATAGTAGATTCAGTACAAAAAAAGTGTACAACTTTCACACAATGCGTAACTAGCACAGAATTCACTGCTACAAGCTGCTGTGATATGACTTGACTGGCTTAGATGAGATGAGGAGGTTAGAAACTTCTTAGAGGATATGCCTTTTAATGGCTATTAGCCATGTCAGCTAAATGCCTCTGAATGCCTGGAAAGGGGGTACAGACAACAGATGATTGTGGTCTTTATGCCTTCTTGATGGACTTCCTGGCAGCTTCCGGTCGCCCACGGTTGGAAACATGATGCTGAACTAGATGTTTCATTAGTATGATCCAGCAGAACTCTTAGTATGGCTTATATTTTCACCAGTTCCTTTTCAAACACACACATGTGCATGCTAGTCATAGTTTCAAAATGTTTTGTGATGACCCAAAAGTATATGTTTTAATGTATAGGAATTGGAACATCAGTTATTAATAAAACAGCTCCAGGTATGCTGTGAAGCACACGTGGAACTTTTGCACTTGTGGACTTCCCATTCATTTCAGTAGAGGGGACAGCACTGACCTTTGCCCACAAAGGATCCCCAGATTGGTGCAAAACAGCTCTCTGCTGGAACATCTTGTGAGAGGAGTGAAAAAACCAATAGGCATTACTTAGTTAGCCAAGTGCTTTAAGTTGCTTAAGTGTGGGGCATGCTTATGTTAATCACACACACTGTTCACTGTAAGAGAAAGTGAAGTTTTTCTTTAGGGTGAGTTTAGACGTAATTGCATCCTAGTCAAAATAAGAAAACAGATAAATAAAGGCTGTGGGCACTGTAGAACCTGGATGGAGAAAAGAGGGGAGTGGTAACTTCTACAGGCCCACATTTTTTAAAAATGTTTTGTTTTAATGTATTTTAAAGTCTTTTTATGATGTTTTACAGTGTTTTTAGTGTTTCTGTTTGCTGCCCTGGGCTCCTGCTGGGAGGAAGGGCGGGGTATAAATAAAATAATAAATAAATTAATAAAATTTGAATTTTTCTTTTCCCACAAGCATTTGCTGGCAATCCCTGAACATCAGGTCCTAACAGTCTCATGGTCTCCATCCATCCAAACATCATTTTCCCTGAACTTGGGCAAAACGTTATACTGCTAGTACCACTTCCTTGTTGTCTGTCCCTTTCTTGCTCACTGTATCTTCAGGCTCTTTCTCTCTCCATCATCCCCTCCAATTTTTCTGAGCAGCAAACAGACCAAAGTGAAAGTTACCTATCCTTGCTCTCTAGCTGGAAGAGAAGGGCTGACTTGGCTGTTGTGTAGGCTTGCCTATTTGCAAGGTTAGAATACTCATGTGAGTTATATTTATTTATTTATTTATTGCACTTGTATACCACCCCATAGCCGAAGCTCTCTGGGCGGTTTACAGCAACCAAAAACATTAAAACAATTTAAAACACATGCTAAAATGCCTGGGAGAAGAGGAAAGTCTTGACCTGGCGCCGAAAAGTTAACAGTGTTAACGGTTTCATGTAGATGTTGAACAGCATGGGGGACAGAACTGACCCCTGCGGAACCCCATACCGGAGAGTCCATGGTGCCGAGTAATGTTCCCCAAGCACCACCTTCTGGAGGCGACCTGTCAAGTAGGAGTGGAACCACCGCAATGCACTGCCTCCCACTCCCAACTCAGCTAGTCTTCCCAGAAGGATACCATGGTCGATGGTATCGACAGCCGCTGAGAGATCAAGGAGAATCAACAGAGTCACACTCCCCCTGTCTCCCTCCCGACAAAGGTCATCATACAGGGCAACCAAGGCTGTTTCTGTGCCAAAACCAGGCCTGAAACCCGACTGAAATGGATCCAGATAATCAGTCTCATCCAAGAGAGTCTGGAGCTGGCCTGCAACCACTCATTCCAGGAGTTATATATCTATATGTAAATTCTGGATAGGGCAATTTCATAACAATTGAAATAGCGTCTCCATGCGGTTATATAACAGGATTAAAATTAAATTTTAAATAAATTAAATCTAATTCTAAGCAGATAATGCTAAATAATCTAGTCATAAAATGCATCTTCAAATTACATGAGCAGAATTACTATCATTACTATCATTTCACACAACAAAAATTTGATCATAGATACATTAGGCCCAGTGTATTGGACAGAGTACAAAGGTTCAATGGGGATATGGGAGGTGTGCGATATCACCTTGTTCTGCCTGCGTGCTCTTCTTTCAGGGGGAAGGGGTGATGGGGAAAACAAGACTCTACTGAGCCCCATAGAATGGATCAAGCCCATCATCATTACAGTGCAGGTTCACTGTTTTGTTTTTGTTTTTTAACAATGTGTGTTCACTTTCTAGCTGATATCCTAGGGTAAATAAGATTGCTGTGTTTTGAATAGAATTGTAATCAATTAAAATCTTAATATCAAATTAAAATTTGCCTCTTGAGTAATTTGGGGGGCAAAAAAACACCCAAAACATAAGGCCTTGAGTCTCTTGGGTTGTGCTGTCATACAAATTTGTTAGTTCTTTCCTTCACGTGTAACTAACGTTTGTCTAACTTCTTAAAGTTCTTTATCTTAGGTTCAAAAACTTGAGGAAATATTAAATAATGGCTTCCGTGCTGAAAATGTTTGGTAGCTTTGTTAAGCTCTAACATCCTATATGTCTACTCAGAGCTAAGTTCAGTAGTACCTGCTCCCTGGTAAGCCTGTATAAGATTACAGCTTGTTCTGCTGTGAATGCTGACCTCTGCAAAGGCAAGGCAATTCTGTGCAGGGCTCAGACTGACTACTTCCTAAGAGCAACGCTCAGATGTCACTTCAGCAGTAGTTACTGGCAAACTGAGCTTTATATAGGAGCCACAGCTTTGCCTCAGTAATTAATGTTAAACTTACAAGGTGGAGGTGACCCCGGCTGCACTAGGACTTTGGAGATGGAGTCTGAGGAAGGTGACGTGAGGTCCTCAGGCTGGAGAGGTACTGCCTGCAGAAGCTCCTCTTGTGGAAGCTCTTCCAGTAGATTAGATGATTTTGGGGCTGGCCCGGGAACAGGTTCCCCTCCCACTCTGAATCAGCAACTTCATCCTCTGAAAAAGGGGATAATAATACAGCCTACCTTATTTAATGCTTAAAATAAATTATTTCCTTCCTTGAGGATTTTTAAAAATGCATCTTCATTGATGTTTTGAACTATGGATATTTATTTTAAAGGAAATATAATAAGATCTTTTCTAAACAAATAATTAACTAATTTACAGTCCCAATTCTGAATTTGTTTCAACTTGTATCTTATTATAGTTTCCCAATCTTTCATTAAATGGGTTGTCTGATTGCATGGTTTGCAGTTCAAGGTTTTTATGTCCAGTTTCCCATACATGTTGCTGATTTAAGATAAATCCACTTGTGCTGACAATACAGTTGTTCAAAAGTCAGTGTTGTTTTATGCTGAAGCATTAAAATTTGACAGACTGTGAGTTTCTGAGAGATTACTGGGCACCTAAACTGAAGTTGCAATGGCAGAATGCCAAAAAGTTCTCTAACTAAATGAAAAATAATCTTCTAAATGAAAAATATGTTGGCATTCTCTACTGGGGATAACTTGGTGCTATGGGATGGAAATTATATAAAATAATTATATAATCTTATGCACTTGTAAAGTATTTTCTTTTTGGTCGTTTGCCCAAGTTTCAATTTCATATCAATTTAATATGGATGTAACACAGAATAGGAAAATTAAGGGTTGTTGCGCTCGGTATGATCACCACATGGCAAGTGTGTTACATTGTTCCCTATGCTGGCTGTCTCTAAGCAGATCTGATCATGTACATGGCCTATCCACTTCCGGTTATTTTCTCCATGAACATCAAAATAAAGGAGAGAAATAACCCACTACACATGGTGTATACAACTGCATACAAATCTCTTGTCATAATGGACAGAGCTACTGTGGAAAGCAATATAAAGTAGCCTTCACATGGCCATAATTATCTCCATGTAACATTATATAAAGTTCAGGATAGACTGGGCCTTTTGAGAAATCTAGGGGCATAGTGCAAATTCCCAACTGTTTTGAGAGTTAACCATTTCTCTTTAAAACAAAATCCAGTGTAGCAATTTAGCAAAGTAAATTGCTCAGAAGCCAGCATGTATACTGTACAGGGTTTTGCCGCTTTTGTTTTGTTTCGTTTTTTGTTTAGCAGCTGCCTCACCAAAGCTATTTAACTGCTATTTAAACTCGGTGAAATTTCAAAAGCAGTTTCACATTTTAGCAGAAAAGGCTAGACTATAAGCCTATAGTGCTTCTCCCTGGATGGTAGTCCATCAAGTGGGTACATGGCACCACCTAGCATCCATAGGCAGGAAATGCAGCAGAATTGCGAGATAAGGTTGCCTCAACCACATGATCTCCCCAGTCCATTCCTGCCTCATTGTCCTAGGCGGTTGCGTTTTTCCTTTACTCCAAACTTCTCTGCCTCAGCTTTTTCTTTCTGTGTGTATTGTTATCTTGGTGTGGTGAGTTTTCCCCCCTTTTTTTAAAAAAATATTTCCCCCTCTGTCCTTTGCCCCACTCCTTTCAATCCTCCTCTCTCTCTGCCTGAGTTGCTTGGAGCAGGAGAGAGTGTGATTCACTGTCTAGGTTGAATTAGAGCCTATAACTGATAGCTGACTGTGGACTTTGTCATCTGCTTTCTCTGCTTACCTTCGGGCCTCCTCTGCATCCCAGAAAGGTGCATGTGTGTGAGCTGAGTGGGATGGAGGCTGAAGGGCTCTCACCCCAATCATTTACTGGGCAAGCTACCCACGGCAGATGCTTCAAGCTTGGCCAACAAAAGGTCCGGATCTCCACAGCCTCACACACTCCATCATTCAGACCCCGTTGTTGGCAGTGGAGAGTGGGCTACTCCTGCAAAAACCACCCATCATACCAACAATGGCCACAGAGAGCGGGCTAGTGCCGTTCAAAGCCCTTAAGAAATCCAAGCATCAGGCAGCTTCCCCCTCCACAGCGGCAGAGTGCCCAGCTAAAAAGATGGCCACCATTGTGAACCCAGTCACCGGTGCAGAGCCCACCATCTTGAACTTGGCTTCCTCAGTGGAGCCCATCAAAAAGAAAATGGCCACCATTTGGGGGCTTTTCTATGCTGAGTCAATGACCGGGATGGCTGCCATCCAATCCTCAGCTGTCACAGTTCCAGTGTCAGAGGCTCCAGCTCTAAAGCTTGCTCCTAAGCCAGCACATGCCTTCCACCACCCACGCCAAAAGTCAAAAGGCCCTAGGGTCCATTTTCGGGCTTCCTCCTCCCTACTTGTTGGCATATTCCACAGGGCATATTGAACTCTTGTCGAAAGATGAGCTGACTGCAGATTCAAAGCTTGACATCCTGCAGTGTCAAGTATCAACCTTATCATCAGTGCTGTCTCTGCTTTCCCCGAGGATAACTAGTTCTCATCCATTGATCAAGCACTTTCTAAGAGAGACCATGACACTCTGCCCACCCACAGTCCACAGATATCCCTCCTGGAGTCTTCAAACAGTCTGAACTAGGCTTCAGAGACCACCCTTCGAACCACTTCACACTGTTCCTCTTTGTCTTTTGTCCTTCAAGGTTCTGTTTCTAGTGGCAATTAGATCCACCAGATGCATCTCGGTGATGAATGCATTATCAGTGGCAAAACACCTTTGTATTTTTCATGCAGACAGGGTCATCTTATGAACAGGTCCTTTATTTATGCCCAAAGTGAATTTCTCCTTTCATCGTCAACAAGAACTTGTTCTACCATCCTTTTGCCCGAACACAGTTCATCTACATAAGAAAGCTTGGCACTCTCTTGATGTTAGGAGAGCTTTGAAGGTCAACATCAATCAAACTAAGGCCTTCAGATTTACCGATTCGCCGTTCATCTCGTTTCATCCTGGGTCCTGGAGAAAAGTTTTTAATTCTACCTTGTCCTGTTGTTTGTCAGCCTGCATTAAGTTAGCCTATGACTCTTTACAGTTACCTTTTCCCAAAAACATAGCTGCTCATTCAACACAAACAGCTGCAACCACGGCTGCCTTCTCTGTTAATGCTCCACTGGTGGAGATCTGCAGGGCTGCTGCTTGGTCCTTGCCCAATACATTTGCAACTCACTATAAGATGGATACCTATGCCTTGGCCAAAGCTGCCATTGGTTGACATGTTCTGCAGCACATGGTTACCTCTTGAGTCATCTGAGCCATGCTACTCCCCCCTCACAGTCTTGGTTGGGACTGCCTGAGTATATCCCACTTGATGGACTATCATCCAGGGAGAAGGGGACTTTGGCCCTTACCTGAAATAAATTTCTCCTGGATGATAGTCTACCAAGGCCCACCCTATTTAACTTGGCTCAACCAGTTCTTTGGAGCTGTTACCGTTTGCTACAAACGTTTTTCCGGTTAATTCATGGGTATTCATTTGAACAATTTTAGTAAAGCATGCATACATTTGTTCTCCATGGATCCATTCTGTCCATGACGTTTCTTTCAATATAATACAATACATTTGATTAAACTATTTTTTGCAGTCTCAGTGTCTTTTGTTACGTATCGGGAGTAGGTCTTATGTTGTTTTGAACTTAACTGACTTTTTTTCTTTATGAGAGGGTGCCTTCCTTTAAATATTTTATTCTCCAACTCATCATGAAAGGACTGGGGAGATCATGTGGTTGAGGCAACCTAGTCCCTGCAGTTCTGCTGCATTTCCTGCCTATGGACGCTAAGTGGTGCCATGTATCCGCTTGATTGACTATCATCCAGGAGAAATTTATTTCAGGTAAGAACCAAAGTCCCCTTCTGGCTTCATTCATTAGCTGCAGTTGGAGGAAATGTAAGCTAGAAACACACTCACTGTTCTGCTGGTCCCAGCACCTCTCTCCTCTGAAAATGGGGGCACAAAATGCAGTCAAACCCCACCCCCTTTGTACTGTAAAACCTGGTGGGAGCAGCTTAATGGTATTTTTTTAAAAAAAAATCAGCTTCAAAGAGAATTTGGAAGTGATTGGCAGACCAACCCATTCCCCCTCCAGGGGTGGCTAATGGAAACACTTTAATCTGGTGACTAGTGTGTTTAACAGCCATAGAGTGTACATCAGTGGAACTTCTAAACTGCTCAGTATCAAATCTTAAAATTTGATTTAGAAGGTGTGTGTGTGTGTGTGTGTGTGTGTCTGTGCATGTGTGTCTATGTGTGTGTGTGTGTGTGTGTGTGTGTGTGTGTGTGTGTGTGTGTGTGAGAGAGAGAGAGAGAGAGAGAGAGAGAGAGAGCACTGCAATTTCCCTTTAAACATGTTTTACATCTCCCAACAATTGTACCCCCTTATAAGCAAAATAACATCAATAACATGAAAAATAATTTAATCGGATTGGTTTAGATCATATTTTATCTTTCTTTGTCTTGCCTAAGGTGAATTTCTCCACTGATTAGATAGACAAGTGCCACTTCACACTTTTCAAAACCTTAGAATTAGTCAATGCACCTCTCATATTCTGTAATTAAATAAAACTAAGATGCTTTTTCTACATGGATTTCATCATTTAATATTTCATTGCCCACCCTATGCTACTTAATTGTGGTAACTGTAACTGACGTTAAGTCCCTAGTCTTGCTTTTGACTTCATTTGATGTTGATGGAAATTGTCAATAACAACAAAAATTAGAAAAGGTTTTACTTGACACAGTGTGTTACATTCTCCAGAAGCATGCCACTGATTTCAATGTAACTACTCTTCTTGTTAGATCATGACTTAAAATCAGAAATGGGATTGTGATTGTCAGAGATAATTTTAAAACATCTTTGGTTTGTAAACACCCACATTAGACACAGAAATATGTGATGTACAGGAGCTTCTGGCAAGCAGAAGTTAGAGGCTCAGTTCAATGCTCCTGTGAGAAGCTAACATTCAGTCCTTCATTCTCATTGTCTATTCCAATGTGTTGCCTATGCTTTTAGAAATGGTAGTTCTACATGACAATTTTTCTTAAGTTGTTCCTGGCGTACGTCTGAATGCCTGGCTGCAGATAACTGATTCAAATATATCCACTGTGTACAGGACATTGTCATAGTATTTGTTTTATGAAAGACTTTGATTCATGGAACATTGTGACCCAGGTTTGATCATTTATGGGCCCAGGTATGTAAATAAGAATGTAAATAGAATATTTAAAACCATCAATATTTTAAACCAGAAGTTCTCTAATGCATTTGTTATACTTCCACATTTTTCCATTAAAATGTACAGTGCAAATTGCTATGGTAAGGCACTGTAATGTAATTTGACACAGCCATTATTTTATCCCAAACTTTGAATTAAACATTTCCAGTAGAACCATGAAAGCAGAAAGGTCTATCTCCCTCGTGGATATTAAGGAACATAGTAAGATTTTTCTCAGTTTTCTCTTTCCCTCCCCTGCTTTTACCCCATTTGTGGTAAATCATCTGCTGCTGCACACATTGTTCAATCTCGCTTCCATCTCCAGCCACCAGTACTTCCTCTACCCATAGCCAACTTTTACGCTGTCGCTTCTTGAACACTTCCCTCCCCACAAGTTACAGTCTCTACTTGCTGCTACCTAAGGCTGTATTTTCTGTTGGCTGGGTGCCATTTCCTTCTTTTATTGTTTCTGTCTTTCATAAGTCCTTGGCAGCCACATCAAAATACATGCACAGTGCATATAAGGGGGTCAGGAAAGCACTAACACCTTTGCTTCCCATTGCTCTGTCTTAGGCCACCAGCAGAGCCTTGCTGCTTATGCTGAAGACTCCCTTAGAACAACGATTCTCACATTTTTAGGTCGTGTTTCCCTTTACCAATAGTCTGGATTGTAGTATTGATCTTGGGAGGCAGTGACAGATGCAGTATTATATACTTACCATGGTTGCAAAGACTTGGGTCAGCACTTAAATGATATTGCACGCTGTAAAAAGCCCAGAAAAGAAAAGGAAAAAGTTTATTCAGATCTTTCCCTCACAATCCAAAACTGGCCCCAGTATTTTCTGTTAAGGCTTGATGTAGTTTCTGTATATTGAACCATGCATGTTGGTGTTATGTGCGTGCCTAGTTGAAATAGATCTAGAAAGTTGCAAGGGAGGTGTAGAATCCATTTGGATATTGAACACTCAGTTCAACATTGGATGCTAGTCCAGTCAGGAGAGCTGAGGAAATGGAAGGTGGCTAATGGAGTAATGTAAGTTGTTGCAACTGATATCTGTGAACTGTTGCATCTCACAGCTGGATGACTTCTGTGAGTAAAAAGAGCATTCCCGACAAAGCATGTGCATGAATTAAATAATATCATGAATAGCATGAATATTAGCATGTGGCATAAGGCAATAGACAAATATATGATTAACACAAACGTTGAGGCTTAGCTGTTCAATATTTTTGGACCAAATGCTGGAAACACATTCATATATAATTTCTATTATAGATGAAAAAAAATGCTCAGGAAATTATGTTTTCTTTAAGGACAAAATTCTTGCCATTCAAAACATTAGTGAAAACTAGGATTGAAGTCAATGAGACGAAATCAGTTTTAAGTACTTTATAAAATACTCCATGGTTCTCTTTTTGCTATCTAAGCATGACTAAAAATTTACATAGTTAATGCTGTATTTCAGGATATTGTTTCTGTGTATGTTACATTTTGTATTGGAAAAAAATGACCAGTCCCATAAAAGCAGTAGGAAGTCAGGTCACAGTATGGAGCCCTTGTTTTCCTCTTAGCTTTACCCAAGGTTCCTCCCTTCAAATTTATGAAAGAAAACATTTCTCTCTGTGAAAGGTTTTTGTACACCAGCATCTGGAAGTGTTTATTTCAGTGGCGTGTAATCTATCTGTGGATTTAGTTAGCACCAGACCCCCTTTTGTGTATTCCTGACTTAAATTTTTTATAAATGATCTTGTTGAATTTGTGCCAGCATGCACATGGTTTGGCTGATTGCTGCATATATCCTTTACCTGCCAGTCACCTTTGATTTATATTCCTTCCCCTCTGCTTTTACCTTCCAAAACTGGTGCCATTGAACTGTCCCCTAAATCATCTCATTGGATAAATTACTCCAAGATGAGATGGTACATTTTGGCTGCCTGTGGATAAAGATACATTCCTACTGTTGGTCTTCACCAACTTAGTGTTGAACCACTTAGAAAGTTGTATTATTGAATGAGAAGACTCGAGTTATTTTCTGCTTTATTTCAAACACAGCACTGAATCTAAAAACAAAAATATGCAGAAATGGACTTGTTGAGAAATGGCTTAAGATACTAGTTCAGAATTTATAGGCGTTTTGATTTTTCTTCAGTAGCAGTATTTCTTTCTTAAAAGGGCTCATTTCTTCTAAAAGATGTGGGTTTACGGAATTAGATGCTGAAAACAGTAAAACAGACGCTAAACAATAAAAAGTATTGTTTGCACAGTGCAATTGAATTAAGACAGATGTGAAGAACTAATTTAAAAACAGTTTTACAGGCACATGCTTACTCAGAAGTAAGCTGCATTGACTTCAAGGGAGTGTAGCAAGGGGGGCTAAACTTTGGCCCTCCAGATGCTGTTGGACTCCCAAGTTCCATCATCCACAGCTAGCATGGCCAATGGTCAGAGATGATGGGAGCTGTCGTTCAACAACATCTGGAGGACCATGGATTAGCCACCCCTATGTTAAAATGAATGTTCTGATTCTATGAGCCAATTCAATGATATTTCTAGCTTGATTTTAGATGTCTGGGCTCATGTCTGCCTGATCAGCTCTACACTTTGTAATCCCTTCCTCGCCACTGTTATGACGTCATGGTTTCACAGGGGTGAAGAAAAAGGCATATTCTCAGAAATACACATTCTAGGGTTGAACATGGAACCCTACTCTTGAGCTGCTTCCTGCCGCAAGGGAAACCCTGATTTTATTAAATAGGCACAGAGTTGTACCTTATTATGTCCCTCTGTCCACAGAAAGCTCTTTGATTCTGCAGAGGGTAGTGCAAATGGCAGGAGTGAGGATTGTTGCTGATTCCCACTTTCCTCTGCAATCCTTGCACCTGGAGATCTGCTCCAGAGGACTGACAAACTCCACAGCAGCAGTGCAAGGACCTGCAGTAGAAAGGGAGAGTTTGCTAAAATCACCTCCTGCCCCCTTCTATATCACTGAAACTTTTGGGATATAATTTGTACAAACAGAGAAGGAATAGAAAGGGAGGCAGAGTCACATTATATGTTGAAAATATATAGCCCTTCTCAGAAATACAGGAGGATAAGCTTGGTAGCCCTATTGAGAGTATCTGGATTAAAAGGAATGGGGCAAGAAATAAAGGAACATGGTAGTTGGAGTCTACTACCAACCACCCAATCAAGAAGACGAGGATGAAACATTTGAAAAGCAAATTGCCAATGTTTCAAGGAGGCATGATTTAGTTGTAATGGAGTTCATTTACCCAGATATCTGAATATACTTGAGTTCTTGATTTTAAAGGAAGCAAAAGCTGAGAGTAGCCATACACTTACCCTGGACTTCAGGAAAGCCAATTTTAATAAACTCAAAACAATGGTAAGTAAGGTCCCATGGCAAGCGACCCTAATGAGAAAAGGAGTCCAAGATGGGTGGGAGTTTCTAAAAAAGGAAATTCTAAAAGCACAACGGGAAGCAATTCCAACAAGGAAAAAAGGGGGAAAACACAGAGAAGACAGTGTGGCTTCACAAAAAGCTTAGAGATGACCTGAAAACAAAAAAGGACCAGAGCTTGGAAAAGTTACTTTTTTGAACTACAACGCCCATCAGCCCAATCCAGTGGCCATGCTGGCTGGGGCTGATGGGAGTTGTAGTTCAAAAAAGTAACTTTTCCAAGCTCTGACAAGGACACATACAGGAAGTGGAAGGAAGGCCAGGTCACAAAGGCCAACTGTCTGTACTCTTGGACAGGTAGCACAGAATTGCAGGGATGGTGTCAGGAAGGCTGAGAATGAGCTGAGGTTAGCGAGAAATGTCACAAACAACAAAAAAGCTTTGTTCAGGTACATCCATAGTAAAAGTCGGAGAAAATAAATGATGGGTCAACTACTTAAAGATGATGGCAAAATGATAGGATAAAAAAGGCAGAAGTTCTCAATTCCCACTTTGGCTTAAAAGAGGCCCAAAAGAGAGTCTGTGACCCCCCTTGGCAAATGTGAAGTACAACTTGAAGGGGCAGGATTTGCAGCTTGAGATTGATAGACAAAGGAATACCTAATTACATTGAATGAGTTCAGATCTTTAGGTGCCAATGAACTGCATCCTAGAGTAATGAAGAAACTGGCTAAAGAACTCTTAGAACCACTGGCTATTTTCTTTGCAAAAGTATAGGGGATGGGTGAAGTGTCAGATGACTGGAGGAGGGCTAACATTGTCCTATCTTCATTAGTCTCTGGGAAAATTCTGGAGCAGATTATAAAGCAGTCAGTCTGTAAACATTTTAAAAATAATGCAGTGATTACTAAAAGCCAGCATGGATTTGTCAAGAAAAAAATCCTGCCAAACTAATCTTATCTTGATTTTTTGATTGGATAACTGCCTTGGTAGACTGTGGGAATGCTGTGGACATAATATATCTTGATTTCAGCAAAGCATTTGACAAAGTGCTCCATGGTATTCTGATTAGCAAGCTAGATAAATGTGTACTGGATGAAACAACTATCAGGTGGATCCAGAGTTGGCTAGGGAATCATACTCAAATAGTGCTTATCACCAGCCATCCAATCAAGTAGAAGATGAGGATGAAACTTTTCAAAAGCAAATTGCCAATGTTTCAAGGAAGCATGATGCACTAGTAATGGGGACTTCGATTACCGTGATATGTGTTGGAAAACACAGCCCCTCCAAGAAATTCTTGACTTGTGTTGGAGATAACTGTCTCCTACAGAAAGTGGAGGAAGGAACAGCATTCCAGTAGGAGTGGCTTCGGGAGGGCAGGGGATCGCTCCGAATCTCCATTTTGATTCACTAATAGGCAACAAACCTTGTGGTTTAAGAATGTACCTATAGCCAACAGATATTTCTATCAAACTTTTAAAAGCAGGGAAATTGAGCAGCTATAGTGAATGCACCAGGGGAGCAGGAGACCTGACCTCTTCTCTGATATTGTACTGCCCTACAAATTTGTAAAAATACAAACACAATTTGGGTTGGTCTTTCACAGTCCAATCCACTTGCTGTGTAGCTTGGAAGAATTTGGTAAGATGTGCCTCTGAGCATATGGTGAATGGTGGCAACATCTGCAATCAGCACAAATAACAGAAACAAGACATGTGCTGGGCTGATCTTGTTTTAGCAGGTAGGAAGCAACTATATTAAGACAGTTGATATAGTTCAGATAGTCACTTTAAATATGTTTGATTTACTTTGCAATTTTAATGAAGTTTCCTATAGTAAATCATTCTCGTTTGCTTCTGTTTCTGTGAATATGTGAAGTACAGCAACACTATCCAAAAAAGACCTCCAAAAACAATTGTGGAATAATGGCACTGACTGTTCTGCAGAATAGTTTCCAATGGTCTCATTTTGCACAAGATAATACAATGGGAGGTGAAATATATTATAGCAAAATTCTAGGTGTGTTCTGTGTTTTCAAATCGCCATGCCCACCTTTCCTTAAGTGGAGTAGTTTAAGCATAGCAGGCTGAAAGCATGCATCTTGGGCAGGCCAAGTTTGTTTCTCCAACAGCTAGAGTCATTGCTGAAGTAGCAACATACTGTAATCCATCTCATTTTACATCAAACTGCAGTTTCAGATTCAACTGTTAATGCGCCCAAAATAGAAATAGAACATAACCTCCAGTTTGCTTTTTAGCCCAGGAGGTAAGCAATGGGATCCTGTTCAAGTTTGCTAAGAACGGATTGATCATTTGCATGCTTATTGAGTTCAGTGAGATTTACTCCCCTGCAATCATTCTTAGGATAGGTAAAACTGACCATGGGGAGGGAAGTCTAGAGTAGGCAGGGGAGGAGGAAGAAAGAAGATGAGAGGAGAGGAAGAAGGGAGGAGGAAAGGAGAGGAGAGGGGAAGGAGGAGAAAGGCAGGTCTGATCAGTTGTATGCTTATTGAGTTCAACAGGAGTTACTCCTGTGCAATCATGGCTAATAGGTGAAACTGAACATGAGGGAGGAGGAGGGAGAGGGGAGAGTAGAAGGAAAGAAGAAGGGGGAGAGGGGATCAGAAGGAGTGGGAGGGGGAAAGAGGGTATTGGAAGGGAAGGGGGAGGGGTGAAGGAAGGGGAGGGATGGGGCAAAAGGGAAGTGATGGGAGGGAGCAGGAGAGGAGGGCAGGTTTGATCATTTGCATGCTTACTGTGTTCAGTGGGATTTACTCCCATACAATCATACTTGAAAATGAAATGGACTGCCTTCAAGTCCATTTCGACTTATGGTGACCATATGAATAGGGCTTTCATGGTAAGCTGTATTCAGAGGTGGTTTACCATTGCCTTCCTCTGAGGCTGAGAGGCAGTGACTGGCCCAAGGTCACCCAGTGAGCTTCATGGCTGTGTGGGGGTTTGAACCCTGGTCTCCCAGGTGGTAGTCCTAGGAGAGGTAAAACTGACCATGACGGAGGAGGAGGGGGAGGGGAGGAGAAGGAAGAGGAGGAGGGGATTGGAAGGGAATGGGGGAGGGAAGGGGCAGGAGGAGGAGGGGAGGCCAGGTTTGATTATTTGCATGCTTTTTAAGTTCAGTGGGATTTACACCAGTGCAATCATGTTTAGGATAGGTGAAACTGACCTGGGGAGGGGTGGGGAGAATGGGAGGGAGGAAGGGGGAGGGAAACGGAGGAGATTGGATGGGTGGGCACTGGGCAGAGGGGATGCCCCTTTCTTTTCCAGAAGGAAAACATTGTGAACAGTATCATTCTTTTTTGGGTTTCCCCCACCTTTTTATTCTACAGCAGGCACATGTAGCCTCCTATCCAAATTTAAACCAAAGCTGTTCTTGGCCACATCCACACTAGACTGTTATTCCACTTTAGGCAGTTATGGCTTCTCCCAAAGAATCCTGGGAAGCGTCGTTAGTGAAGGGTGCTGAGAGTTGCTAGGAGATGCCCTGTTTCCCTCACAGAGCTTCAGTCAGCTGTTAAACCACTCTAGCCACTGGAGCTCTGTTAGGGGAATAGGAGTCTGCTCTCACCACGCTTCACAAACTACACTTCCCAGGATTCGCTGGGGGAAACCATGACTGTCTCACGTGAAATCAAAATCTGGTTTGGGTGTGGCCCCTGCAAGCCCAGCGGTTGTGAGTCTGGTTTTTAGAACACTGACAGTTGGTTCTTATTGAGCATGCCCGACATTATCATTGAATTCAAGCCAAAATTTCTTACATTAATTAAAAATCAGCTAGGCATTTTTTAACTTTTAAACTGAAGAAGATGAAGGTCAGAGTATAGAGCAAGGTCAGTAATATGATTACAGGTACTCTGTGAACATGGCTGATTTTTAATGAATTTCAACAGATTATGAGAACTCTGACAGAAAAAAGTCCAAAAGAGGTTTGGTTTTTCTCTCTCTCTTTTTACACTTTGAACTCTCAATTCTCTCTGACTGTTTTGTGTATCACCATGAGAATTTAGAGGGTTGTTAAGCAAGCGTTTCTGAGTTCAGGACTACAAGTTTTGTAAGGTTTTGTTTTGAAATGACCTTATGGGAAGGATCAGAATGGCATGGGGGGTATTTTCAATTTAATATTGCGGAATGTGAAAAATCCATGCTGACTATAGTATACAGCCACTCTCGTTGCTGTATAATTTTGATAGTCAATAAAAAAATTCATTGAAATCCATTGATTTATTTCTCCTTAGTTCTGTATTAATGCTATGGAACTTTCAATGGATTTCAATGCATGACTTAGTTCTGTATTATACAATTATACAATTACAGATGCAATTTGTTTTTAATTTAGAAATATATTCAAGTTGCCTAAATATATAGGCCACAAAAACAAAATGCACGGGTACAGGATGGGAAATACCCGGCTTAGCAGTAGTGCGTGTGAGAAGGACCTTGGAATTGTAGTGGATCGTAAGTTGAACATGACCCAGCAGTGTGATGCTGCGGCAAAAAAGGCAAACACGGTTTTGGGCTGCATAAACAGAGCTATAGTTTCCAGGTCGAGGGAAGTAATAGTCCCACTATATTCTGCATTGGTCAGGCCTTATCTGGAATACTGCGTTCAGTTCTGGGCGCCTCATTTTAAGAAAGATAAAGACAAGTTAGAGCGGTTTCAGAAGAGGGCGACGAGGATGATAGCCAGTATGGAGAACAAGTCTTATGAGGAAAGGTTGAAGGAACTTGGCATGTTCAGTCTGGTGAAGAGAAGGCTGAGGGGCGACATGATTACACTCTTTAAGTACCTGAAGGGCTGTCACATAGAGGAGGGTACAGATTTGTTCTCTGCTGCCCCAGAGGGTAGGACTAGGTCTAATGGTTTTAAGTTGAAGGAGCGTAGATTCAGATTGGACATTAGAAGGAACTTCTTGACAGTAAGGGCAGTTCAGCAATGGAACCGACTGCCTAGGGAGGTGGTAGGATCCCCTTCGCTGGATGTCTTCAAGCAGAGGCTGGACAGCTATCTGCGGGAGATGCCCTAGCTGTGGATTTCCTGGTGTGAGCAGGGGGTTGGCTTGATGGCCTACAAGGCCCCTTCCAACTCTATGATTCTACGATTCTAGTGTGCTCTTTTCTTTTTTACTTTTGAGTTCTTCATATGGTTTAGTATTAGTATGGGGGGGGAGCAGCACTCTTGTGCCTTTAACAGTTGTGTGGCAGGCAGAAATTATTACAAATTAAAAAGTGCATGTGGATTAACTTGAACGGAACTATTTTGTTTCTTTTTAAAATGAACTTTCCAAGCACTTGTGGTGACTAACATAATCCTTCTTTATTATTATTCAGAAGGCAGTAAACCCCACTGTGGTCTGTGGGGCTTATTCATGAGAGTGAACATAGGACTGAAGCCTTTTGTAGCGCCTTCAGAATGTGAGTTTCCAGCAACTCACTTGCTTTGTGTTTGTGTGTGTGTGTGTGTTAAAACAGGATTTAGAGAGTATTACTGGATGAGCAGAGATCTAGGCTTCTGCTCAGTACCGAGGAGGTATACCTTAACTGTGTGCACGCTCATGAGAGCAACCATAGGACTAAAGTTCTGTTAGGTGCTCAGTATTATTAAAACTGCAGTGTTTAAGTCTCCACTGTTTATAAACACAACAGGTGGCGGCCACACAACTTTTCTCCCAGCAGAAAAGCAACTGTGACAGCAAGAACCCCTTTTGAACCAAAGTAAGACAGTTCAGTTAGGTGCTTGTAAAACTGCAATGTTTAAGTGTCCACAGTATGTTTGTAAGTGAAGAGGATGGAGAGAAAACCAGAACTTGGCTGGCCCCCATGACATTTTGGCAGCCCTGCCTTGTCTAGTAGGCAACAGCCATCACCGAAGTGATTGACAGCTGAAGGGCTGTCTACAATCCTGTACTCATCTTGTAAGTCCCTGACCTGAGCAAGAACTTCAGGTCTTGAACTCTAGGTCTTTCTAGTAAAACATCTAAATTTACATACTATTAGCATATATTATTTGTAAACTAATGTTGACGAATATTATGTATTTATTACTTTCAAGAGAGCCATTTTAAAAACAAAATCAGTATAAATAAACCAGGAAAGCAGGGTAACAAGCGCTGTTGGTGCATTATTCTTTTTAAAAGGGGGTACTGAAACAAAACATTTTAAAATAAAGTAAAACAAAGTAAATTAAGAAGTTTCCTGGACTCTTTTTATTTTCTTTTTCCATTATGCCAAGTTTTGGTAACTATTGGGCAATTACAATTCAGTTTAATTGCAGTAATACCTGCAAATGAGACAATAATGTTCAAAACATGTTTTTTCCACCCCTTATTTAAGTTAGCTTAAATTATCTTCTTCGCAACAAGCAATTAGTAACTAGTATGAATACCTCTGCACTGATAGATACAAATTGTACACTGTGGAATCTACTGCTGCTGGTGGATCTGATTCCAGTTCATATACACAGTGAACTCACAATGGAAGCAGCCTCTATAATTATAATGGCGGTTTGTTTTAATCTTCAATTCCAGTTTATTTTTTCCATAAATATTATCTATTTTTCTTCAATTCTCTACATTTTAATATAGGCAATCATTGCAGCTATTTACACTCCAAATATTTTTAGTATATTTAATAGTCATCTCAAGCAAATATTTTCACAGCTGTACAGCAATAGAAAAGGGGGAAAGCCACAAAAACGTGCATCAGCATTTCTTTGAAATGGGGTTAAAAATGGTGACAACTGCTTATATAAGACAGAAGCTCAAATTCATTCTTTCAGGCAAGACAGCAGTACTAAAGAATCACAGCAAACTGTATCAGGCATTGTGGAACCATGTGGGCTACCTCCACACTGTGACACCAAATGTGAATATTGCCACCAATCTCTGGAGAATGTGGTTCTTATATCCTCTTGTAATCCTGGTGCCACCATACAACTTTACTAAGGTTAGAATCATAGAGTTGGAAGGGGCTATAAAGCCATCAAGTCCAACTCCTGTTCAATGCAGGAATCCAACTTTAAGCATACCCGACAGGCGGCTGTCCAGCTGCCTCTTGAATGCCTCCAGTGCTGGAGAACCCACCAACTCCCTAGGTAATTGGTTCGATTACTCGTACCGCTCTAACAGTTAGAAAGTTCAGTTGAAATCTGGCTTCCTGTAACTTGAGCCCATTATTCCATGACCTGCACTCTGGAATGATCGAGAGGAGATCCTGGCCCTCCTCTGTGTGGCAACCTTTCAAGTACTTGACGAGTGCTATCATATCTCTCCTCAGTCTTCTCAAGGCTATACATGCCCAGTTCTTTCACTCTCATCTCACAGGGCTTTGTTTCCAGTCCCATAATCATTGCCCTCGTTGCCCTCCTCTGAAACCATTCACGTTTATCTACATCCTTCTTAAAGTGTGGTGTCCAAAACTGGACGCAGAACTCAAGGTGAAGCCTAACCAGTACAAATAGAGGGGAACCAATACTTCACGTGATTTGGAAATTATACCGCCAGATTTTTTGGATGAGTTTCAGTTGGTACAGCTTGAGGACATTGACAAGGTGCTTGGACAAGTTCGTGCAACCTCTTCTGTGCTGGATCCTTGCCCTTCTTGGCTAATAAAAGCTAGCAGGGATGGAACAGCTGGCTGGGCCAGGGAAGTGATTAATGCCTCTCTGCGAGAGGGGGTGGGCCCTGGCTGCCTGAAAGAGGCAGTAGTGAGACCCTCCTGAAGAGACCCTCCCTGGACCCAGAAAATCTTAATAACTATAGACCGGTAGCAAATGTTCCATTCCTGCGCAAGGTCCTTGAACGAGTGGTGGCAGACCAGCTTTGCTGAAGTCTAGATATATTATGTCCACAGCATTCCCAAAGTGTACCAGGGAGGTTACCCAATCAAAAAATGAGATTAGTCTGGCAGGATTAGTTCTTGATAAATCCATGTTGGCTTCTAGTAATCACTGCATTATTTTCAAGGTCCTTACAGACTGACTGCTTTATACTCTGCTCCAGAATTTTCCCAGGAATTGATGTCAGGCTGACTTGTCTGTAGTTCCCAGGTTCTTCCTTTTTGTCCTTTTTGAAGATTAGGACAACATTAGTCCTCCTCCTGTCAGCTGGCACTTCACCCATCCTCCATGATTTTGCAAAGCTAATAGACAGTAGTTCCGAGAGTTCTTCAGCCAGTTCCTTCAATACTCTAGGATGCACAGTTTATTGGGCCCTGCCAATTTGAATTTGTTCAAAGTGATTAGGTATTCCTTGACCATTTGTCTATCAGGTTCAAACTGCAATCCTGCCCCTTCAACTTCACATTTCTCAGGAGTGTCATAGACTCTATTTTGGGAGGAGACTGAGCCAAAGTAGGAATCGAGGACTTCTGCCTTTTCTTTGTCATCTGTTATCATTTTCCCATCCTCACTGAGTAGCTGTACCACCATTTTTTCTCTGTGTTTTACTACGGATGTACCCGAAGAAAGCTTTTTTCTTGTTTTTCGCATCTCTTGCTAACCTCAGCTCATTCTCAGCTTTAGCGTTCCTGACACCATCCCTGCAATTCTGTGCTTCCTGTCTCTACTCTTCCTTTGTGGTCTGGCCTCCCTTCCAATTCCTGTATGTGTCATTTTTTTGTGTTGTTTTCAGGTCATCTCTAAGTTTTTTGTGAAGCCACAATGGCTTCTTCTGATCTCCCCCCAGTTTTCCTTGACGAAATTGTTTGCCATTGTGCCTTTAGAATTTCCTGTTTTACAAACTCCCGTCCATCTTGGACTCCTTTTCTCATTAGGGTCGCTTGCCATGAAACCTTAAGTACCATTGTTTGAGTTTATTAAAACCTGTGTTCCTGAAGTCCAGGGTACACCTCTGGCTAAAAATCACTTTCCCCCAGAGTTCCCATAACTGTCACTTCATCCACCAAATCATCTATGTTGGTTAGAATCAAGTGAAGGATAGCTGATCCTCTAGTTCCTTCCTCCGCTTGCTGTAGGAGAAAGTTATCTCTAACACAAGTCAGGAATTCCTTGGAGGGGCCGTGTTTGGCAGAATTTGTCTCCCAACAGATATTGAGTAATTGAAGTCCCCCATTATTATTACATCATGCCTCCTCGAAACATTGGCAATTTGCTTTGCAAAAGTTTCATCCTTGTCTTCTCCTTGATTGGATGATCAGTAGTAGGTTCTTACCACCATGTTCCTTTTATTCCTTGCACCATTTATTTTAATTCAGATACTCTTGGTGGAGCTGCCAAACTCATCCTCCTGTATTTCTGTGTACGGATATATATTTTTAACATATAGTGCCACTCCACCTCCCTTTCTAGTCCTTCTGTTATTTTTGAACAAGTTATATTCTTCGACCACTGTATTCCAGTCATGGGAGTAATTTATTTATTATTTATTAATTAAATTTATACCTCGCCTTATGGCCAAAAGGCCCTCAAGGCAGCTTACAAAAAACACCAATATAGCAATACATCAATAGAACATAATATATCAATAAAATAATACAATCCCCAAAATTAAATAATGAATAACATTATTAAAAGAAAGAAAACAACAGCAATTACAAGCTCCCAGTAGTAGGTATCATACTGTAGGAATCATACTGGATCCTTCTGATCTTGCTGGAAATTCTGGCTTGAGTTGTCACAGCTTCGTCTCCTGCATGGTTTTAGATCCAGCTCTTCCAGCTGTATTTCTGTGGCCCTCGATGGAGATGACGTGCTCATGAATCCGGCTCTGCGAGTGCGAGATTGTCAATGAACTCAGTGAGGTCGTAGATGGTGTAGATGTTAGGGTGCACCAACTCGAAGCGCCCGATCTCGACGCGGGTGGCCGCCGAGTTAGAGAGGCCGAACTGCGGCTGTGGTGTGCCGCCCAGCAATGGGCCCAATGGGACCTCCAGTGCCACTAGGCTCTGCTGCTGCTGCCTGGCACCCTGCAGGGGCCCACCCTGGAAGTTCATGGCCGGCTGGCCTGCAAAGCAGGGCTGGGACCGGGACCGGGACCAGGAGGAGGTGGCGGATGGTATCGCTAAGATCGTGGCTAGCGGCACTGACTTGTGGATAATCCCCCAGCTTCCAGGTTGTGGGCACCGCTGGCCGCCGCCTCTTCCAGCACCCACTCCAAGGAGCACATCCATGATGACAGGCCCCCCATCACAAAAGTATGAGATTGCAGGGATGATGTCAAGTAGACTAAAACTTTGTGAAGAGGAGGAGCAGACAATTCCGGTTCTGGTGTTCAATCAACCTGCACACACTTATATTCATGCTATGTGGGATTTTCTTCAGTGCCGCCGGGCTGCTCTCCATGGCATCAGCTGGCCCACCCCGCAGGAGGTAAAAGAGGGCGCCCGCTTGTCTTGTCTGTCCGTCCAGCCCTCCGTCTGGCCAGGCGCCCAAACCACCCATCCTCCCACCTCTGCCCAGTCCTCCCATCAAGTTTCAGTTATACCTATCAAGTCGTATTTACTCTCTGGATTAAGAGTTCAAGTTCGTCCTGTTTGTTTCCCACACTCTGAGCATTACTATACAGACATAGAAAACCATGTGATTTATGGCCTGGCTTCGTTCCTACATGTTTATGAAGACTATTACTGGGCCCCATTAGAGCAGTTCCCTCAGTTCCTCTTACTGTGCACAAGCTTTTGTTAGTCATTACCGCCAAGTTCACATCTCCCTACCTCAAGATTCAGTTTAAAGCTCTTCTGATGAAAAGCTCCATGCTGTGGTCAAACACATTCTTCCCAGTCCTTGTGAGCTCTTTGGTACATAAACAATAATAGTGTAAGGGGGTAATTAGGCTATAGGAACGGGATTAACAGAGAGAGAATTCTGAAAGTTAAACAAATATATTTATATTTATTAAATCCTAGTTTACATAAATGGATAATTTGGAAAACTAATATGTTTTATTACGGAATTACGTGCATTAAATATGCAGCTGTAGGAAAGTCTGGATCCAATGTAATAAAAGCATGTGCATTATAAAATGTGTTCATGTCTGCATATGTGTGTATATATATACACAGAGACAAGCAGACAGATACACACACATACCCTATAGACACACATAAAGATAAATTATATCCATATATGGCATTATATAGGCAGCATGACCCATAAATAAAGCCAGATTATTTGGACTGGGACCCAAAGACCAATTCCATATGAATGCTTGGTATCTGCATTTGAGCGTGTGTAGCTTCTTGTGAGTGAGCGGAGGCACCTCTGTTTAAAAAGAAAATATAATTTCAAGTTTTAAAAGTATTTTTTAACAAATCATACATTCAAAAAAAAAACCCTGATCACAACTGAACTCTACCATTGTTTGATTACATAATTTCCTTTTCCAGGCTGAAGCTGTTATATGGGGATGACCTGGTCAGATGTGGAAAGGTGCAGGTCAGGCAACTGAGAGGTAGGACCATGGAGAGTTCCCTGTGGAACAATGCTTCAGGATTGGGCCAGAGAATCATAGAATCAGATTAGTACAATTGGAAGGGGCCTATAAGGCCATCAGGTCCAGCCTCCTGGTCAATGCAGGAATCCAAGGAAAAGCTTGTCGGGCAGGTGGTTGTCCAGCTGCCTCTTGAATGCTTCGAGTGTTGGAGAGGCCACCACCTCCCTAGGCAATTGGTTCAATTATCGTACCGCTCTAACATTAAGGGAGTTTTTCCTGATGTTCAGTCGAAATCTGGCTTCTTGTAACTTGAGCCCATTCTTTCATGTCCTGCATTCTTGGATGGTCGAGAAGAGATCCTGTGTGGCGACCTTTCAAGTACTTGAAGAGCGCTATCATATCTCTCTCAGGCTTCTCTTCTCAAGGCTAAACATGCACAGTGTACCTGAGGATGATGCCATTCCTGATAGGGGTGATGCCTCCTACTGGAAGGAACAGGCAGAGTCCACCAAATCCTTTTGCCTCCTCTCCAGGGGAAGAAGTCATCCCTCTCACCAGACTGACCCTGCAGTTGGTGATGGTTGGGTCCTTTGGTTCTCTCTGGAGTATTTGCTTTTTCTTGGTCTTATGCTTTTCCTATCATGTATTTTCAAAGTCTGCTTTCCCCCCCACTATGCTTCCTCCTCTCCCTCTTTCTTAATGACTTGGATGAGGAGGTGCAGGGAATGCTTATCAAACTTGCAGATGATACAAAATTGGGAGGGATAACTAATACCTTTGAAGACAGAAACAAAATTCAAAGGGATCTTGATAGGCTGGAGCACTGGGCTGAAAACAACAGAAATTTAAGAGGGACAAGTGCAAAGTTCTACACCAAGGAAAAGGAAACCAAATGCACAATTATAATATGGGGGATACTTGGCTCAGCAATACTACATGGGAGAAGGATCTTGGAATTGTTGTTGATCACTAGCTGAATATGAGCCAACAGTGTGATGTGGCTGCAAAAAAGGCAAATGTTGTTTTAGGCTGCATTAACAGAAGTATAGCTTCGAAATCATGTGAAGTATTGTTTCCCCTCTGTTCAGCACTGGTTAGGCCTCATCTTGAGTAGTGTGTCCAGTCCTGGACATCCCACTTTAAGAAGGATGCAGACAAACTTGAACGAGTTAAGCGGAGGGCAACAAGGATGATCAGGGGACTGGAAACAAAGCCCTATGAGGAGAGACTGAAAGAAAACAGAAAAATTGTCTTACTGTGAATTTCTGTTTACTGGGAAAGTTGGATGACAATCCTGATAGGGATGACACCTCCCACTGGAAGGAACAGGCAGGGTACACTAAAGCCTCTTGCCTCTACTCCAGGGAGAGGAATCATCCCTCTCACCAGATCAACTAGCAGAGCATACAACTCCTAGTCCCCATGCTGACATTCCAACTTCAACTCTATCGATCCCTGAAACCTGACTTTCAGAAACTATATGGAACAGAAAAAGAGAAACCAACAGGGAACAGAGAAGCACAGCAAAAAAAGGGCTTAACCACACCAAAGTAAAACAGCAACCCCAAAACCTCAATGGAGCACACATGTGGAAAGGACAGAAAAATACCTAACCATATGTATAGCAGTGGCGGGAGCCATAAACCACACCCCTCAGATTGCCAGCAGAGGAAGGAGAGGTGGGCAGAATGTCATCAATCATACTCAGTAATTAGACACTCAAGATAAGACATTCCTGATAGGGATATAACAGAGCAGTCTTCAAGACCTGAGTGGGCTTCCTCTGCCCCTCTCCTCACTGCCTTACAGCCTTCTGAAGGACCTTCCTATCAAAGGCTACAGCTGATGACAGAAAGGTGCAGTGTCCAGAACTGAATGAAGTACTCAAGATGAGACCTAACCAGTGCTGAATAGAGGGGAACGAATACTTCCTGTGATTTGTATACTATTCTTCTGTTAATGCAGCCTAAAATAGCATTTTCTTTTTTTGCAGCTGCATCATACTGTTTGCTCATAGAATCATAGAATTGGAAGGGGCCTATAAGGCCATCAAGTCCAACCCCCTGCTCAATGCAGGAATCCAAATCAAAGCATTCGTGACAGATGGCTGTCCAGCTGCCCCTTGAATGCCTCCAGTGTCGGAGAGCCCACTACCTCTCTAGGTAATTGGTTCCACTGTCGTATGGCTCTAACAGTTAGGAATTTTTTCCTGATGTCCAGTCGAAATCTGGCTTCCTGCAACTTGAGCCCATTATTCCGTGTCCTGTACTCTGGCATACATATTCAGCTTGTGATCCACAACAATTCCAAGATCCTTCTCACATGTCGTATTGCTGAGCCAAGTGCATTTGGTTTCCTTGTCCTAGGTGTAGAACGTTGCACTTATCCCTGTTAAATTTCATTCTGTTGTTTTCAGCCCAGTGCTCCAGCCTATCAAAATCACTTTGAATGTTGTTTCTGTCTTCCAGAGCATTAGCTATCCCTCCCAATTTTGTGTCATCTGCAAATTTGATAAGCATTCCCTGCACCTCCTCATTCAAGTCATTAATAAAAATGTTGAAGAGCACGGGGCCCAGGACGGAGCCCTGTGGTACTCTGCTCATTACCTCCCCCTGGTTTGAGAAGGAACCATTGATAAGCACTCTTTGAGTACAGTTCTCCCCACTTGATTTAGTTCTTAAAGATTCAAACTTCAGTGTCTATAAACAAGCTGGACATTTTGACTTATGAGGAAAATGTAAAATATACTCTATATTTTTTAAAAAAATAATTGTATTATTATTATCAAAAGTTAGTCAACAAGTCCCATAATTTCCATTTCCCACATTTCAATATATATAGATAAGGAATTTTTGCCTACACAAGTTAAAGAACCCTATAACACCATTAAGCTTATGCAAAAATATATTTTTCTTCTTTAAGATACTGTTTAAATTACTTTCATTTATTTTTGTTTTATATTCTATTCTATCAGTTCCATAATATTTTTATTACATTTCTTTGTGTAATAAACTGGTGTATTTGTTACAGTTTTGAATTTGTGGTTTTTCTGTAGTCTTGCTTTGCTCCCTATTCTGCTCGGTGGCCGCTGAGCAAATTGAACCAGGATTGAAGGACCCAATAAGGGTTGGTGCCTGGGCCAGAATTTGGCGTGGTGTGCAGGAGCCTGGATTGGATCACCTGATTAACAGATCTCAGCTAAGTCCTTTTCCCTCACAATCAGAGTTCAAGAGAGCAATCCAACTCGGGGGGGGGCTGGTGGGGAGCAGCAGTGGAGGAGCTGGCAGCCGGTCCAACTGGACACAGGCTCCATTGGCAACTGCGTGCAGGAGTCGGAAAGAAAGAGCCGCCCCCTCCAACAATAGCACTATCAGGGAGTAAGCAGTCTCCATTGATCTACAGTTCTGTTGCTTTCCTCTCCAACCTTTTTGCCGGTGGAATTCCCATCCTGATTGGGACCCACGGGAGTGCTCCAAAGGGGATTTGGATGCCACGTAAGTCCCCTCCCCTGCCACACCCCCGGAATGCTCTTGGCACTGCCACAGCTGAGCCAGGACAAGGGGCTTCTGCTGGCACTGGGAGCCTGCCACCTCAGCCGGTGGTCCACCACATCCAACTCCCCCCAGCCCAGCATAAACTCAAGGTAGCTTGCTTCCCAAATTACCAACCAATAACGCATCACTCAGTTTCTTCAAATGTACAGATTAGCCTTAACTGGATTATCCATCTTGTGTCTGCTCCCTAGCTGGAATGGAAAATTAGTTATCTAATCCTTGGTTCTTAATTATGGTCATGGTTGGCTGGAAAGACTGGAATTGGCACGTTTGACTACAAGCTGCTAGCATTAAGCAGACCAGATTGGAATAACCAATTTGCGGAATCACAGGTGGGGATCTGTTTGCAGTCTTTCCATGGGTATCAGGTAGGCTACTGTGAGAACAAAATGCTGCACTAGATAAGCAGGGTCTTACGTTCTTAATTCCCAGGAAAGGATGTGGCAACTCCTTTTTATGCCTGCAGCTAACTGTTAGGAGTATGCTCAGCATAGTGTTTCTAAGGAGGCTGGCTTGGAATAACTAGGAGTTCAGACTGATCCAGAGGAGTTGGAAGACCTGCATGGAATTTGTAATTGACAGGCCTACTTGACTACTTACAAGACTCAAAGATGTAGGTAAAAAGATTGTTCCCAATAATCTTAAAATAGTCCTCCCAAACCTGTTGCGAACCAGATGTTGTAGGACACCAACTTTCATCAGTCCCAATGTTCAGGAATTATGGCAATTGTAGTACCGCAACATCTGGAGGGCCACAAATTGGGATAGGCTAATTTAGAGAATAATCTTTTTTTAAAAAAAATTACTTTAAAACTCTAGTTGTTCAGAATAATTTGCAAAGATTTCTTGGCTAAACTAAATGTCTAAAGTCACTGATAACTCCAGGACTAGCTGGTTCAATGTATTTAACAAAAACAAGATTTAATTTTTTAAATGGGGATAGTTTTTAGAAGCTTGCTGACACTACTTAGCTACTTCAAAGAAGTTACAAAAATTATTCCAATCACTTTCACTAACATAAAATTAATTCATAGTAAAGTCTACTTTTTAGCTAGCTGTAGTTAAACTATTTTTAACTAGTTGGTACCCATCGGTGTTCCATTGTATCAATTTTCCAGGTTCTATCATTTCTATGTACTTTGATATGAGTTGTTGGATGTGCACTATGCCGTGAACTAGTCCATATTCTTCTTCATGGTGGTTAGGAGTTGTGTTTGTTCTGAAATTTCACCCCATGTCATTCTGCTGCTTCCTATAAGCTCATTTCAAAACAAAACCTTACAAAACTTATAGTCCTGAACTCAGAAATGCTTGCTTAACAACCCCCTATGTTTTCATTGCAATGCACAAAACAGTCAGAGGGAATTGAAAGTTCAAAGTATGTAAAACAAGAGAAAAAAATCCAGACCCCTGTTGGACTTTTTCTGTCAGTTATCTCATAATTTGTTGAAATTAATTAAAAATCAGCCATGTTCACAGAGTACCTGTAATCTTATTACTGACCTTGCCCCATACCCTGTCCTTCATCTTCTGCAGTTTAAAAGTTAAAACAAAATGCCTGGCTCATTTTAATTAATTTAAGAAATTTAACATTGAAATCTATTATAACATCGGGCATGCTCAGTAAGAACCAACTGTCAGTATTCTAGAAGCCAGACTCACAGCTGTTTGGCTTGGCTAATCAGGGGGCCACACTCATTCCAGACATATAGTCCACTTTAGAATGCCATGGCTTTCCCCCAAAGAATCCTGGGAAGTGTATTTTGTGAAGGTTACTGAAAGTTGTTAGGAGACTCCTTCCTATTCCCCTGACAGAGCTCCAGTGGCCAGAATGGTTTAACAGTCAGCCCCTTTTCTGGGGATTGTGGTTCTGTAAGGGGAACAGGGCATCTCCTAGCAACTTTCAGCACCCTTCACAAACTACACTTCCCAGGATTCTTTGCAGAAAGCCATGACTGTCTAAAATGAAATATAGGTCTGGTGTGGACATGGCCGAGGGCAGCTTTGGTTTAAATTTGGGTGAGAGACTACATGTGCCTGCTGTAGACTAAAAAGGTGGGGGAAACCCTTAAAAACAATGATACTGTTCATAAAGCTTCCCTTTTGGAAAGGAAAGTGGTGTTCCCTCTGCTCAGTGCCCACACACCCAATCTCCTCCCCTTCTCCCCCTTCCTCCCCTTCTCCCTCCCCTTCCCCTCCTTCCTCCCCTTCTCCCTCCCCTTCCTCCCCTCCCCTCCCTTCCCCTCTCCCTCCCCTCCCTCCCCTCCCTTCCCCTCTCCCTCCCCTTCCTCCCCTCCCTTCCCCTCTCCCTACCCCCTTCCCTTCCACTTAGGGGGATAGTGGTGCAGCTGGCAGAGACTGAAACAAAATGAGAACAAACATACAAAAACGTAATTCTCCATCTTTAGAGATGGCAGGTGTTGCTACCACTCACCATATGCTCAGAGGCACGTTACCAAATTCTTCCAAGCTACACAGCAAGTAGATTGGACTGTGAAGGACCAACCCAAATTGTGTTTGCATTTTGACAAATTTGTAGGGCAGTCCAATATCTCAGAGAGGAGGTCAGGTCTCCTGCTCCCCTGGTGCATTTACTATAGCTGCTCAATTTCCCTCCTTTTAAAAGTTTGATAAAAAATATCTATTGGCTATAGGTACATTCTTAAACCGCAAGGGTTTTTTGCCTGTTAGTGAATAATTTTTAGCTCATCCCTGGGTTTTGTTTTTTGGTCATCCCCCCCCTCACACACACACCAGTTCCAACCATGCTATTCTGTTCTCCCAACATTCTGCCATTACTGTGACCAAGCAAGAGAACCTAGGATGGGGCAATTTTGATAGGAACATGCTTGGTTCTTAGGAATAATGTCACAAGGGGTGGAAAGCAGAACCTTCACTAGTGTAATTAAGGCATTGCACATCCTGCCCTCAACCTCTGATAGCGGCTGTCCTGTCCTCACGCAGGGATCCTGTAGTGGAAAGGGACAGAGGAAATGGGATCCCTGCAAGTCCTACTCTGAACACATACTACCCAGCATAATGATAAGCATGTTGCTAGCAAATAAATAGTATTGGATACCCACAATGAAGTTTTAAGTATTTTTTTTTAATTGATTACATTTTCTGGTATCATGATTAAATATGCTGCTCTGGGCATTTTAATGGAAGAATGGGATATTAATGATAATTAATCATTGTTATTGTTGTAAATAGATCTTTTGAACCTGTTAGAAGACAGGTGCTACATAAAATTCTGAAATCCATGGGCCTGCCCATACTGCACCTGTAATTTTTCTCACTCCTATGGAAGGAACTGATTCACATTCATATTTCTTCACACTTGCCAATTGGGTCACTCAATTGAAATGAATAAGGCATTTGTGAGCAGGTTATTTCCATGCGCAAGACTGAGCAGCAGCGACAATAACCTATGTTAAAGCATATGCCCCAATCGGCTTGGTAGGAAAGGGTATAGTGAGACATTTCTGCCTATCTCATGATGATCTTTACAATCTTCCAATAACTGGCCTGATACATATTTGGAAAATGTTCAGTCCCTTTAGCATATTTTTGTGTTGTTGGGTTAGTAGACATTGTCCTTGACACAGTAGTACTGCAGTGTTAGGGTGTGATCACATTACTGCTTATTTGTGTGGAGGTCACTTAAAAGCTTACAAAGTGGCAGTTCTGGCTGGGGATGTTGTCCAGCCTCTAGCTGTGAGCTGAGTATTGTTATATTGTGCTCCCACAACCACAGGAATTGCGGAAGTTTATAGGAGCATGTTAATTGCTCAGTTTACCATGTGGTCAACTCTGTGTAGAAGATGCTGGTGTGATTCCTTCCTATGTGTGAGTGTATCTTGTATCTTTGTACTTTAGGCAGCATAGAAATAACCTACCGTAACATTAGTGTTCCCACTGCAGCCTGACAGTTAAGCTTCATGTAAAATCAGTGATCTGCTACTGTGTATATCAGTATCGTTCCATTGTTTTGCTTGTGGCCTCAAATTCTATTGCTCTAGAATGAATGGGATCTAACACTCAATTCATTGTAAAGGGGCAATTGTGTGGAGGGCAGGAAGAGGGAGAAGGTAAGTTATTACAATTTTCTGTTCAGAGCCATGTGTTAATAAAAGCACCTTTTTAGTTGGCATGCGGCTTAAAAGTAGTTATAATGATAAATGCACTACATTTCTGTTTGTTTTTCATTTAGGACAAAAAGACCATTTTTACTGAATTATTCTGATTTTCAGTCTTGAGTCCTGAGAGACCTTTTGGCATTCTCGATCAACACATTTATCAGAATATGTTCATTTATTTCAAGGTCCTTCTATGGGTCTCTTAGGCACTAACTACTTAACTACACATTTTTACCGATAACAGTGTAATAGTAAAGAGTAAGTCTTCTGACAGAAAACTCTCTAGAACGCAGATGAAGCTTGGCCATAATTTATTCCAATTGCTGGAGCTTTCCATCTGAATGTTTATAGAGACAGGGTGGGGGAACCTATTGAATGTGGAGATTTGCAAATAAGAATTACAAGTGTTACTCTGAAAAACCAGTCCTATTTCCTCCTGCAATCATTACTGTTACGTGGTATCGGATATCATTCCTCTCTAATATGACTGACATGGATACTTTTCCTCAGAGGGTCACAGTATCACCGTCACCCCTTTTTGGTGTGAGACAATTAAAAAACATTCTGATTTTGTGGTTTGCTATCTTGGGAACAGACTGCCAGTTGTGCTGAATTAATGTGGAATATTTTCACATCTATTACCAAGTCCTCTCTTTTGGACGGCAGCAGATTAAACTTAGAGCTGTGCAAACTTTGAAATGCCAACATCCAAGTTAAGCCTGGCAAGCTGCCAGAAAAGTTTGGAGTTGGCAAATTTAAATCATATTCAACTCCAAACTGGTATTTTCCCCCACCTTAGCTTTATGTCATCACAGGAAAGTTAAAACCCAGAAAAACTTGGTTGCAACAGTTTAACCCATTTCTCCCTTCTGATATAGTTGAGAAAATTCTCTTTTGTTTGAAGTTTTTTATAGGATTGACAACAGAAGGTTTATGTAACTTCAAAGTTGATCATGAACAAATTGATTATGATTCATAGGGTCGCCATAAGTCATAATTGACTTGAAGGCACATCACACACACACACAGGTTTTGAATAGAGATGTAAAGGTCCAGAAAAAAACGGGGGAAATTGTGTTTGTATATTTGCAAGGTGTTTGTATATTCACTCCCTGAAATGATTTCAAAAATGCAGTAACAAGGAGATTTTAAGTAAGATTATGTATCTGATCAGTACAATTCCTATACACTGAGGACAAGCAAGTCCTGAGTTGTACAACTCTCTGAGAGTACAACTCTCAAATGCAAGAGCAAAATGCATTCCTGCATCTAGGAGGCACTGCCACTGACACAAGAGAAGGAAGCAGACCTTCTTTCTTCGGGGACTTCTCTTGCTGGTGTAGTTGGTAAATCTCTTTCTGCCCTCTTGAGTAGGCCTCAAAGGGGTGGGAGAAAGTACAGAGCAACACAAAGAAGCAGAAACTCATAGTGCTAGAGAAAATGAGATGGATTAACTTTCAGGAAGTATTAAGTGTTATTTTCCCCTCCGCCTCTTTTTTTCAGCTCTTTCTATAGAAGTGAGTGCTTTATGTCTGATTGACACTATGGAGGACTGGTAGAGAAATAATAATTTTCATAATTCATAGTACTTTTATTTGTTTTATTTTTATAAATATGCTTTTAGATATTTTATTGCTTGTGTGTTTGCCACATTGGGCTGTTTTGGGAGGAACAGCGTCATATAAATTTAATAAATAAGTAAATAAATAGTAAGTTGACTGTTTCTTCTGTTGTTTTTTTTGCCTGCTCCTCATAAATTGGCAAAATCAAAATGATGCTAGGCTTCTTACCATTCAGCAGCTTGTTAGATCAGTTTGTAACAAGAAATAAAATAAAAAGTAATTTCGTTTTTTACAGCTCAGAGCATTATCTCGTCATCTAATGATTTTTATTTTCTTTTTTAAATATGCCTGTATAGTAAACTCAAAAATAAATGGAAGAAAAAGGGAAAGAAAATCATTCAACAAAATTGATTTTACTGCTATAACCTTTTATTAATCAAAATTGCCATTAAATTGCCGTTAAAGAGAAAAAGAAAAGGGGGGAAGAAGAACTAAAAGAAAAAGAAAGAAAAATATATAATAAAATGATTTTTAAAAAGAGAGAGAAAAGAAGAAGAAAAGGTGATCATGGTGTGGAGTTCTTATGTGCCTTCAAGTCAATCACAACTTATGGAGACCCTGTGAATCAGCGACCTCCAATAGCATCTGTCATGAACCACCCTGTTCAGATCTTGTAAGTTCAGGTCTGTGGCTTCCTTTATGGAATCAATCCATCTCTTGTTTGGCCTTCCTCTTTTTCTAATCCCTTCTGTTTTTCCCAGCATTATTGTCTTTTCTAGTGAATCAGGTCTTCTCATTGTGTGTGCAAAGTAGGATAACCTCAGTTTCATCATTTTAGCTTCTAGTGATAGTTCTGGTTTAATTTGTTCTAACACCCAATTATTTGTCTTTTTCGCAGTCCATGGCATGCACAAAGCTCTCCTCCAACACCACATTTCAAATGAGTTTATTTTTCTCCTATCTTTTTCACTGTCCAACTTTCACATCCATACATAGAGATGGGGAATACCATGGTCTGAATGATCCTGACTTTAGCGTTCAGTGACGCATCTTTGCATTTGGGGACCTTTTCTAGTTCTCTCATAGCTCCCCTCCCCAGTCCTAGCCTTCTTCTGATTTCTTGACTATTGTCTCCATTTGGGTTAATGACTGTGCCAAGGTATTGATAATCCTTGACAAGTTCAATGTCCTCGTCAGCTCTAAAGTCACATAAATCTTCTGTTGTCATTACTTTAGTCTTCTTGACTTTCAGCGGTAGTCCTGCTTTTGTGCTTTTCTCTAACTTTCATTATCATTCGATTCTAATCATTACTGGTTTCCGCTAGTAGTATGGTATCATCTGCATATCTTAAATTATTGATATTTCTCCCTCCAGTTTTCGCACCTCCTTCATCTTGGTCCAATCCTGCTTTCCGTAAAATATGTTCTGCGTATAGATTAAACAGATAGGGTGATAAAATACACCCGTCTCACACCCTTTCCTATTGGGAACCAATCAGTTTCTGCATATTCTGTCCTTACAGTAGCCTCTTGTCCAGAGTATAGGTTGCGCATCAGGACAATCAGATGCCCCCATTTCTTTTAAAGCATTCCATAGTTGATCATGGAGTGAGGAGCGTCTTATTCAAATAACTGTAAATAAGTTGTACGGATGTATATCATCTTCAACTTTCTCATTCCAGTAGCTCAGAAATAAAGCCCAATGTTCTATAAGCTTGTTCTCTAGTTGGTTAAAACCTTTTCTTCACATATACGTCAATGTGATCGAAGTTATCACTTACGTCATTTGCAGCCATTCTTTTAGTTGAGGAGGTTCTTCAACTTTCCATCTTTTTCTGATGCATATTTTTGCAGTTGTTAAAAGAGTTGTGATCACTTCAAAGTCCTGTGGTTGAACCTTAGATTTTACATAGCAAAGACATCGTCTTTTGAGTGTGGGGAAAGTTGTAGCCAGTGCTCTTGCTTATCACTCCTTCCAAAATTCTTGAAATTTATTACATTTCCAGAAAATGCGTAGGTAGCTTGCTCTCAGAGATCCACGTCCCCAGCAAAAAAACATTCATTTTATATATGTTAGTTCATTTATGTGGAGTTAGAGACACAAGAGAAGGAAGCAGACTTCAGTGCCTTCTTTGCTTGTTTAATGTTGTCTTAATAGAGAGCAAAATATTTGGATTCAGGATATATTGTTTAGGCTTATACCAGAGCATTTCCCAAAGCTGTGTTTTGTAAAAATGTTGTTGCATATCTGTTAAGATGGTGGCTGTATAGCAATCAAATATTATTGCCAACTTAGGTGCTTCATAATAGCGGTGGACATTGGATAATCCTAGGCCTCCCTTGCGTGGTTTCTGGTATAGATCTTTGGGATTTATTCCCCCCATACAAAGAGTTTATGTTGCCATTCAGTTAATTTTACATGTTTAAATTCAAGCAGGAAAGTTGAGCAGAAAAATATCACCTTCAGTAATATAATCATTTTTAAGCCAAGATATTGATAGGCTTTTCCCAGGCTTTTACAGTATATCCCTGTCCAGTTGCAAGGAGATTAGGTTGCAGTTGTGTTTATGCATTTGATCAAATTTTGGATGCCATCAAATGCCAAGGTATCTTGCTGGGGAAGACTTCCATTTAAGTTTGGTTAGGTCTGAAAGTATCTTCTGCAAATCATTTGAGATGTTGTATGCAAACATTTCAGACTTGGAGATGTTTACTTTACAGCCTGAAGCTTTGCCATATGTTTGGAAAAGCCAAAAGTCTTCTCTCAAAGAATCTGGTTGGAACAACGATAATTCTATGTCATCGCATACAAAGATACTTTGATTTCTTCAAATCCATATTTAATATCCTTTATACTCTTGCGAGTTCTTACGGAAATTGCCAAAGTTTCAAGGAAGATGTCAAAAAGTAACAGGGACAGCAGGCATCCTTGACGTGTTTCTTTGTTTCTGGGCCCAATTCAAGGTGCTCGCATTAGTGTTTGAAGCCCTAAATGACTCAGCCCCCAAATATCTCAGTCTGTCTCCTTTCCTACAGACACTCTCAGATGTTAAGATCAGTAGAGGGACCTTCTTTAGTGCTATCACCTTCGAAAGCTCAGGAGATGGTGGCCTAGGAGAGGGCTTTCTTTGTGCCAGCCCCTAAGTTGTAGAATTCCCTTCCTACAGCTTTGCTACACAATTTTTGTCAAATGCTAAAGACACACCTCTTTACCCCAGCCTTTGGCATCTGAGATGTATGTTTTCAGGACCCACCCTACTCCTGTGAATATAATGCATTTTAGTGGTTTTTAATACTGTATTTTAAATTTCTGTAACCTGCCTTGGGACCTAATGATGAAGGGTGGATCATCATCATCATCAAGAGGCATTATCAGAGTTCAAGAACACATTCCAGCTAGGCAAAAGCACTTGGGGTGTGAAGCAGGGCCAGTGAAGGGTGTGGCCTGGGAATAAGAAGTTGGCCTGGGGAGAGTTACGAGGGATGAACCAAGAGGCTTGGAGGGCCACATTGGCTCCCAGGCCTAAGGCTCCCCATGGCTGACTTAGATGCTATGTGTTAATAGAATTGCAATGTTTAAGTGTCCACTGTTTCTTTTCAAAGGCAGAGGACAGAACAGAACAAGTAGAACCAGAACAGGTAGAGGCCACACAGCTTTTCTCTCAGCCGAGAAGCAACCATGGCAGCACAAACCCCTTCGGAACCAAAATAGGACACTTTTCAGTTTAGTAGGTGCTAACTATTTCTACAGCAGCAACACTTAAGTATCTTTGCAGGGGAGAAGGATGGGGAGAAAACTAGAACAGTTTGGCTATGCCCTCATGACCTCCTGGCAGCTCCACCAGATCCAGTGGGCACCAGCTCCCACTGGTACCTAGTATTAACATCATTCACTGTTTGCTTTTCACATGTCAAATAAGAATGCTGCCTACATTCTCATAATAACAAAGTTTAATTAATCTTCTGTATGACATATTTCTTGCATTCTAGATTGATTGTAATTTTTTCCACATTGGATTAAAGTATCAGACGAAACATTATATTGAATCCTTTCCCAACTGACGCTGGGAATAAATTCAGTAAGATAAGTTTTATTTCCTTTTGGATTAGATCCTCTTACCAAAGGCATCCTGAGCAGCAAGCATGCTATTACTGTAGTTTGATGAATAATGGTTTGGCAATGATAACTGAGGGGTTTGCTTGCTGGTTACAACACTATCCTTGTGTGTAGAACACCAATGTTCTACAGCAGAGGAAGATGACAGAATGTCAAGAAAGATTAGGTGCCATGCACAAAATCAAGCAAAACAGTGTTTGCAGATTTGCATCCTGGTGTGATTTGGTTAATAGTGAGTGAAAGGATAGTTACATTTGTACTTACTAAAGCCCTTCTGTGCTTCCAGTGAAAATATTTTTCCTTGGCTTTGTAAGAATATATTGAACTGAAATGTCTTCTTCCTGCAGCTATTTATATGAATGGTTTGCTGGTAGATCACCCATAACGTACAGCAGAATTTGCATGCTTAGCTGTTAAATCAGCTGGGTCATCACCTTGGCCTTAAATTATCACAGCAGATAAGTAAGGAAAGCAGTGCTGTGTGTCAGTGGTCCTAGTAAATTGTTCTTTTGCACTCCCAGTGTTACCCACCCCCTTCCGAGCTGTTATTTCTAAATGCAATTTATAATGAGTTTCATTTTCATCAGTGTTTGTCGGTACTGCCTTCCTGTTGCTTGTTAACTGAAATCAGACTGACATGTTCTCCAGTGAATAGCCATGGGTACAGCTACCCTCACTCTCTGTAATACAATTAAATTAGAATTGATATAGTAAAAGAAGTGAAACGCTGAAAACGGAGGTGAAAAAAGCAGAACATCATGAAATGTCAAGCCACATTTTCGTAGGACTCTACTATATTTCCATAAATGCTGAGGGAATTATGTTGCATATTCCTGAAAATGTTTGTTTTCATATTTGGCTTGATTTTCTAGCATTGAGAAACCATGTCTAATGATCTTGAGCATTCTTGAAGAAAAAAACCCTTATATTTTACATAATGGTTTGCATGTGTGAGTTCCCTCTGGCAGGAACACTATAATTAGCTTGTCGTCTTCCTGAGAGGAGACTATCTGTCTTAAAAGAGACAGTGATTAGTCTTGCCTGCTGCGACATTGTGATTTTGTTTGAAAGAAACAAAGAAAGTTATCCTTTTTCACTTATTTGTTGTTTCCATTGTGATTTCATTTTTTTTAAGTAATCCTTTTTCACATTCATTTTCCTTCTCTTCCTGCTTCTGTGGCTCTGAAAATTGAGTACAAACAGTTTTCTTCCGCCTTTATTCATCAGAAAACCAGGGCCAAAAAAATTTTGGTTTCTTGAGATTATTTATTTATTTATTTATTTATTTATTTAAGCTTATATACCGCCCGACTAGCAACAGCTCTCTGGGCGGTGAACATTAAAAATACAATAAAAATAACACAAAACTGTACACAAAACTGTACAGTCTAAAATCAAAATATAATAATTTACAATTAACAGGAATTAAAATGCCTCAGAGAAGAGAAAGGTTTTAACCTGGCGCCGAAAAGATGATAGTGTCGGCGCCAGGCGCATCTCCTCGGAGAGACCATTCCATAGTTCGGGGGCCACCACTGAGAAGGCCCTAGATCTTGTCACCACTCTCCGGGCTTCCCTATGAGTCGGAACCCGGAGGAGGGCCTTCGTAGTAGACCGTAGTGTACGGGCCAGTTCATATCGGGAGAGGCGTTCCGACAGATATCGTGGTCCCGTGCCGTATAAGGCTTTATAGGTAAGTACCAACACTTTGAATCTGGCCCGGAAGCATATTGGAAGCCAGTGCAAACGGGCTAGCACAGGTGTTATATGCTCAGACCGCTTAGTTCTTGTTAGCAGTCTGGCCGCCGCATTTTGCACTAGCTGTAGCTTCCGAATCGTCTTCAAAGGTAGCCCTACGTAAAGCGCATTGCAGTAGTCCAGACGCGAGGTTACCATAGCATGTACCACTGATGAGTGGTCCTCCTTACTCAGATAGGGACGTAGCTGGGCTACCAACCGAAGTTGGTAGAACGCATTCCGGGCCACCGAGGCTACATGAGCCTCAAGTGTTCTTGTAGCTTCATCTGAATTTGTAACTATTCAGGCAGGCTTTCAGAAATAAAATGTACAATAAAAAGAATCTATCCTTCCATTTGTGTCATAAAGGAGCAGATACTTCTAAAGCTCACTTTCCTAGGGGACTGTCCATATTCTGCCCAAGAGAGTCAAAAATGTACAATATAATTTACTTGCATGGCTTTTATTGTAGCTATTAAAATACAACCATCTAGAACAGGATGATGGCTGACAAAGTTGTACGTTTCAGTCTTTTGTGGTCTTGTTACTAGAGGAAAATAAATTTTACAAAAGTGCTTTCCTGATTTTGGGAAGCTATCTGTGTGCTTGTTGAAGAAAGACCAGGGGGAAATAAAGTCAGAGCTCTACCCCCGGCATCTTGCTGCATTCAAAGATGAAGTGACATGGATGAAAATCACTCCATAACCCTTTTTTTTTCCCCAGAGGAAGAGCAACGATGTAATCTTCTGGAGCTCAGCCACCTGATCCAGCCCTCAGCTGTGCTAGTAATCTGGTTGGCAGTAGCATCCTGGCTCCCATATCCCCTGTCTGCCTGTTCCCTGTTCTCAACTGAGCTTGCCTGCCCCAATGCTGACTCCCTTTTTAAATGGTGTTGTATGTGTGTGGTGCTATACTGCACCTGTGTGATCTGGGTCTGAGCACACAGTGAACTTTTGAGGGAAAGCATGAGGTTGGAGCCAAAGCCATGCAGGCAGAGGCAGAAGCTTTAGCAGGTGTCATTTATATGCATGGTGTGCACGCATACTGATGGCTATGGTGTCATTGCTTCATTTGAGCATAGTCTTGCCATCGAAGCAGAGTGGAGCAGAATAAGAAAGTGGTGAGGACAATGTGCCAATCTTCCACTTTTCATGTAGCTGCTACTCGATTGGAGAAGATGGATCTTCCACAGTTGCCTTTTAAAAAATGAGACATATGTCTCTTATTTAAACTAAGAAACCTGTGGGTGCATCGTATTATTAATGAATCCTTACAGCTGTCCAGATACATCAGTGGTGAAATTCAAGACATTAATGTAACTGTGATTGGGTATCTATGTGTCCACTCCCAAACAAATGGTAGCAGCAAAAAGAGAGGTTTCTGCTCTTTCTAACTCAGTTTTTACTTTGTGTGAAACTTTGGACATGGGGAGGTTCAATATCAAAAATAAATCAATAGTCATACCAATACAAATGCAGTCCATTGCCCACATCTTGCAGGTTGGAGTGGATGTGGCTGTGAAAAAGTGGCTTGTAACTGCATATTGCAGGTTGGGGGCAACCTTGCAGTGTAGACTGCTATACTGAAGGTTGGAGGGGTGTGTGTGGAACAGATAGCCAGAGTAACCCTGCAACGTAGTCCACTGCTAACACTGCAGGTTGAGTCTGGATTTCTAGTCAACAGCCACCCCCCAATACAAAACATCTTTCAGATTGCAGCAAAGGTCAATTTACTTACATTAACTCCTACCAACCCTCTTCGAGGCCAAACTGAGCACTAAATCTACATAGAGGTCTTTGACTTGCCCATTGATATGCTGTAATCATGGCTTTACCACTTGTCTGAAGGAATTCTGTGTAGATGTCAGGGTTCAACCCTGTTCAAAACCTGACTTGTCCCTGAAGAAGCAATGGGGGAAATGACCCCCCCCCACCAGCAGACCTCCACACCTCCAATAAGCCTGAGCAGCTGTTTGATCCAGATATCCCTGCCAGAGGGCTCCATACCAGTTGCCTTGGTCCCTGGCCAGCTTTTGGATGGCCTCCATCATTCCCAGGGTCACAGCAGCTGTGGAGATGGTGGGCCAGAAAAGAGCTTAGGGTTGCCGGCAAAGTACCTGCCTAGATGCTTGTGACGTTACTGAGGAGGAGGAGGAAGAGCATGTAGGCATTTGCCAAGATCAGGATCTGTCTCCAACTCCTATATCAGCTTTCAGTCTGGGCTGCTTAACTTCTAAAGCAGTGATTCTCAAACGGTGCACCGCGGGTGCGCCACAAGAGGTGACTAGTTGTGCCGTGAATATTATGAAAGTATATTTTAAAAATGAGAAGAAACCCATCTGTATTTAAGTAACCTTTATTCATAGTTCAATATATATTAATATATGTTTAATTTTGTACACAAAGTGCCCCAGAAAATTTTTATATGTTTTACAGTGCGCTGTGAACCAAAAAAGTTTGAGAACCACTGTTCTAAAGCAACAGCTCTCTTAGAGGTAAAAGCTCTTGTGCAAATCCTGACTGAACTGTTGAAATAAACAGTAAGATAAGAAATTTAATTTTTGTTATATAGTCTTAATAGGGATGTGGCTGTGGAGGTTGTCATGACAAGTTCCTGTGCTTCAAAGTGTACCACTAAAGGACCGTCTGTCTGATGATGATGATTTCACTACAAGGTCCCAGGGTACAACAATTTTAAATACATGATTAAAAGATTTACTCATCACTTCATTACATTTATTTACATTTGTTTTGTTTTTTACAAAAACAAGTGCTATACACGCGCATCCCTGCCATGAGCCAAGATGGCGGCAGAGGCTTCAGCCCCTTAGGGAAACCTCAGCTGCCATCTTGGTTAAAGGCAGCACTGCATGTGCAACCACACAACAGCCGAGAAAGGTAGGTTGAAGAACCAAGGGAATGGCAGGGGCTCCGGAGCTCGCCATCCGGTCCGCAGCAGCAATCGTGCCGCGAATCGCAGAAAGGGAGCGCTGGGGCCTTGTGTCTGGGGCCGGCCCTGATGGGGAGCCCTTAAGCAGAACCTGAATGCAACAGCACTCTCTACACCTGCAGTTCCCAGAAACTGGTATTCAAAGGCATACTGCCTTCAACAGTGGAGGTTGCCTCCAAATTCAGCCAAGGTGCATTGAACTTTGTTGAAATATTCATTTTAGGCCTTCAAACAAGGCTATTCATTTATATATGAGTGAACACAGAATAGACAAAAGCTTATGTCATGTCTAAAAATGCTTTAACTATGTTTGTTGGTATGTATACATCCTTTCTGATCCCATTTACATTCTGGTGTTTATCTCCATACTTGTTCCAAAGTGCACAGTTTTTTAGAATCTATCTAAATGTTTGAATATCATGGCCAAAAAAACAGGAAAACACCATGAGCTTGGCATGCTTGGTGAGTTAATGAGGTCTTGCAGCACAGACATATGCCCATAAGGACCATTGTTAAAGATCTGGTTCAGCACACTGTATTATACTCCTACGAGAGTGGCTGTGTTCTATAGCCAGTGTGGATTTTTCACATTTTGCACAAGATAACACAGTGGAAGGTGAAATATATTCTAGCAAAATTCTAGGTGTGTTCTATGTTTTTAATTGACCATGCCCATCTTTCCTTAAGTGGAGTAGTTTAAGCATAGCAGGCTGAAAACATGCATCTTGGGCAGGCCAAGTTTATTTTTCCAACAGCTAGAGTCATTGTTTAAGTAGCAACATATTGTAATCCGTCTGATTTTACATCAAACTACAGTTTCAGATTCAACTGTTAATGCACCCAAAATAGAAATAGAGCATAACCTCCAGTTTGCTTTTTAGTCTGGGAGGTAAGAAATGGGATCCTGTTCAAGTTTGCTAAGAACAGATTGATCACTTGCATACTTGTTGAGTTCAGTGGGATTTACTCCCCTGCAATCATTCTTAGGATAGATAAAACTGACCATGGGAGAGGAGAGGAGGAGGGAGAGGGGAGAGTAAACAAAGGAAGAAATAAGAGGGGAGGAAAGGAAGAAGGGAGGAGGAGAGGAGAGGAGAGGGGAAGGAGGGGAAAGGCAGGTCTGATCGCTTGCATGCTTCTTGAGTTTAACACGATTTACTCCTGTGCAATCATGGCTAGGATAGGTAAAACTGACCATGGGAGAGGAGGAGGGAGAGGGGAGAGTAGAAGGAAGGAAGAAGGGGGAAAGAGGATCAGAAGGAGTGGGAGGGGGAAAGAGGATATTGGAAAGGAATGGGGAGGGGTGAAGGAAGGGGCAAAAGGGAGGTGATGGGAGGGAGGAGGAGGGGAGGGCAGGTTTGATCATTTGCATGCTTATTGTGTTCAATGGGATTTAATCCCATAAAATCATGCTTGAAAATGAAATGGACTGCCTCGAAGTTGATTCCGACTTATGGTGACCCTATGAATAGGGCTTTCATGATAAGCAGTATTCAGAGGTGGTTTACCATTGCCTTCCTCTGAGGCTGAGAGGCAGTGACTTGGTCTAAGGTCACCCAGTGAGCTTCACAGCTGTGTGGAAATTTGAGCCCTGGTCTCCCAGCTCATAGTCCTAGGAGAGGTAAAACTGACCATGGAGGAGGGGGAGGGGAGTGGAAGGAGAAGGAGGGGGAAGGAGGGGAGTGGAAAGGAATGGAGGAGGGGAAGGGAGGGGGGAAGGAAGTGGGAGGGAAGGGGCAAGAGGAAGGGGATAGGAGGTAGGAGGAGGGGGCAGGTTTGATTATTGCATGCGTTTTAAGTTCAGTGGGATTTACACCTGTGCAATCCTGCTTAGGATAGGTGATACTGACCTGGGGTGGGGGTGGGGGAAGGAGGGCAGGAAGGGGAGGGGAGGGAGGAAGGGGGAGGGAAGGGGAAGAGATTGGATGGGTGGGCACTGGGCAGAGGGGAAGCACCTTTCCTTTCCAGAAGGAAAACATTGTGAACAGTATCATTCTTTACTTTGGTGGTGGTTGTTGTTGTTATGTGCCTTCAAGTCGATTACGACTTATGGCAACCCTATGAATCAGTGACCTCCAAGAGCATCTGTCATGAACCACCCTGCTCAGATCTTGTAAGTTCAGGTCTGTGGCTTCCTTTATGGAATCAATCCATCTCTTGTTTGTCCTTCCTCTTTTTCTACTCCCTTCTGTTTTTCCCAGCATTATTGTCTTTTCTAGTGAATCAGATCTTCTCATGATGTGTCCAAAGTATGATAACCTCAGTTCCATCATTTTAGCTTCTAGTGACAGTTCTGGTTTAATTTGTTCTGGTTTAATTTGTTCTAACACCCAATTATTTGTCTTTTTCGCAGTTCTTTACTTTACTTTGCAATTTTAAGGAAGTTTCCTATAGTAAATTATTTTCTTTTGCTTCTGTTTCTGTGAACATGTGAAGTACAGCAACACTTTGCAAATTTACACTAAAAAACTCCAAAAATAATTGTGGAATGATGGCACTGACTGTTCTGACTGTTCTGCAGAATAGTCTCCAGTGGACATCAAGAGTGTCTCAGTTTGCACAAGATAAAAGGTGAAATATATTCTAGCAAATTTCTATGTTTTTAATTGACCATGCCCACCTTGCCTTAAATGAAGTGGTTTAAACATAGCAGGCTGAAAACATGCACCCTCTTTTGTCCAACAGCTAGAGTCATTGCTTAAGTAGCAACATATTGTCATCCGTCTGATTTTACATCAAACTGCTGTTTCAGATTCAACTGTTAATGCACCCAAAATAGAAGTAGAACATAACCTCCAATTTGAAACACAAAAGGCTGTCTTCACCATAATATGACATTGACCAGTAAAAAGGCTTTGAAATTTTTAAAAATAAAATTAACACAGATTTCTAGAATGAATAATGAGGGAAATTAAATCTTCTAGATTACATTCTCTGTAGAAACATCAGTAACACAGGAAAGAAGCAAAGTAAGAACACCAACAAACATACAAAAATATAATTCTCCATCTTTGGAGATGACAGGTGTTGCCACCACTCACCATATGCTCAGAGGCACATGTTACCAAATTTTACCAAGCTACACAGGAAGTGGATTGGACTGTGAAAGACCAACCCAAATTGTGTTTTCATTTTGACCAATTTGTAGAATATCTCAGAGAGGAGGTCAGATTTCCTGCTCCCCTGGTGCATTCACTATAGTTGCACAATTTCCCTGCTTTTAAAAGTTTGATAGAAATATCTGTTGGCTATAGGTACGTTCTCAAACCACAAGGTTTTTTGCCTATTAGTAAATTAGTATCTAGTGTTGCCAAGCCAATTATTACTAGAGTAACATTATTTTGCAGTTTTCAGAATACAGTACTTACATCATGCACCTCACATACATTAAGCTGAGAGCTAGTGGTTTTCCAAGATGGGTCACTAATAAAATAATTCAAATCCCCTTTGTAGTGGTCTAGGGGAGAGAAGTTGGACTGAGTGGAGGTATCCCTCCACTCAGGGCCAGCTCCAGGCATGCCGGGGCCCGTGGGCATCAGCTCGCCCTGGGCCCCGGCGTATGTGCGCATTCGCGTTCGCGCATGCACGCCCCCCCACCTACCTGTCTCCTGTCTTTTACTATTGCCATTAACCAAGATGGTGGCCACGGTTTCCCTAAGGGGATGAAGCCTCTGCCGCCATCTTTGTTGAAGGCACACGTCCATGCTACGTGCGCGCAGCTCTGACATCAACTAAGATGGTGGCAGGGGCTTCAGTACTTTAGGGAAACCACGGCTGCCATCTTCATTAAGGGCAATACTAAAAGGCAGGAAACAGGTAAATAGGGGGTGTGGGGGCTGCAGATCGCGGAAGGGGAGTGGAGGGGCTGCTGAGGGGGCCCCTGATATCCTGTAGCTTCAGGGGCCCTCAGGCCAGTGCCCTTTAGAACCAGCCCTGCCTCCACTGACCTCCCAGTGTCCATTGCCATGCACTGAACATGTGTTCAAACATACTGTCAGTAGGATGCCTGGTAGTGGCAGCCTAGAGAAAGCCCTGAAAGGGGACATTCCAAGGGCAGGGAGGGGCTGAGTCATCACCGCTGTATGACAGCACTGGGCCTGGTCTGGGGCTGATTGCTGCACCAGCTTCAGGCTGGCCTAACGATCTACCTGCCCCCCCCCACGCACACCATCTCCTAGTGTCTTGTAAATAATCTGGAAACATCTTTTTTCTGATCTCCATCCCAACCCCCCAACCCCGGTTCTATGAAATGATTTTAATTATAACATGTTCATGTTCAAAATCCAAGTCTCCACCTACACATTATCTTTTTTAAAAAAACAACACGATTTTGTGCCATTTCAGTGTGTTTTAACCAGCTGGTATAGCACAGAGGGGAGGGGAGCCTGGCTGGGAGTCCAGAGTCTGTGAGTTCAAATCCCTGCTTGTGTCTCCTGGGTGTAAAAGACCAGCTAAAGATCACCCCCTCAGTGAGTGGCTCAGGGGTTACATGCCCTGCTACCTGTGCAGCCGTGGGCAAGCTGCATAGGCCCAAGGAGCCCAGTTGCCCCCCAGCTGGCAGTTGCGGACAGGAAGAGGCTGCCTTGTGCAGCTGTGGCAAGCTGAGCAGGCCCTAGCCAGCTGGGGAGGACTAGCCGCAGAGGGAGGCAATGGTAAACCCCCTCTGGATACCGCTTACCATGAAAACCCTATTCATAGGGTCGCCATAAGTCGGGAGCGACTTGAAGGCAGTCCATTTCCATTTTCAGTGTGTTTAGAAGCACAGCTTGTTACTTTTTAAAGATCTGGCACTAAGGAACAGTCTGGGCTGTGTATTTTCCTAATTACTGACCTATGGAGAATTGGTGAGTCCTCAGCTACACAATATTGGCAGAGGCTGATCATGACCAGTTGTGCTATCTCTGGATACAGTCTACAATGTAAGAACAATGGAGAGCAGGAGATTGGCATTGCACTCTACATATGGAAAGCATCTGATGCTGGTATATTATCGCCCCATAAATAAATGGCTGGTGTTTTCGTCGTTTTTTTAAAGTGTGTAATACAGGTCCAGTGTATCAACTTGAGCTTGTAGAAATACTGATTACCACCAGATTCTAGGCTACTTGCAGAAATGCCAAAATAATTGTTTCAGCCAGACAAATGTTAATGCTTTGTACTGTGCAGGGGCAATATTTAATGCAAGCGAAACTGGAAGAGTATATCGCAGTGAAAACTTTTCCAAAGCTAAAAGGAATCCCGTACCATTCTATTGTGAACCTTCTAGCTGCAGTCCTTGGAGAGTTTCTCAGATTGAAACCAGAAGTGCAACCTGAAAATTAATATCAATTACTGAAAACAAAATGCCACATCAGTAATGTTAAGAATCTGTTTTAAAACCCACAAACCCAAGGTAATTCAGAGCTACTGTAGGGCTAAAAATATGAGCTTGACATTCAAGAGTTACCACAAACTGCTTTGCAATCAAAAGCCAACAAGTAAAAAGGGAGCTGCAGTTTGGTGGAGATCAATGCTGTTGTAGTGGCAGTGTTTTGTTCTGTGGTCCTGAATGCCCGAAGACCTCATATTTTAGCTCATGACAGCAGGATATGTAGAAGGTTTGAGGGTGACATATGTTACAAAACATACACTGGATATGCAATTTTCATTCAGTTATCCAATATGTTTCTTTAAAACCTTGTTCTTTGATTAATCGCCTTCTGTTTTTCTTATATTAAGAGAAATTTTCATTCTGGAATTAAATGGAATTGACAGTATTTTAACAGCACTGCACTGTCCTGATTGGTTTTGTTTTCTTTCCTAGTATCAAGTGTAAGGGGAAAAAAACATGCTTAATGGCTTGCTGTTTTAGCCCATTCTTGCATCACATGCATCTTGCTCATCCCCATTTCAGCACATTGGGGAAGGGGAAGTACAAAGCTCCTTCCTCTACTCAGCTATTCAGGGAGTAAAAATGACAAGACCATTTTGGATGCAAGCGAGTGTGTGCCTCCAACGCACATTTCAATCAGGCTGGCTAAAATAGCTCCTAACGCTCAATGCACAAAGAATGGAGGGGATTGAATAAATTAGCAGAATCACAAAAGGAAACGACTTTAGGAAATAGTTTATACTTTAAAATCACAGAAATACTCTGGTGAATGTGTCAGTCTGTACTAAATACATATATTTGTTTATAGACATGTTCTGTATTAGCTTACACTCTTGCCCAGGACTTTGCCAAACAAAATCCCACTAGAAGTAGGATGTTCGCACCTGAGTAGGAGTTTCTTGGATAAATATTTTTTCTATTTTGAGACCAAAACCACTTCTACAAATTTCAGACTTTGATTGAAATCGTATATTTCTTTTACTTTTTATTTCTTCCCATCTCCACCACTGGCAACCAATGATGCATTGCCTTAACTCCTCTTACCTCCCATTGCTTTGGTGAACAAGAGCCTCAGTAGAAACTGAGTACATCGGGCAGCAAGGACTACTGAGCAGTAATAGAACTAGCCACACCCAAAGTCTTTGCCACCAAAGGGCAATCAAGCCTGAGAGTTTTCCATGCTTACAGTACGAAAATGATTTATTTTCCCAACAAACAAGATTTATCAAATTTAACACACACACACACACACTAAAGTGGACACACTTTTCATGGAGCATACCACAGCCAGGAAACTATATATGTTTGCTTTAATATATAGGTGTTTATCCTGTGATAATATTAAAAAGAGAAAATCGGTGCCTGAGTAGCTCATAGCTGTAGCACCTCACGGAAAATATCTATTTCTCTCCAAACGTTTTCAGTTGCTTACATGAACATTCCACTCCAGTCGGTGCCTATTTCAACATCCACTTCAGTAATCATGGTATCTAGCCATAAGAAACAATGGGGAGAAATGGCCTAATGCAAATAATAATTATACAACATGCTATATTTTGAAAGCATTAAAGAAACTTTTGCCTTGTAATCCATTGAAACACTCTTGGAAAGTAATCGTATCCCTATTTTAAAGACAGGGAAACTGAAATGCCATCAAGGGTGAATGGCGTTTTGGAGCCCACACAGCAAATAAGCAGTGCAGTTAGTATTAAATCCCAGCGTCTTCTGGCTCTTCCAACCCACCCTCTCCCTTCCAGCTCAGCTTTCTGAACCACACTGTTTCTCTTCCAAGCAAATGGCCTTAAAATACTCCATGGAGTTTGTCAGGAATAACAATAACTAGGACACAGACGCGTTTGTTTGGCCCTGACCAGAGCAGCAGCTCCAAATAAATATTTGTAAGCTAACTGAAAACGTGAGCCCTATTTAGTGAAGGGTCTAATCACTATACTACACACTGTACTAGTAATCTTCAATAATACTTTGTGGGAGGTCTTAATGTTAGTAGGGTACAGGTTTTAATGCTCTGCCCTGGTTTTTAAAATCTACCCTTAGAGTCACTTTCTTTCTCAGTACATCTCCCTTAAGGCTTCCAGCCTAACTTTATTTCCAGAACTTCTCTTCCTCAGAAAAATAAGTCTATTAAAGTTTGTGGCAGTGATGGGAAGAACTTTGCATAACTATGTTTGTACTGCAAAAGCTACTGCCAAGTATTGTTTTATAGTTTCATTTTTTAAAGCTGCTCTCACCATATTTTAAGTTTCTCAGAGGCTACTGTAAACTATGGTGAGAGAAGCTCAGTTCATTCCATTACAGTTTTCTTCTTTCTCCTTTTGGCAAACATTCATGCACAATTCCCACACCTCAAAGTTTTTACTGGAGCAGATGCCATCATCCTTTTGCCTTGTTTTCTTTCTTCATGATGATATCAGACAAGTCCTGGGAAGTGGGAGCAGCAATTGTTAAAGGCTTTTTGATGCAGTGCTAGAAAAGGGAATTGAATGACTAGGAAGCAAAATTATGGTAGGTTAGAGTCAATATAATGCCAGTGGCAGAACCTAGACCATAGATTGTCTCATTGTTATTCAGAGTAAATAAAGAGAACATAATTAAATGTTCCCCTGGGATTCCATCTTGATGGGGGGTTACCTATGTGGGGTTCCACTGCTTCTTACCTGATGCTATTCTCTCTGAGGAGAGATGAGACTTACCATCAACTACCTCTTAAGTAAGTAGACAGGCTAGACAGTTTGTTATTTTCTGTTGTGTGTTGAACTCTCTTATGTTATACCTGAACCCCTGGTTGGGTGTGTGGTTTTGAGGAATTGTCTTGCTGCTATATATTAATGTGCACTGATATTTTTAATAAAGCTACTTCTTATTAACCTGATGTATTCATTGAGGGGGAAAGTTGGTTCTGAATCCAGCACCTTGACCACTGACCACAAACTACCAAGAAGTTAAGCAGGAGTGTATTTTGGTGTAACCAGAGGTTTCTGGACAAGGAGTGTTTGTTTGGCTCTTTTCTCACTGAACCTTGGTTTACCTATTTCTGGGCTCTGAGTTCCCCTAGCTCAGAGTTGAACCAGTGAAGGGGTGGTGGCAGCCTATCTTCTACCTTGCAGGGTTGGTGCTGGTTTGCACAGCCTTGGCAAGGGCAATTTGGTGATTGGGTTCCAGATCAATTGCCCAACGGGTGGGAATTGGGTCTGAAGCATGCAAACCGTGGCTCTTGGGGGCACGATTTCATGACATGAATGGAGATGAGGATGGAATCAATTCCTGTTTTATTAAAGTAACATCAAAGGCAATATATTTCATAGGCACACTGTGCTACCTCACTGCAATCCCTAACTAGGCTACCTAAATAAACTCTGCAGCATGTGAAGGAAGTTGAGTCAGCACCCCGGTCAAGGGGGAGCAGGCTTAAGTAGGAAAGGTCTTTGCCCATAATCTCTGACTCGTTTGAAGAACCTCCCTGTGACCAAAGTGCTTCTCCCAGCGTCTGGCACGGGTTGAAAGGGGACGTGCCTCCGCTGGCTCATCCGGCAATACAGCCTCGATAGGTGCCGACTCAGCTTCAGGAGGTAGGGAAGCTCTTGACGTGCCAAGGGGGGAGCTGGGGGGAGTGGAGTTGGCTCGTGCACCAAGACATCCCCCAGCGGCTCTATGGGGGTGTCTGGAAGCTGAGCGTGGTCTTCTTTGGTGGGAGAACTGACCGTGGGAACTGGCACAGTGTCAAACACACACCCTCCCACCTCGTCCTCGAAAGTCTCAACACCCTCTGATTCATCCCCTTGCCATAGCAGCCGGCAATGATGCTCATCCAGCCCTCCTCCTTGATCCTCCTGAGAGAGCTGGGGCTCGACATTAATCATCACAAAGAAAGGAATGTATGGGGGGGGTTCTGTGATTGTGCATATACCTATTGGGTAACATGTCCCTTTGTGTTGGCTCCTCTGAGCTTCATTCCCAGTCCTAGGGTCATGTTTGCACTGGCAGAATACTATAGGTTGGATCCACTTTAAGATGACTCTGATCCCCAAATCCTCATACAGTTTTGCTTGATCTGCTTCCATCTGCATTAAAGGCAAACACTAGGTCTGAAAAAATTCTGATCCATCAAGTTGAACGTAGCCCACCATCATGGCTTGCTGAATGCTATTTTTGCAGACATAGCAGGGATTTGGTAAGTCACAACTTGTATAGGCCTGAGTTGGGCCATCATCTGTAGCTAGCAAGCTTTATTCATCTTAGTGAGTCACAAGTTGTGCAGGGATGGGTGTGCATTACAAGCAATGCCTGTGCCATCCAAACAGAAGTGATAACTACTTTTGCCTGTGCCACCAAGTTACTGCTTAAAGAATTATTTCTAGCCTTGTTGCTTAGCCTTGTTGTTTGAAGCAGAGTGATACACCAGTGTATTCTCTCCTGCAAATAAATGCTTACACAATGATTGCAATGAACACCCTCTGAAGTCAGTGGCAGAGAGTTCCATTTATTTTAACCATTTGGATTACATCCAGTGTCTCAAAGTCATAGATTATGCATATGAATCCCATGTACATGCACCACCACAGACATTTTGAATGTGAGGCACAAGAAAGAAGGAGGTCTCCATGGGGAGAAAAGACCATGGGTTCAGTATATTTGAAATCCGTAAATAATAAAGTACTAAAACTGAAATTAAGTAATGATAAACTACATAATTCCATTGACTCAGTGGTCAGAGAATGGCTCTTTCCTTTACCAATAAACAGAACTGGAAAGGAAGACATCGAGATTTACAACCATGAGTTACTTTATGATATGGATTTGGGCAGGAGATGCTGCTACACTGCGATAAATTGGTGTGCCACACACTTGTGTGCCACATTTTTTGTTGCTTATTAAAATATTTCTATCCTTCCTTCCTATTAAAAAAAAGGCAGCTTACAGGTTTAAAGAAAAAAACAATGCAATAAATAAAAGTAGCCAAAACAATAAGATAGCAAATAAATAATAAAATCAGCACCGCCGCTAACAAAATGCACACACCAGCAATTTAAAAGGGCCTAGCTAAATAAAAAGGCCTTCACATGGTGCATAAAGATTCAACATCAGGCAAGCCTTGCTGGGATGAGCATTCCAGAGGCAGGGCACAACAGTCAAAAAGGTCCACGCCCCAAGTGATAGTACACCTGATCTCTGGTAGTGAGCAACTGGAGAAGGGATTTCTTCTTCCTTAGCAGGCTCATGTGGAAGAAGACTGTCCTTAAAACACTTGGAATTGTAGCCATATAGTGCTTGAAAAGGGAGCCCCTTCTTCCAAATGGAACCATCACTCTATCGATTCTATCGATTAAGATCAGCTTTGAATTCCATTTCACCAACATGAGCTAGAGAAAAGATTTTCTCAGTAGTGTCACAAAAAGAAGGAACTCCCTCCCCGAAGAGGCCCTCTTAAGCATAGAGCTTTCCACTGTTTAGGTAGCCCACAAAAATGTATTAATTAGGGAAGCATTTTAATTGATTGAAATGAGGTTGTATGTGTGTGCACGTTTTAGTGTTTTAAAGGTATTTGTGATGCATCTTCTAACTATTGAAGTTGGGATTCAAAATGCTATGTGCAGTCCATGGTATGCGTACAGGGAGTTTCAAATACCTCTTTCCACAGCCCTTTGCATTTTCCAAAAAGTTACTCCTGAAGGTGAGGGGTCCTCTCAAATGGTGTGGCTTTGGGGGCTGCAGCTAGAAGCCCATCTGGAAGCACTTTATCTGAGTACATGGCCTTGAATCCTAGCCTCTGTATGCACTCCATTGGGTTTGGTTTCTTTGTTTAAAGGAAACTGAACTGTAAACCTCTATATACATTTTTGTGTGTTTTTGAAATAAAACCATAAAATAAATTTAATAAAATGTACTCCATCTTATTTCCTTGCAGCTTAACTGGTAGATATTTGCCCTTTTGTTTGCAATTGAAATTTGACATCTGTAGCAGGACTTTGTATAAGAATAAATGAGGGAGGCAGAATACCCAGAATTGTAAATCCATTATTCAGAAATTAAGTCCTTGCTTCTAATTTTGTATTCTCTGAAGGAATCATCTCTTACCTATATTAACAGAAGTTTGTGTGGAGTAAACAGTTTTGAGTATTTCAGCCTAAGATGAATATATCAAGCAGAGCTTAGAATTTGGAAGCCCATTCCTCAACCCTATCCACATAAACAGGAAAATTATTCTATTTTTTTCAAGGGTTTGTTGATTTCATTTATTTATAAACTGCTCTTCTAAGCATGGCAGTATGTTAAGGAAGGCTTCAACTGACCATCCTTCCTAGGCAGATTAATATTACAGTCCATATATCTTCAGAACAGAGGAATGACTGTAGATATAAGTTGTACTTCGGTGACCCGTTAGCAACTAGAAGCAAATGTTTTGAGTATGAAAAGTGGTAAAGGGGCATTCCAACTCGGAGGAGAGTAATTTAAAGGCACTTCTACTTGACAGCTTGATTCATCCTTGCAATTTACCCCTTCCCTATTCTCCTGAGACAAATGACAACTGGTCCTTTGTGAGCAGCAGAGTGGCAATCTAGATCTCTGCTGCTACTTTGTCTGCCCACAGGGAAAAAACAAAAACAAGATGGAGAATTCCAGCAGTATGCCAGTTCTGTAATAGAATGGAATTATACATTGCATACATGTGTGTAACTAAACCATTGATGGACTATTTTTTCTAAAGAAAAACAGCTGCAGAAGACGGAATCTGAGTATAGAAACAAGGGAGGGGGTGCTTAATCCTTCCTCTGTTCACTGCTTCTCCAATCCAAATCAGTGTTTCCCACTACAGGGCAGAGCTTGGAAGATTACTTTTTAAAAGTAATCAGTTACAGTTACAGTTACATGGCCCCAAAAAATTAGTAATTGCCGTTACAATTACAATTGCTCTGAAAGTAACTGATTACTTTACTTTTCCTCCAAGGTAATCACTACAATTACATTTCAGTTACTTGAAAAAACCTACAAGGTGCTGGCCTTGGCTGCTGCACATCTAAGTAGCCTAAAACAACACTAAAAATAAACAAACACATACAGAGGTAGTAGAATAATTATTTTTATTCATAAGATAGCAATGCTGGTCTCTCCACTGGTAAGGGTGGTGGGGAGGGAGGCTGAGGCCACTACTCAGATCTTTGCACGTCAAACCAAGTGCAACTCCCCCACTCAGCCAGCCAGCATAATCTCTCTCACTTAACCACCTCCCAGACCCTGCCCTGCCACCAACTAAGGGACACTCACTCAAGCAAACATTTTCCCCTGAGATGCAAAAAAGTTAAAATACTGCAAATGCAGCACAATAGGCAGAGAGGGTGGTGGAGGCCACTTTGTGTGCCAAGTGCAAACACAGTATTCACACACACACACACACACACACACACATATGCGTTGTCATCTTTCACCTCCACAGTTCTTTATCTCCATTCTGCTGCTGCCTCCTTCTCCTCCTTTATCCATGTTCTTGACCTCAAGATCCTTTTTCCCTTCACTCCATTCTTCATCACTACTATCTGTTTTTTAAAAAATTGTTTTCTCCACTCCACCCCGTCTCACTCTCTGCCTCCTCCCTCATTGCCTCCTACCCATCCACAGAGCATGAGGAAAGAGCGACACTGCACAGAAGCCCAGTTTGAGGCACATGATTTTCATCCACAAATCAGAGGAGCCGAAGACTTCCCCTGCTCCCCCCCAAGTAATGCCCAAAAGTAATTCTGGAAACGTTACAATTACTCCACAAAAGTAGTAAAATTACTCCTGGTTCTATTACAATCAGAATGTAAAGGAATTACTCACTCGTTACTCAAAAAAGTAATGAATTACAAGTAATTCGTTACTTGTAACGAATTACTTCCAAGCTCTGCTACAGGGTTCTAAACTTCTGTTTGGAGAGAAAACATACATTTGGAACCCTTCAGGGAAAAAGCAGGATTTGGGGAGGGGTATGGATCAGAGAAGCACTAAGTGAGGAAGGCACCTCCCTTTCTTCAAATCCTGCTCTTAAAGCAGCTTTTACCTAGGTCAGGGATGGCTTACCTTTGGCCCTCCAGATATTGCTGGACAACAGCTTCCAGCATCCCTGACCATTGGCCATGCTGGCTGAGGCTGATGGAAGTTGGGATCCAACATCTGGAGGACCAGAGATTCCCTATTTGTGTGCTCATTAAAGAAGCTATTTTTCTTGAACGTGTAGTTTGGCCCTTAGTCTTTCATCAGTGTTGAGCATTCGTATTTTGATCTGATATTGGGGAAGCTAGACTTCATTGCTATCATAAAGAAAATGAACGTAATAAGAAAAAAAATGTTTCAGTTATCTAGATTCAAGCACATTTATCTTGCATTTTTCAGATGCAGCTAACTGAACTACACACAGCTTTTCTCTTAATGGTGTTGATTATACTGCACCATTTAACTGGTATAACTTTTATCTCCCAATAAATCTACACTTCTCTGAATGTGGTTGGACCAAAATGTTTGCTGCTGAGTCCTGCTGCTCGGTGGAGAACAGCAAGGGAAAGAGCAGGTTGCAGATAAGATTAACTTTTCCTGCAACCCAGCTCTTTCCCCCCTGCTACTAAGGTGTTTGCTGCCTATCAGCTGAGAAGCATGGGAGGAGGTTTAACCATTCCCTTCCCCCACAATCCTAATGAATATTGCTTCCCCACTGAGCGTGCATATTGACCGGGAGATGTGCACAATTCCTTCTTCATAGATAATATGTACATTCTCCATATGGCAATGAAGTCCCATTAGATATTGCCATGACTTGGCTTACTTACCAACTGCAATGTGAAAGAATCACACTGGGTAGTTGTGTGTACAATATTGCAATATTGATGCACAATCCTCCCACACCTAAGTGCTGGTGCGAAACTAATTATAGCTCTTAGCGAAGAATCTGGAAGGGCTTAAAGTAGAGAGTGCCCCCCAATGCCCTGCTCTTAACATTCTCGTGCATGGTCTTATTCAGCACAAAGGTCTGAAGGGGGCTTCTACAGATGAATGCACATAGACGCCTTTCTGCTATTGGGAACCCTCTGCTTTTAAGCATATTCAAGCAAATGTCTTTAGAAATCTTCCTCTGAGTCTGAAGAGGAGCCGGCAAGTGCAGGGTTGTTAGAGTTGGGGCTTGCGAGCATGTCCCTCGCCACTTTATTCATGTTCATGAACAAGGTCTGCGTGAATAGGCTAAAAGGTGGCATGCATTAGGAAAGGTGAAAAATACATTCTACCAAATGTTGATTTCCCCTCTCCTCCTCACTTGAGTGTTATTTCTCAGCCTTGATCATGTTCAAAGTGTGGAAGTGATCTGCTTGCACAGTGGTGGTTACCCACTGTCTAGGCCATTCCATTTTCACTCAGATCAATTGTTTTTGAGAAAATGTGTGATTTGCAACCCTAACTGAAGCTGGAACTGCCTAAAATACTGTTGAATACATGCTTTGATGTTGTCTTCCAATCATGTAAGTATTTGCTTGCAAGAAACAGGGAAGGGGGTTGTTTGTTTTTGAATAGGGAGGGAGAGTGTATAGAGTAGGCTCTTTCCTAGATGACCTAAACCAAACTTGTGTGTGTGACATTGCCAAAATGTCATCCCCCAAACCAGGGCTGTGGAGTTGGTATGTCAAACCTTTGACTCCGACTCTAACTCCTTCATAAATGGCAAATGTATATTAATGTATTGATATTAATAAATTAATATTAATATTAAAATATTAATTTTATTTTGAAGTCGGAGTCAGTACATTTCTACCCACTCCAACTCCACCCAAAATTGCTTCCAACTCCACGACTCCAACTCCGACTCCACAGCCCTGCCCCAAACCATGGAGAATTAAACTATTTAACTTTAATCTGAATCCAAGTTTTTTCTCATGTTCATTTGTCTCCATATAGGCTGCACAGTAGCTTTAAATGTTGTATTTATGTGTTAAAAGTTGTTGCTGTGGTTATAAAACTGTTTAAATGTCAAGGTCAAGAAGGAAAATGCATTATTTTTGCATGAAATTCAAATGCAAACTCTAATAACTTGGACAAGATGAAAAACTATGACATCTTTGGACTTGTGGTTCTTGTGGGATACTGGATCTCTCTTAGTCAGTTAATGTCTGGCCTGCCTTTGAATATTTCATTCTGAGCTATTAATTTTTTATGATATTATCTTACAATTTACTTTAAAAATACTCTGTATGTTCAAGCTCATATGCTTTGCCTGGTTAATTAATACACTTACAACATAATTTTGTGCATGCTTATTCAGAATTAAGCCTCACTGTTTATTTAGAAGTAAGCCTCCCAGGTAAGCGTGCATAGAGTTTGTCTTAAAAAGTGAATTCTGGAGCTTCACTTGTGCATTTGCTTCCCACCCTTGGAAAATAATATATGAAATTAGATACAGAGTGAAATATTTTCTATTTTGCACAAATTGTCTTCTCATAAATAAGAGCAGGAAGCCCCTGTGTGGGTCTGAACTGCAGACAATGTTAAACCTCTTTTAAAAAAAGAAAATGAAGTATTTTTTAATATAATAGAGGATGTCCCAATCCTCTAGGGTTTCATTTGTTGGTGGTTAATCCTTTGGTAAGAGAAGAACACTGTAGAGTTTGGTGAGAGCTATATTTTTAGGCTGCATAGGAAAGTGTGGATTCCTGAAACTGCATTGTTTAAGTAACTGTTACTCAGTAAGTCCCTGTATTTACAGTTGCAAAACTAGGGCAACAACTGATTGTAGAGTCTCTGCAAACATGGAATGTTTTATCTCTCTCTTTTGTGGCACATCTAATACTAGATATTCTTTGTTCTTTGGCACCAGGTGGCATAAAGTGTTTTAATATGTGTGTCATTTGCTACAGGATAGACTTGGAGGCAGGGGATAAAGTTACTGTAATTGTTAATATTCTGGACAAGGAAGATATGGCAGTCAGAATCAGGCAAACCAGGTGATGTATAGGTAATGGCTGTCCCTGTTTCCAGTGCCTTTCCCATCCAAGGAAACCCAGATTACTGTGAAAACATACCATTAGGCTTATCTGTGCTGTTGCTTAAATGCCAGATCAGAGTATGCAGAAACACCAGCCTGATCTTGCTGGACAAGCAGAATAGTATTTTCCTCTCTTAGTTCTCAGTAAAGCATCAGCATAGATGATCAGGAGATGGAGTTGCTATAGGTAGAGAATCTTTAGCCCTCCAGATGTTGCTGGACTATGACTCCTATCATCCCTGACTATAGGCCATGCTGGCTGGGGCTGATGAGGAATTGCAGGGCCAAAGGTTCCCCACACCTATCAAAATTCTATCCCCTTGTCCAGGTTCTGTGTTGGAAAGCCCCTGTTTCAAGTGTCTGCATGTAGTATCTAGTGTTAGGTTCTCATGATCAGTTAACCATTTAGTGTCCTGCTCACAAGCTGCCTAATACACCCCTGCAGGAGCTAGCAGAGGACCTGATTTTATTTATTTATTTATTTATTAAAATTATATACTGTCCTTCATCAAGACAGTTTACAATACTGCATAATTATAAATATCTATCAATATATAACATAACATCAATGCAATACAAAAAGTTAAAACAGGTATATAAATATAATTCATAATAAGCAGTACATAGTAACAGATAATACATAATGAATACATACTAATCAGCAGTGTCAAATTACACACAATGTCATCTCAGCAATAAACTCCACAACTCAACCCCTGTAAAGCAGTTTCTTAATATGTTTTTACTTATAATGGCGAGTTGGTAGAAGGCAGATTCCTTTGTTCCTAAAAGTGGAAAGAGACCCAAGGGCCACAGTGACTCCAAAATTTATTTATGTATTTTATTTACAACATTTATATAAAGGTAAAGGTGTCCCCACACTTACAGTGCGAGTCGTTTCCGACTCTTAGGGTGACGTCATATGCTGGGTACTCATTTTACCGACCACAGATGGGTGGAAGGCTGGTGGACGTCAACCCCTTTTACCGGAGATTCGACTTCCACCTTCCGTTGGAATTGAACTCCGGCTGTGAGCAGAGCTTCGGCTGCATTACCGCCGCTGACCACTCTGTGCCACGGAGGATCTTTTATTTATATACCACTTTATTATCTTTTGCAACATTTATATACCACTTTATTAAAAAAATCTCAAAGCAGTTTACAGAAGGAGTTAAAACAATAAAATTATTGGCAAAAACAGTTAAAGAGAGGTATTTTAAAACATTCAAAATAATAAGACCAACAATGAATTAAAAACAGATAAAAACCACAATAGCTTGTACATGCCTGGGTAGGCTAAACAAACGTGGTTTTAGCAGTTGCTGAAAAAAGTACAAAGATGGTATCTGCCTAATGTCAATAGGCAGGGAGTTCCAAAGCATAAGTACAGGACTGCTTTCTTACAAAAGCAGAACAAGCACTATATGGAGCCCATAACATGGAAAGTACACCTTGAACTTGGCCTGGTGACAAATCAGCAACCAGTGCAGATTTCAGAGCAGAGGTATTGTGCTGATAGGATCTCACTCATGTCTGCAACTGTGACACAGCATTCTGCACTAACTGCAGCCTCTGGGTCAGGTTGTGCTGCATGGGGATTTATGTGACCTTGGCTGACTGGCTGCCAGGATTTTTTTAGTTTTGGTTTTTGGTTAGGAATCCTGACTGGTTGTGGGGTGCTGAGTTTTCTGCCTTACTTATAGGAATCTTGTTGTGGTTGGTATGGTATTGCATTTATGAAATCATCACTGTCTTTTTCTTTTTCTATTTACATTTCATTTACCTTTAACCTCACTCTCTTTCATCCATAGAAGCAACAACAGTGGTTCCATGCACTCAGCTCAACCCCCTTAAACCCACTGATGATGCACCTTGTTGTTTGCATGACGGTTTGTTTCTTGCCCAATAGTGGTAAAAGAGAATTCATATACTGGGCAGCGGGGTTGCAATTGTTCCCAAGCAGCTGCCTGTGCAGATAGACCAAACCATGTGTGTTTTCTCTCTGTCAATTATTATTCACTGGAATTGTCAAAGTGAGATTATAGCAGCCCACAGGGGAGACAGAAAAGAGTAGAGAATCTTCTTACTCTTACTCATTTTTCAGATCTCTTTCTGAAGCGAAGGGTCAGATCTGTAAAGAAATTTGGAGCAGCCATGTTAGAAGGTAGGGGCAGGGCATTCCAGGCAGACTGTTGCCAACCCTACTTGGATATGGATATCTTTGCAGGGGATCCCTAGTCAAGCTTTATCAACATCATAATCCAAACCATATCTTCTGAGAAGTAAGTTCCTCAGTAAGTGTGTTTAGAATTGCAGCCTTCAGGGGCATCCATCTGTACTCCTGAGTGTTCCCATCTAACATCTCCACAACACTAGGCTCCTTTCTTCCTACAGTGGCCTTCTGGTGACTGGCCTGGCCTGGCAGCACTGAAACCCTTCTTGCTTTTGGCTAGATTATATGTTCCCTACCCAGGCTCCATCTTTTAGCTAAGATTTCTATCTTATTTTCCAATCAGAGACATGTAATTGTTTTATTTGTATGCGCCAAGCAACTGTGCTTGATGCTTAATGTATCATACTTAATGACATCACTTGGACCTGCCCCCATGACATCACTAGGGCCTGAAATCTCAGGGTTTAGGATGGTTCTGACCTGGCAACCCTAGTCTAGACTGATAGCAGTTCATGACGTCTGTAGTGGTGTATGCTGATTTGGTTGGTCTGTTCCATAGACTGAGAAGGCTGGTACAGCACAGTGGGGAGGAGAGCCTGGCTGGGAGTCCAGAGTTTGTGAGTTCAAATCCTCGCTCGTGTCTCCTGGGTGTCGAGGGCCAGCTAAAGATCACCCCCACAGGGAGTGGTTCAGGGGTTATGTGCCCTGCCACTTGTGCAGCCGTGGGCAAGCTGCATAGTCCCAAGGAACCCAGTTGCCCCCCAGCTGGCAGTTGCAGACAAGGAAGGGGCTTGCTTGTGCAGCTGTGGCAAGCTGAGCACACCCTAGCCAGCTGGGGAGGACTAGCCTCAGAGGGAGGTAATGGCAAACCCCCTCTGAATATCACTTACCATGAACACCCTATTTATAGGGTCGCCATAAGTTGGGATCGACTTGAAAGCAGTCCCTTTCCATAGACTGAGATGATTTCATGACAGTTCTGGGGATTTACTGTTGGTACTCTAGTCAGTCTCTGGAAATGGTTTGAGTAGTACACATGACCAGCCTTGAAAATTATCTCCCATTGACTAGAGCCACATAGTCTCTCTGGTACTCTAAGAGCTTAAGGTGATGACAACTAAAACTAAAATGGAGAAAAACTAATCTAACCAAACACAGGCTAGAGCCATTTGAAGGCCCACTCTGTAGTAGCAACAAACTAAACATGCTTTATCTCTACCATTGTATCCATGTAATGCCACCTAGTGAACCTTTTCTGAATAGATCATAGTCTTTCTGAATAGATTGCAGCCTTAAATCCTGAGATTTAAAACCTATAAAGCACTTGGTAGTTTGCTATAGAGTTAGTTTTTAGTGAATAAAATTACTCCTATCTGCTCCAAATTGGTCTCTATATTAAATGTAGAATATATGTGGGATGTTCTCCACAGAGTCATATGCTTGCAATTGCTTTGATGAGTTTGTTTTTCCAGTCTAGAGATGTTAACAGAGAAATGCAGAAATGTAGCCTATTATGGGAGTGCTCGACCCTTATCTTTCTTGATTGATAGCCTGTGTCCAAAGGGGAATGTCTTGTAAGTGCAAATGCCTCACAGAGGAGGACCCAGCAGCATTTATGCTAAAGGACTATGCAGAGCTCTCTTTTGTCTCTTGTGATACTCAACATCCACATGAAACAGCTGGGATAAGTCATTTGGGATAAAGTATCATCAGTATGCAGATGACTCCCAAGTCTTTTTCTCCTGTTCATCTCATTCAGGTGAATCTGTGGATGTTTCAAATAAGTGTGTATAGTAAAGGATTGAATGGAGGCTAATAAACTGAAGTTCAATCCTAACAAAACTGACTTACTGTTGGTTGGTGTCTATTTGACAGAGATGACAGTCAACATGTACTAGATGGTGTTGCACTCACCTTAGAGAGTAAGGGCCTGATGGCTGTACAAGTAGTATCCATGGTGTGAAATACCTGTCTTTGGTTGGTACATCAGTTCCCCCTGCCCCCAAAATAAGTGACCTGCCACAATTAGCAATGCTTCGGCAATTCCTAGGCTTGATAATTATAATGCATTATTATGTGATAATTTGGGAGATAATTTTTTTCTGGTCCACATTTGAATGCAGACATTCACAGTATCCATATTTTGTGATGTAATTTTCCAGCCAAAGAATGCATACAAAAATGTATATATTAGTGAAAATAATGTCTTAGAATGCAGGGGAAACCTGCTTGCAATAATTCATATACTAGGCCAGTATTCTTTAACCTTTGCTTCCCAAATCTTGCTGGACTGCAATTCTTTGTCATTCCTGGCCATTGGCTAAGCTGGCTGGGAATGATGGGAGCTATAGTCCAACGACATCTGGGGACCCAAGGTTGAAGAATACTCTATTAGGCAAAATTGCACACAAAAGTATATATATTAGAAGAAATGCATACAAAAATGTGTATGGGTAGAATTCAACATAGCGCTACATCTCTCATTTTGTCAGCACAAGGATTTTTCCTTGCACAATGGAACGTTCTCCCCCTCTCCTCTCCCCATGCTAAATCTGTTCTATGGCACAGATTTAGGGAAGGCACAGGGGGAGGGGGAAGTCCCATTGCACAAGCAGAAATCCTTGCACTGATGGAATGTATTAGTTGAATACATATGAATTTGACATATTAACTTAGAGGACATTCTATAGGTAGGATGATGCCTCCCTCCAGATGTGATGGGCAGGGTCTTTAGATCTTGTTGCCTCCTCTTTGAAGGGGAGGAGTTGTCCCACTCTCCAGCCCTGCCCTGCCTCAGTAGGATATTTCCTTCTGGGAAGAAAATGCCCAGTGTTTGAGCCTTGATCTTCTGTGAATTATATCTTTTCTGTTTTCATGTAAACCTTTCTTTTAAAAATTGCAAACGTGGAAATAGGGTTAACTAAACATAAGAATGGAATAATGAGAAACAGAGCAAAATGGAAATGGACAGATTTGTCCATCCCTAATTGCATATGGGACTGCCTCTAAAAGGTGTTTAGAAACGTTGTTTGGTCCAAAACATGGTAGCCAGGTTGTAAACAGGCACTCATTGTTAGGAACATACTTCCCCTGTGCTCAAAGATCTTCATTGACTTCCACTTTGTTTCTGGGCACAATTCAAAATGCAAGCTTTAGCCTACAAAGCCCTACAAGGCCAGTGACCAAGTGAACCTGCCTATCAACTAAGATCTTCATCTCTTGGTGCTCTACCTTTAGAGGTAACTACTGGAGAAAGGGTAGCCTTAAGCTACTCTGTGATAGTATCATAATTGTAGACTTCCCTCCCTTAGCAAATACACTTGATTCCTTCACTAGCTTTTAGACATCAGACCCTGTCCTGTTTACCCAACCTTTTAAAATCAAATGAATTTTAGGAGCTTTCCTTCGTTTTTAAATCTATAATAATCCTGCTCATTTTATTTTTATCTAATCTTTTTCAGTTATTGTTGATAATCTTATATTGTTTTAATTGGTTTATAAGCTGCCTTAGAGGCCCTTGTTGAAAGTTTGGGTAGAAAGGTTCAACTGTATCTGTATTCAATATACAGTATATCTTATCTATCTCATGTATGTGTGTGAGCAATGTAGAAAGAATATGAAAGCCAGAGTAGAAGGATTTGAATCTAGGAGACCAGGGTAGATTGACATGGTGTCTGTGTCAAGGAGTGACTCCTGAAGCTGAGGTTCTCTACTGCACATCAGTCAAACTTAGTCAATCACATCCTTGAAGATACATTAGCAAGTTTCATTATATAAGGTAAGTCAGAGTTTGCTTAGCATTACATGCAAACTCAGGCTTATGGGCAAACTCAGGCATGAACCAAACCATGAACCAAGAACAAATGTTGGTTAGATCTCATGGATTGCTAGGAGCAAGAAAAACCACAAGCCTGGGCTCACACATAATTAGCTCCAGCCAGAATGGCAGCAGCAAGATTGTGGGAGGAGTGAGGCAGCTACAGTTTTCCTCCTGGGCACCTACATGCTTGCTTGCTCTCCCTAGGCCATAGTTTGGCTTAGCTTTATGTACGAACTAAGCCACTCTGTAACCCAACAGCTGTAGATATCTTTTTAAGGTTCCTTATTATGCAGCCACAAGAGTGGCTGTATGCTATAGCCAGCATGGATTTTTCACATTCCACCATGTTGAATGATACCCCCCAAGTCATTCTGCTGCTTCCCATAAGCTCATTTCCAAATAAAATCTTACATGAACTCAGAAACACTTCCTTAACAACCCTCTTTCATGGTGATACACAAAACACTCAGAGAGAATTCAGAGTTCAAAGTCTAAACCAAGAGTGTTAGACCCCTGTTGAACGTTTTTCTGTCAGTGGTCTCACAGTTTGTTGAAATTAATTAAAAATCAGCCATGTTCACAGAGTATCTGTAATCCTGTTACTGACCTTGCCCCATACTCTGACCTGCAGTTTCAAAGTTTAAAAAAGTCATGGCCGATTTTTAATTAATTTTACTACTCTCTGGAATGATTATCTAAACATTGAACAATCATATAATAAATAATATTTTCAACCATTTACTTAGAATAAATGTTGAGCTGATGGACCTCTGGTTCTATGGATCTTTCTTGATCATTTTTTAAAAATTGCCTACTTCCTAATAATTTATGCAATTTCATATTTTACCTCATTCATAGCTCTAGGTTGACTAATAATCTATGTGTTAACACTCAATATAGATTTAGTTTAAGAAAATAACATTTTTTTCTATTTCTTATGCTGATTATATTACCACGCACCCACCCAACCTTCAGTTTGTACTTCTGAAAATTTAGGATCATAATTCAGAGTTTGTGTAAGAAATGCACATGTACCAAGTGTGTCATGCTATGAGAAAATAACTAGTAGCTAAACAGAGGTTCCTTTAAGGAATGTGTTTTGTTTGAAGAAAGTCTGGTTTTAGGGTGGATTTTTATCTTTCTCACATGTTATAGCATTGACTTTGGTAATACCTGCCCCTTTTTCAAAAGCATGTTATAATAGGCAGTGTCAGAAACAACTACACTACTGGGAGACATCCATCTGCTAGATGAAGTGATGGGTGATTGGATGAGTATTGTAGTGACACTGATGTCTGTTTATATAACTCAAAGAGATTTTAGCCTAGACCGTAGAATGACCATGATACCACAGTAATTTATTGTACTTAAGGCGTGAATCTTGCCCATAGTGAAGAGACTGCATGGATTTATGAAGGGCAGAAATATTAAAATAGTAGGTTTTTGACTCAGTGTATTTATTTATTAAGTAATTAACAAAATAGGATGACATTTTTTGCACATGTCCTGAAACAGAATCTCTAACCTCTTGCTAACCACACTGAGCTTTAACAGAAAAAGTGGTTGCTTAATGCTTCCCGACCAGAAATTTTAAGATTAAGCTTGCTATTAGACTGCAGCCAATAGTGTACAAAACAGGAAGAAAGCCTTACTTTGCTCTCTGCCTCTTTTCCTTGTTTAAGTTGATGTGATAATTCATTACAGATTTTCTTTCTTTGACAGAGTGCCTACCACAGAAACGGGATGACTTTTCTTGCTTGCTGATATGGATGTGGCTACAGCAACAAGAAAGACAGTGTTATATTAAGGTGGTTTTTTTTCTGTACCCTTCATGGAGGGAGAAATATAAATAAATAAGAACTCCAGAATGTGTATGTGTAATTGTGAGTGGGCTGGTTTGTTGTGACTATCACTGACTGTCTTTTTTTCATCCCCCTTAATTGTTACTCTTGTTTTCTAAATGGAACATTTAGCTAATTAATGGCAGGATGTTTGTTATATTGTGTAGGTGAAGGAAAATACAGTTCACACAATTCTGACATTTCCAGTAGCTCTTATTTCAGTGTCACCTCACACATCTAAACAGCAGTGTCCTTTTTCTTAAATTTAGTTCATCACTATATATCATTATACATATCAGGACAAAAGTTGCATGTGGTTTATTTTCTGTCCACCGAATTACAAATCATCTTTCTTTTCTTTTTTAATTATGAGGAAAATATTTTGTAGGGTTATTAATTGATCTGCTTTTTTTTAAGGCTTATAAAGCCATTAGGTATTCATTCGAGAACTGAATGGTTAACTCCATGAGCTGTGAGCCAGGTAGTCCTTGATATGATATTTAAGCCTAGCTAAGAACTCACCAGGCAACCCATTATCTCTTAGCCTCAGCTTCCGTCTGTGATATTCGTATAATAATAATGGTCTACCTTATTTGCTTTTTGAAAGAGTGTGATTTCCAAGCTATGTGCTATGAGAGAATTGACACTGTAGCATGAGAAAATACTTACCAAATAAATAAGGCCTCCTGCAAGCCCAAACCACGGGTGTCCTCAGGTGAAAGCAATTCTGGTGCATCTCTGCATGCAGTGTAACTGGAGCAATTTTCATCACTCCTGGTACAGAGATGCAGCATAATTATCCACCCTCAAAGAAAGCTGCCCATCGTGTCTCTGTATGAATTTATGCCCTAGGTGAGGCTCTTTCAATCAGGGCATGCTCAAAACAGTGATACTTGCATAGACACAGCTCTCAGAGGGCGAGCGAACAGGGAGAGCTAACAGGAGTTTGGCAGAGGAGGTGTAGGAAGGGACAGATAAAGAGGCTCTGAAACCATGTGCTCTGAAGGGCTCCATAGCAGCTTGATTGGAAGGGGCGTGGCCTGATAGCTGCTGAGTGCAACTAGGAGCAGCTGTGCATGCTGGGAGTTTTCATTCTGTTTCCTGACTCCTAACTGAGCAGAGCAGAGGGAGCTGTCTCAGCTGGTCCAGAGGAGATAGATGTGAGCCAACTCTCAGAGAGCGACCGAACAGGGAGAGCTAAGAGGAGTATGGTGGGGGAGGTCAAGGGGGAGGTCCCTAAAAAAAAATTTCCCCATGTACAACACACCACATACTGGTGTGACTCTCTTATTTACTATGAAGGAGAACAGCACAAAGCACAGGCCATACCAATAAAAGTAGAAAGAAACAAAAGGCAGTAGAGACTATGGATGGGGAAGATAGTCCAGTGGTGGTGACCTGCAAGATGTGTGCAATGTTTGTTTTCTTGCTTGAGAACAATATGGTGTACAAGTGAAAGATGGCGGTGCTGTTGGAAGAAAAAGTGAGGGGCCCGGAATGGCAGGTTGCCACTGAAGAGTATAAGAGAAGAACAGCAAAGAGAAGTGCAGAAGGTTGAAGAACAACAGCATGTTGAAACAGAAGAGGAGACTGTTGTGGAGAGCAACAACGAAGTGGAGGAAACTCCATGGAAAAGGGTGACAGGAGCAGAAGAGCCAGAAGACACCCTTCACCGGTGGAACTATGGAATCGCTTCCAGGCACTTGAGGATGAGACTAGGCTGCATGGGAAGAATTACAGGAGAACCCAACGTGACAGCAAGCAAGAGGCTGAAGCTCAGTCAAGGAGAGGCAATGAAACCATGCCCCACAACAAAAACAGTAGTAGTGGTGGGAGACTCCCTACTGCATGGGATTGAAACCCAAGTATGCCGAGAAGATCCATGGACTCGCCAGGTATGCAGTCTCCCTGGAGGATGGATTAGAGATGTGACGGAAGGGTTGCCATCGCTCATAAAGCTCACTGACAGATTTCCCTTTCTTCCCATTCATGTGGGAACAAATAATAATGCCAAGCGGAGCTATGAAGAAATCAGGTCCGACTTTGAAGCTCTAGGAAAGAAACTCAAGGACTTTGGAGCCCTGATAGTTTTCTCGTCTATCCTTCCGGTACTTAGAAGAGGAGTGGAAAGGGAAAGAAAAATACTCTGGGTGAATGACTGGCTACGAAGGTGGTGCCCACATGAGAGATTTGGATTCTGGGATCACGTGCTATGCTTCCTGGAAGATAGACTGCTGGCAACTGATGGGTTGCACCTCACAAGGACTGAGAAGAATATGTTTGGCCACTGAATGGAGAAATTCACCAGGAGAGCTTGAAAATGAATCCTAAGGGAGAAGGAGACGTAAACTTGGCAGTAACGACTAACAAAGGCTTGTGCACAGTCAGAGGAACTGAGGGAATGGCTCTAATGGGGCCCAGTAATAGTCTTCATATAGGAAGGAAGCCAGGCCATAAATCACATGGTCTTTGATGTCTGTATACTAATGCCTGAAGCATGGAAAACAAACAGGACGAGCTTGAACTCTTAATACACACGAGTAAATACAACTTCATGGGTATAACTGAAACTTAATGGGATGACTAGAATGTAGCCATGAAAGGATATAACTTGTTCAAAAAGAACAGAAGGAATAGAAAGGGAGGCGGAGTTAAGTTATATGTTAAAAATATATGCAGTGCCTTGTAAAAGTACTCAGACCCCTGGCCAATGCTCTCATATTACTGAATTAGAAATGGTACATTGTACTTTCGTTCTGCATGCGATTTTATTTTGAAATACTGAAACTCAAAATCAATTATTGTAAGGTGACATTGGTTTTATGTTGGGAAATGTTTGTAAGAAACATAAAAAACTGAATCATGTTGCTTGCATAAGTATTCATCCCACACACATTAATATTTGGTAGAGCCTCCTTTTGCTGCAATAACAGCTTTAAGTCTTTTGGGGTAGATATGTACCAGCTTTGCACACAGTATTGGAGGGATTTTGGCCCATTCCTCTTGGCAGATTCGCTCCAGGTCATTCTGGTTGGTTGGATGTCGCTTGTGGACTGCAATTTTCAAAGAGCGCCGCGGATTCTCAATGAGATTGAGATCAGAATTTTGACTGGGCCACTGTAGGACATACAGCTTTTTGTTCTTGAGCCACTCCAATGTTGCTTTGGCCTTGTGCTTGGGATCACTGTCTGCTGAAAAGCGAATTTCCTCCCAAGCTTCAGTTTTTTAGGGGACTGAAGCAGGTTCTCTTGCAGTATTTCCCTGTATTTTGCTCCATCCGTTCTTTGTTCAGTTTTAACAAGATGCCCAGTCCTTGCTGATGAGAAGCATCCCCACAGCATGATGCTGCCACCACCATACTTCACTGTAGGGATGATGTGACTTGAGGCATGGGCAGTGTTAGGTTTACGCCACACAAAGAGCTTTGAATTTTGGCCAAAAAGCTCTATCTTAGTCTCATCTGACCACAAAACCTTTTCCCACATCACATCTGGGGCACTCTCCGGCTTTCTGACTCCTAACTGAGCAGAACAGAGGGAGATGTGTAAGCTAGTCCAGAGGAGATACAAGTGAGCCAGCTCTCAGAGAGTGAGTGAGTGAACAGAGTGAGTGAACAGGGAGAGCTAACAGGAGTGTGGCAGAGGAGTTCGGTGGGGAAGATCAAAGGGGAAGTCCCTAAAAAGTTTTTCCCTTGTACGCCGCACCACATACCAGTGGGACTCTCGTATTTACCCTGAAGAAGGGCAGGACAAAGCATAGTCCATTCCAATACCAGTAGAAAGAAAGAAACAAAAGGTAGTAGATACTATGCACTGGAAGGACACTACAGTGGTGGTGACCTGCATGGTGTGTGCAATGTTTGCTTTCTTGCCTGAGAATAACATGGTGTAAATGTGCAACAAGTGCAAGCTGGTGGCACTGTTGGAAGAAAAATACTTGGTGGCCACACTGAAGAATATTAGAGAAGATGAAGAGTTCTAGAACACTGGAATAACAACAGCAAAGAGAAGTACAGGAGGTGGAAGAACAACAGCATGTTGAAGCAGAAAAGGAGACTCTTGTGGAAAGAAACATTGAAGTGGAGGAAATTCCATGGAAAAGGATGACAGGAGCAGAAGAGCTAGAAGACAATCTTCACCAGTGGAATTATGGAACCGCTTCCAGGCACTTGAGGATGAGACTAGTCTGCAGGGATAGAATTACAGGTGACCCCATGAGACAGCAAGCAAGAGGCTGAAGCTCAGCCAAGCAGAGGTAATGAAACCATGCCCCACAACAACAAGAAGAGAAGAGTAGTAGTGGTGGGAGACTCCTTACTGCACGAGATTGAAACCCAAGTATGCCAAGAAGATCCATGGACTCGCCAAGTATACTGCTTTCCTGGAGAACAGATAAAAGATGTGATGGAAGGGTTGCCATTGCTCATAAAGGCCACCGACAGATATCCCTTTCTTCATATCAATATAGGAATGAATGATACTGCCAAGCGGAGCTACAAAGAAATCACATCAGAATTTGAAGCTCTGGGTTGGAAACTCAAGGACTTTGGGGCCACAATAGTTTTCTCATCCATCCTTCCGGTACTTGGAAGAGGAATAGAAAGGGAAAGAAAAATAAATGCCCAGAATATGGGAACAAACAAGACGAACTTGAACTCTTAACACAGGGAGTAAATAAAACTTAATAGGTATAACTGAAACTTGGTGGGATGACTCCCATGACTGGAATACAGCGACTGAGGTCGCACTATATATTAAATATATATATATTTAGAAATACACAGAAATACAGGAGGGTGACCTTACCAGCTCCACCAAGAATATCTGGATTTTTATTATGAGTGTTTTCGCCACGCTATGTAACTGTTTTACCGTTATTTTATGATTGTATCTTCGTACTTTTGTATAATTGTTCATAGCGTTATATGTGAATGTTCTGGTCTATGACCGTAACAATAAAGATGATGATGATGATGATGGATTAAAATTAATGGGGCAAGGAATAAAAGGAACATGTTAGTTGGAGTCTACCACCAACCACCCAATCAAGCAGAAGATGAGAATGTAACTTTTGAAAAGCAAATTGCCAATGTTTCAATGTTTCAAGGAGGAATGATGTAGTAGTAATGGGGGACTTCAGTTACCCTGATAGCTGTTGGGAGCCAAATTCTGCCAAACACGGCCCCTCCAAGAAATTTCTGACTTGTGTTGAAAGTGACTTACTGTCAGCTCTACACTGCATCAGCAGTGTCAGGGGGGGCTGGAAATTCCTGGGTCTTTGGCAGGGAACGAAAGTCCTTAGCCAGCAGTCGGGTTGTAAATCTGCCAGGCCTATCCGAAGCGGACTTGCCGAGTCAGAAGTCCAGAAGTGAGGTCAGTGGAGGTCCGGGATCAATTGCCAAGGAGGTCAGTCAAAGAGATGCTGCAGGGAAACTAGGTCTACACAAAGCCACGCCTGACGTTGCAGTCAGCAACAAGCTGCAGCCAAGGTGTGCCTTGTAAAGAGCAGGATGGACAGCAGGTGTAAGCCCTCAGCGTTTGGGCCTTAAGGAGACAGGCCTGCCTCTCTTCTGCCTGACCTTCTGCTGTCTACGTTCTGCAGGTGAGGGGGGAGTATCCTGTTCACTGTCTGTGTCTGGCTGCAGGGCCTCTGCTGTCCCTGGGGTGCTCTGCAGCTGAGGGGCAGAAGGAGCTGGATTCTCAGGAGGCTCCTCCGTGTCTCCTGCTGCTCCTGGGTCTGCTGCTGTTACTCCCGAGTCATCCTCATCTGAGGAGTACTCTGACGGGGCCATGACACTTTCTCCTGCAGAAAGTGAAAGAAGCAACTAGAGGATCAGCTATCCTTGAATTGATTCTAACCAATAGAGGTGACTTGGTGGATGAAGTGGCAGTTACAGGAACTTTTGGGGAAAGTGACCACGCTATACTTGAGTTCTTGATGTTAAAGGAAGCAAAAGCCAAGAGTAGCCATAAGCACACCCTGAACTTCAGGAAAGCCGTTTTTAATAAACTCAGAACAATGCTAAGTAAGGTTTCATGGCGACCCTGATGAGAAAAGGAATCGAAGATGGGTCAGAGCTGAGGTTAGCGAGAGATGCCAAATGCGACAAAGAAGCTTTCTTCCAGTATATCCATAGTAAAAGACAGAGAAAAGAATTGGTGGTACAGCTACTCAGTGAGGATGGGAAAATGATAACAGATGACAAAGAAAAGGCAGAAGTCCTCGATTCCTACTTTGGCTCAGTCTTCTCCCAAAAGAGGATCTATGACATTCCGGGACAGTGTGAAGTTGAAGGGGCAGCATTTCAGTTTGACCCTGATAGACAAATGGTCAAGGAATACCTAATCACTTTGCACGAGTTCAAATTGGCAGGGCCCGATGAACTGCATCCTAGAGTATTGAAGGAACTGGCTGAAGAACTCTCAGAACCATTGTCTATTATCTTTGCAAAATCGTGGAGAATGGGTGAAGTGCCAGCTGACTGGAAGAGGACTAATGTTGTCCCTATCTTCAAAAAGGGCAAGAAGGAGGAACCGGGGAACTACAGACTAGTCAGCCTGATATCGATCCCTGGAAAAATTCTGGAGCAGATTATAAAGTGGTCACTCTGTAAGCACCTTGAAAATAATGCAGTGGTTACTAGAAGCCAACATGGATTTATGAAGAACAAATCCTGCCAGACTAATCCTACCTCATTTTTTGATTGGGTAACCTCCCTGGTAGACTGTGGGCATGCTATGGACATAATATATCTCAACCTCAGCAAAGCTTTTGACAAAATGCTCCATGATACTCTGATTAGCAAGCTAGCTAAATGTGGGCTGGATGGAATGCCTATCAGGTGGATCCACAGCTGGCTGCAGAAACACATTAAGAGTGCTTATCAATGGTTCATTCTCAAACTGGTGGGAGGTAACAACCAAGGTTCTGCAGGGCTCAGTCCAGGGCCTAGTGCTCTTCAACATTTTTATTAATGACTTGGATGAGGAGGTGCAGGGAATGCCTATCAGATTTGTTGATTATACAAAATTAGGAAAGATAGCTAATACTTTGGAAGACAGAAACCAAATTCAAAAGGATCTTGATAGGCTGGAGCATTGGGGTGAAAAGAACAGAATGAAATTTAACAGGGATAAGTGCTAAGTTCTACACCTAGGAAAAAGAGACCAAATGCACAGTTATAAGATGGGGGATACTTGGCTCAGCCATAGCACATGCAAGAAGGATCTTGGGATTGTTGGTGATCACAAGCTGTATATGAGCCAACAGTCTGATCCAGCTGTAAAAAAGGCAAATGCTATTTTAGGCTGCATTAATTATAATTTCCAAATCACGTGAAGTATTGGTTCCCTTCTATTCAGCACTGGTTACGCCTCATCTTGAGTACTGCCTCCAGTTCTGGACACTGTAGTTTAAGAAGGATGCAGACAAACTGGAACAGGTTCAGAGGAGGGCAGCAAGGATGATCAGTGGACTGGAAACAAAGCACTATGAGGAGGGACTGAACGTACTGGTTATGTTTAGCCTTGAGAAGAGAAGACTGAGGGGAGATATGATAGCACTCTTCACATACTTGAAAGGTTGCCACACAGAGGAGGGCCAGGATCTCTTCTCAATCGTCCCACAGTGCAGGACATGGAATAATGTGCTCAAGTTACAGGAAGCCAAATTTCAACGAACATCAGGAAAAACATTTTAATTGTTAGTGCGGTATGACAGTGATACCTAGGGAGGTGTTGGGTTCTCCAACACTGGAGGCCTTCAAGAGGCAGCTGGACAGCCACCTGTTGAGTATGCTGTAATACGGATTCCTGCATTGAGCAGGGAGTTGGACGTGATGGCCTTATAACTTCCTCCTGACTCTGTGAGTGGACTCCTTTGAAGGCAGGTAATTTGCTCTTTCATATTTTCAGATTGAAGGGTAAAGTGTGCATACGGTTTTAATACACATTAATAGAGAGAAAAACTGTTTCTATTCTTAGCATCACTGCAGAGAATTAGAAACTTGAGGAAAAGCATAGATAAAGTTTTAGAATAATCTTGGTGATTCAGTTTTCCATTGGGGGCTGCTTCATTCTTCTTAACAAACTACGGAATGTAGATTGCCCACTGAACATACGTAGTTTTCCATGACCCAGAACCACACATTTTAAAGGACTATAATGTGTACAGAATGTTTCGGCCTGTGGCCTTTTTGCTTAAATTGTAGGCATTTGGGCTAGTATTTAGGACCATGCCCAGGATCAAATAATATATATTTTCAGGTGAGATTAACAAGACCAAGTCATAATAACCTTCAAAAAACAACATTAAAATTTAAAACGTTGTTACAAGTTCCCACAGTACTGAAAGAAGTAAAGGCTTACCCTTTGCTCAAATGTCACTTTTGTGTTTTCAGTATTTTTTGAGTGAAAGCTCTTGAGCTTTGTGATTCCATCCTACCACTGTTGATAACTGCAACACATTCGCTGGCTTCTGCTGAAGGCAACAGCTCTCTTCACTACATCCCATGCAGTCCTTCTCTGGTCCATCTAATCTTTTGTTCAATCTATACTTTTCTGTTATTAATTTCAAAGAAGATGAAATTATAAAAATATTTCCTTCAATTGTAATATAATTACAGCAAGTGTATCAGAGGAGCATAAATAAATGGAGTTCATTTTTCTCCCAGTTCATTTCATACGTCTTTGTTCTTTATGAAGACTATTGCAATACATAGTTCAGACTCTGTGGTGAAGCTGAACATGGAAAGGCCTGTGGTAATCATTCTCGATGGGAAACTCATTGAATGTTTCACTTGAACCCTCCTATATCAATCCAATGGTAAATGCTGCTGCAGCAGACTTAATTACAAGGACCAGGAAAGATTCCAAATGGAGGACATTCACAATCAATTAACAGAATGATTTATTATGTGTACTAACCTCCTCACTGGGCAATTTTCAAAACTGGAAATTCTAGTAAATTGTTGCAGTCAATACCTTCAATAGCATACTGTTGATAGTGGCAGAGTTGTACTTTTTAAAGAAACCTTTTTTACATGCCATTTTCCTGGAACTAATCTGCATCTTAAAGAACTGAAAATCATGTGTACAATAAAGAACAAGAAAAAACATTTCTGATGTTCTGTCTGTGCTTGTTGAAATGTATGATTAAACTTTTCTTTTTATCATGATTTCTTATTTTTGTTGGCATCCATAATGATGGAAAATTATATGCTTTCTGTAAACATCCAGACTTTTAAAAAAGGACACCAGCATTTATTGTATTTGGTTTCGATCTGCAGGCATATAAGCAAATGAAAACATTTTGGGCCAAGAATACTGGAATAAAAATTCCTTCTCTAGCTGTATCTTTACCACATTTTACATTTGTTTTTTAAAAATGCATAAGCAGAAAAAGCACTGGCATTTGTTTCTAACTGGTACACTTACAACCCCAGAGAATGAAAAATCAACATATTTCTTTAAGAAATATGACAGATCATGTTTTTGTTGGTCTGCTGTATATTTGTCTGTCTTGAACAGTCTGACAGGCAATTATTTATAAAATCTAGGTTTGTTCAAGAAACCCATATAATAACCTCTCCTTTCTCCAAGAAGAAAAAATTATAAAGAAGCCAAGAAGCAAAACTTTAAAGGAAAACAAGCTACATTTGTGTCACTCTCTTGGACCAGCCTGTATATATTCACAAAATGGGTGAACGCAATATTCTTTTGAGTTTTTACTTTTACGATTCCCCCTCATAACCTTATTATTCTTTCCTGTACTCTCATCCTATACATATTGGCTTCAATCTTAATTGTTCACTCTATGAACAGAAAAAGCTTTTGTTCATTTAGGATGAGGGAGCCATTCACAATAATAAATGTTAGGGCGATGTTGCTCACCCTGCTTTATAATCATCATCTTCATGCTGCATCAGCAGCATTCCAACATATTTAGGCATTCTCAAGCCCACTGAAGTCAGTCAATATGCCAAAGTCTGGGTAGAAATATGTTCAGAAAGGATAAATAGCAGAACAAAGTCTCCAAGAAGGACACTGTGTTGAAAAAAAAAACCTCAAGGATCAAGTACTGTATATTAACAGGCTTTGTTTCTAAATAACTAAATAGGTTCTATATCGTAGATGTACATGGTAGAATGAAGATATATTGAGAGTAACTCACATTGCAGTGCTATTCATCTCAGCTCACACGTCAGGCCTATCAAATTCAATGAGAAACACTCCCAGGTTAAATGTGAATAGGATTGTACCCTCAGTAATTTAATGTACAATCCACCACATCACTGTACTATTGAAGAATGCACATAGTTGAACCTTGAACATTTGAAAGCCTGCACACTCACTGTTAAGAATGAGTTTACAGACAGGACGAGCCTTAAGGAAACCTGAGTATTCTTTACAAGGTTTCAAATGGTTTGCTGTGTAGGGTAAGAAACCTGCCTGAGAATTAGCCTATTAACTTGAAAAACAAGCATAACATCTGCACATTTGAAGCAAGTCGCATCCCAAACGTACTTAGGTGAAGCTGTGATTCCTATATTAGTATGTCAGGACTTTAGGCTTTATTTTTAAAACCTAAAACTTTAAAAGAGTATTATTAGAAAAAAGCAGAGCTTGGAAGATTACTTTTAAAAAGGAATAAATTACAATTACTGTTACATGGCCTCAAAAAGGAATAAATTACCATTACAATTACAATTGTTATGAAAGGAATTCATTAGTTTACTGTTACTCAAAAGTAATCACTACAATTACAGTTATTTTTTTAAAAAAAAAAAACCTAGAGTGCCTACAAGGTGCTGCCGTTGGTTGCTGCACACCTAAGTAGTCTAAACAACATTAAAAATAATAAACACAAAGAGGTAGTAGAATAATTATTTTTATCCATAAGTTAGCACTGGTGGTCTATCCATTGGTAAGGGAGACAGGGAGGGAAGCAGAGGCCACCGCTCAGATCTTTGTGTATTAAACCAAAGGTAACACACACACACAGCCAGCCAGCATCATCTCTCTCACTCAACCACCACCTGGACCCTGCCCTGCCACCAACTAAGGCACACCCACCCAAGCAAACATTTTTCCCTGAGGTGCAAAAAAGATAAAACACTGCAAATGCAGCAAAGGAGGCACAGAGGGCGGCAGAGGCCACTTCAAACACCAAGTGCAAACACAGTATTAAGACACACAAACACACTAGGGTTGCCAGGTCTCCAGTTTTTGCCCACAGACTCTGGATTTTTGGGGTGCTCCCCAGGTCTTTGGGGTGCTCTCCAGAAAGAACTGGCCTCAGAATTAGAAATATTGGAGAAAAAGCTAGAAGGAAGCTGGATGGTGTCAGTAAGACCCATAGATGATAAATTAGAAACACTGAACTCTCAGCTGGAGGAAATTGCCACCACAGCCTCAGAAGCTATGGACATGAGCTTGACAAACTCAGAGGACATACTATTCCTCAAACATGAAAATAAAATTCTCAAAAATAAGCTGACAGAATTGGAAAATCACAGCCGTAGATCAAACCTGAGATTCCATGGAATTAAAGAAAACGCAGAAGAACATTCACCTTCATCAACATGAAAGTTGGCATAGAATATTTACCAGTAGCTAGCAAAATTTCAGAAAAATCCAATGAAGAAACTCTGAGCTACAGCAGTTTTTAAAAAACTACCACAAAATACGATAGGTTGTATTATTCCATCAGTACAAGGATTTGTCCCTGTCTCCACCCCATAAATGCCACCCTGGGCTCCTTTTTGGAAGAAGGGCAGGGCAGAAATTTAATAAAAATAAATCTGTTTGGTTTTCCCCCCAACCCTCAAAACTGTACTGCATGGCCCACAAAACTGGGCAGGGTAACTGCTTCCTCCAGCTACCTCAGGAAACAGGAATTAACAGGTAAGCAAAATGGCTTTTTCTCATGCCCAGGTAGTAGGGGCCCTGTGCGATCAGGACACCTGGTTGTGTGGGTTTCCTATCACACAAGAGCTTGCTCATTGGGCTTTTGGCACATGCAACTGTGCACAACATGTGGTTGTTGAAGAAATAAGACACAATGCTGTAGGTGGGGTCAGGCCCAGTACCAGTGGGCAGTCAGATTGGGCACTGGCTGAGGGCCCCTATGGCTGATAGGGGCCCCTGTGGCTTGGAGGGTGTTAGGGTTACTAGGTCTCCAGTTTTTGCCCAGAGACTCCAGTTTTGGGGGGTTGTCTCTGGGTGAGTCACCTTAATCTCTGGACTCTTAGATTTCATTTTTTTAAAATTAAGTTTCTAGGTGGTCTGGTTCCCGAGATATACACCAAAACATCACACACACACCACAACTTCAGTTAAACGAGCTCGTAGCTGGCTGCTCTGATTCTGCCCTTTCAGGTTTGCAGCCAATAAGTGAAGTCAGGGTTGTGATTGACAAGGAAATAACCAGAGCCCTTTGCAAGTCAGAAAACTTGGTTTTTCCTGCTTTTCTAAAAATTTCATAAATTAAGTAAGTATATAGCTTTCAGTCTTTTTCTCTCTTGTGTGCAGGAGTCAAACAAGTTTAAATTTTCCTGGGCTGTTGAAGAAGACACTGTTTTGAAAACCTTCTCAATATGAAGCTTTAATCCGGTACTTGTTTTTCTGGGAGCAAAGGTGTAATGCTAATCCCACATACCCAGAGTAAACTCCACTGAATTCAATAGGACTTACTTTTGACATAGTTAGGATTGTGCTGTACATTAATTGGACTTTTGAGTGAATGTAGCAAAGGGTTGCGTTTGTGTTCTAAATCTTTCTCTTCCCTTCCAATCCTATTTTAAAGCAATTAGGCAGGGCTTACTTAGGTACCACTTCTTTTATTTTGTAGGAAACTAATACTGATCTAATTGTTTTTTAAAAATGTTCTGCAATGACCAACTGGTTTTGACAATAAACTATTATATGGAGTGTATGTATTTTTACATCTCCAGTGTGTGTATATATGGAGGCTTTCCAACAACCCTGTGAAGTAGGGTTGCTGACTGGAAGCCAAGACGGCTCACAATAACAAATAAATCCCTTTAAAATCCAATAACCATAAAAACTATAAACAGTTGCAAAATGGGGAGCATGGCTAGGTGAGCCACAAGATGACCACTTAATCTCTTAGCACCCCTTCCCCCTGTAGGGGAAAAAACACTTTCTGCAGCATTTAAACACTATAACTTGCAAATATTGATCCACTTGGCTAATAAGGTATGATATCTTCCTATATTAAGACCAAAGAAAGAGTGCTAGCAGGCTATTTTTATCCAACTGAATGGGATAGTTCTGCCTCAAACAAAAGGCCTCTAACAGACAACATGGCACCAGGGCATCATAAATCAGCACAAATGTCTAATGGCAATATGGGACAGAACACTTCTACTTTCAAAGCAGAACTGGTCTTAGAATTAGGAATATTGGAGAAAAAACTAGAAGGAAGCTGGCAGGGCCGGCCCCAGACATGCTGGAGCCCTTGGGCACAAGCATACCCCAGGCCCTGGAGCTCCCCTTCCATGATTCGTGGCAGGACTGCTGCCATGGATCGCATGGCGAGAGCTTTGGAGCCCCCGCCATTCCCTTGCTCAACCTACCTTTCTCAGCTGTTGTGCGGTTATGTGCACAGTGCTGCCCTTAACCAAGATGGGGGCCAAGGTTTCCCTAAGGTGCTGAAGCCTCTGCCACCATCTTGGCTCATGGCAGGGATGCGCACACGTAGCACGCATGTGTGCCATCATCTTTTATAGCGGGATGGCTTGTTTCAATTATACCTGACCTAGAAATATCAGCTGAAGACTTTGATAGCGCTGACCATGCACTAACTACAAAACCTAAGGACTCTGCTCCACTGAGGAACATCCTAGTTTGTTTTTCACAATATGGAAAAAAAGAACATCTGACAAATGTCAGATTTTACCTTTCTTCCTACAATGGCTTTCTGGTGACTGGCCTGGCCGGCCTGGCCTGGCCTGAGGGCACTTAAACCCTTTTTGCCAGAAGCAAGTTACCTAGATTTAATGTTCCCTACCCAGGCCCCATCTTTTAGCTAAGATTTCTATCTTAATTTCCAAACAGAGAAATGTTTTTGTTTGAATTGTATGCACCAAGCAACTGTGCTTGATGCTTAATGTATCATGCTTAATGACATCACTCAGGCCCGCCTCATGACATCACTCAGGCATGCCCCATGACATCCACTGGGGCTCGCTCTCAAAATCTCAGGGTTTGGGATGCTTCTGACCTGGCAACCCTAACACACACACATTGTCGTCTCTCACCTCCACAGTTCTTTATCTCCATTCAGCTGCTGTCTCCTCCTCCTTCATCTACCTCCTTGCCCTCCAGCACTTTTCTCCCTCCACTCCATTCTTCTCCACCACTGTCCATTTTTTTAACAATTGCTTTTGCCACTTCACCCCCATTTCCCTCTCCACCTAGTCCCTCGTCGCCTCCTACCCATCCACAGAGCATGAGGAAAGAGCAACACTGCACAGAAGCCCAGTTTGAGGCACATTTTTCATCCACAAATCAGAGAAGCAGGAGACTTCCCCTGCTTACCCCCCAAAAGTAATGCTGGAGACATTACAGTTACTCCTCAAAAAGTAATAAAATTACTCCTTGTTCTATTACAATCAAATGTAAAAAAATTACCCACTAATTCCTCAAAAAAGTAATAAATTAGACGTAATTCATTTTTATTTATTTATTTATTGTATTTATATACCACCCCATAGCCGAAGCTCTCTGGGCGGTTTACAGTACCTAAAAACACTAAAAACACATATACAAATTTAAAACACATCTTTTAAAAACAATTTAAAACACAATTTAAACATTTAAAACAATTTTTTGTAACTAGTTACTTCCAAGCTCTGAAAAAAAAAGCTATTATAAGTTCTAAACAGAACTTTCCTTTAATGGTGTGAAGTCAAATGGGGGGTGTCAAAGCAGGATTGTTGTAGGGGAAAAATATTTTCTGGCATTCTTCAGAATGGGACCAAATTTGCATTAAAACTGCTGTCAGCCATATGCAATTATCATAAAATATTTTATAGTTTCCTGTCTAGCTCATGTGGAATGTTTCATAGTACATAAACACTTCCACAGATAATTTAAGAAAAAATAGATAGTGACATTTGTCATAGGTCTCGCCCCAAGTTGAAGACTATTCTATTACAGTTTATTGGCTAAGTGAATCTTCTTCATATTTTTTTTTAAGTCAAGGGACCAGGTTAGACTTTTAAAACTCCAACAGTACATCTGTATAGAACAGCCGTACAGCTAGGGAAACTTGGTGGCATCCATTAAATCCTTGACTTTTTCAGAGGGCAACAAGCCAGCATTATGCAACAAAACCGTCCCTGGAGGAATTGAATGTACATTTGGTGGCTTAAGTAAGGCCAGATGGCCTTTGAAACCAGTAAAAGGGTAGATATTCCAATACAACTTTTATGGTCCCTTAAATAATGACACTTTAAAAAAATTCCATATATCATGGAAGGGCAAGAATCAGATACTTGAAATTTCATAAATCATTGATGGAAGCAATAGAAACAACCCCTTAAAAGGCAGAGAACTAAATATTCAGATGAGATCTTCAGATCTTATTCCTAGGAATGATATTAGCTACAGGACTGAGCATCAATTGCCCTTTTCACTAGCATTGGGAGAAAAATAAGGTGATTCCTTTTTGTTACTAGCAATAGGAGTTATAGGAGGACTAAGAGAAGAAATATAGAAGAAGAAATTATACAGGTTTTCAAATAATTAAAAATCTGCAATGCATAAATATGAGCATGGGAAAAATAATATTGCATTGTAGTACAGTGTAACCAGAAATTGTGCAAACACTGTTGTTATTTTAATCTGTTACCTATCCTTCACCCTAAGGTCCCTGGGGAGGTTATAACAATTTAAAATACATCATTTAAAACAATTTAAAACAACCTACAATCACAAAAATAGGATGGGTGCTAAAAATGTATAGCTCAAGTGCCAAAGGCGAGGGTAAAAAAGTGAGTTTTCAGCATTTGCCAAAAATTGTATAGTAAAGTTGCCAGGCACACCTCTGTGGGGAGGGAGTTCCACGACTTAGGGCTGCCACAGAGAATGCCCTCTTTCAGGCCACCACCACCCCTGAGCTGCTGAGGCTGGTGGAACTACCAAGAGGGCTTCCTCTGCAGATATTAACACCTGAGAGGGTCTGTAGAGAAGGAGAAATATGGGGCCTTAATCATTTAGGGCTTTAAACACTAACACAAGCATTGAACTGACAACCAATGCAATTATTTTAAAATGGATTATATGAGATCTAAATGGAACCCCAGCCCAGTAATCTGGTCACTGCATTTTGGACCAGTTGAAGTTTCTGAGTCATCTTCATGGGCAGCCTCATGTAAAGAGCACTGCAATCACCCAGTCTGGAAATTACCAGAGCTTGAAGTACATTGGCCAAGTCATTTCTGTTGGTAAACCAGCTGGAACTTGAAAAAGGCATTCCTAGCCACTGAGGCTTCCTGAGCCGTCAGTGACAGTGCTGGGATTCTTCAGTTGACCCAAGCAACACTTGTTGTAGTTTATAAAGAATTAAATAGGACAACTTTTGAGATGTTACAAAATTGGCTACCTGTTAATGAAATAGCAGTAAAATGTCTTATTAGAAATTTTTCCCCAAGCAAGGCTCCAGGGAAGGATAAATTACCACCTGAATTTTTTCATATGGACCCGGCTTGTTGGGCTCCAGTTTTGGCAACTTTTGTTTCCTATAATAAATTCTGCTGACATATTGCTGGCTAATTGGACCTTTTGTATTTCAGTTCCAAAGCGATAAAATTTCCCTAGGCAAGGGTCCAGGGAAGGATATATTATCACTAGGGAGGGGCAAATCTGTCCACTGCAGTTTCGCTCAATTCTTGTTTTGCTCAGTAGTCGTTGAATCTTAATTAACTACACTTTTCCACATTACCACATTAGGTTGTGTATTTTGTTAAAAATTTTTGTTGTATTCAACTAAATTCTACTCATAATAGACCCATTGAAATTAATGAACCTAAGTTAGTCATGTGTATTAACTTCAGTGGGTTTATTCCGAGTAGGACTAGCATTAAATACTAAAGTTCATGAATATTCAGTAGCATTTTAGTGTGAATTTATCCTAATATACACCTGCTTGTATGTAATTTTGCAGAATATACACATTTTTGCAAAGCATTTTCACCAATATAATACATTTTTGTATGTTATTTGTACTAATATATGCATTTTGTACACGTTACCTGGCTAGAGAACTGCACTGCAAAGATGTGCCTTTAAATGCAAACTGCCATGGCTGTTGCATCATTGGGGGGGGAGGACGGGGACCAGCAGCTGCCAGTAGAGGCCCCAGTTTTCCCAGAATGCTCAAGAACAATGCAATGTTTGCGGCATTCTGGATAAACAAGATAAGGGTTGTTAGGGATAGCCAGAGTGGCCTCTGCTGCTGTTGATACCACAAACAGCAATAAAAATAATGGTTAGGGAAAAAACACAAATGAATGCTAGCACAACAAATAACTGAAGAAATGCATGTGATTTTAATCAATCAAATGAACGCAGGTTTTAATATCAATTACACCTGCAGTAATGAAATGGGGAAAGATATTGAACATTTCCAGTAAATACGTTCTACAATCTCACATATTGTGCTTGCTTCAATGCACCCATTTTTTCCCTTTCAGTCACAATCCTCATCCCCTGTACATTGCAGGCAATACTGAAGTTCTGGCAATAGCCACATAGCTGCACAGTAAGACTTTGATTTTCTTATATGGATTGGGTTTTCAATTGGGTTGAAAAGAATGCCATGATATTAATAATGACACACTGTAAGGGGTTGGTAAGGGGAGACCAATGTTGATTGATGGAGGACAAGACTAACAGACATTGGGGCACATGTCTGTGTCATCATGAGGCAGCACATCGATCAGCAAGAGAAAGTGGGAAGAGAATGTGAATACTCCCAAACATCTGAGTAAATGTGCATTGGTTTGGCCTTTGCAATAGGTTCAATTTAAAATGAATTAAATAACAGAATTCACAAGCAGAGCAAGCATGCATGTCTGTTGTTCGCACTCCACAACCTGGTGCTAGCGCAAATTGCAGAGTAGGAGCTACATCCTCTAGAGTTGCCAGGTCAGAAGCATCCCAAACCCTGAGATGTCAGGGGCATGTCCTAGTGATATCATGGGGCATGCCCCAGTGATGTCATTAAGCATGATACATTAAGCATCAACCACAGTTGCTTGGAGCATACCACTTAAACAAAAAAAATTCTCTGATTGGAAATTAAGATAGAAATCTTAGCTAAATGAGGGTGTTTCCAGGTCCAGCTGAAGTGATAGGATCACTCCTTCTCACCTGCTTAGAGAACCTGGGTAAGGAACATTTAATCTAGCCTACTTGCTTCTGGCCATTGTAGGAAGAAAGCCTAGTGTTGTGGAGATGTTAGATGGGAGCGCTCAAGGGTAAAGATGGATGCCCCTGAAGGCTGCAATTCTAAACTTACTAAGGGACTAAGCCGCATAGAACTCAACAGGATTTCTGAGTAGATATTGTTAGGATTGTGCTGTTGGTAAGGCTTGACTAGGGATCCTCTGCAACAATATTCATATCAAAACAGGGTTGACAATCCCCTGCCTGGAATGCCCTGTCTGCCTTTTAACATGGCCGCTCTAAACTTCTTTACAGACTTGACCCTTCACTGCAGAGGAGGTTTGAGAAATGAGTAAGAGTTAAGAAGACTCTCCTCTTTCCTGCCTACTCTTTGGGCTGCTATAAACTCACTTTGACAGCCAACCAAATTCCAGTGAGTAATAATTGACAGAAAGAAAACACAAAAGGTTTGGTCTACCTTCATAGGCAGTCGATTGGGAACAACAGCAATTGAAGCCACACTTCCCAGTATATGAATTCTCTTTTACAACTACTGGGCAAGAAGCAAACCATCATGCAAATAACAAGGTGGGTTTAACATCAGTGGGTTGAGCTGACCACATGGAACCACTGTTGTTGCTTTTATGGATATGAGGGATTAAGGTCAGAGGTAAATGAAATGCAAATAGAAAAACAAAACACAGTGATGATTTCCTAAATGCAATCCATACCAACCACAACAAGATTCCTATGAGTAAGGCAGAAAACTCAGCATCCCACAACCCGTCAGGGTTCCTAACCAAAACTAAAAAAAATCTGGCAGCCAATCAGCCAAAGTCACAGAAATCCCCATGCAGCACAACCTGACCCGAGGGGGGGGGCTGCAGTAAGTGCAGAATGCTGTGGCACAATTGCTGACATGAGTGAGACCCTGTCAACATATAATACCTCTGCTCTGAAATATGCACTGCTTGCCAATTTGCTACCAGGCCAAGTTCAAGGTGTGTTTTCCATGTTACGGGTTCCACATAGTGCTTGTTCTGTTCTCGCAAGAAATCAGACTCTTAGTGTGGCAATACCTAGACTTTGGAACTCCCTGCCTATTTACATTAGGTAGTCACCTTCATTGTACTCATTTTGGTACCTGCTAAAAACATTTTTCTTTAGGCAAGCCTATCCAGGCATGTAGAAGCTGTTATGTTTTTTATCTGTTTTTAACTCATTGTTGGTTTTATTATTTTTAATGTTTTTAAATACCTGCCTTTTTGTCAATAATTTTATTGTTTTAATTCCTTCTATAAACTGCTTTGGAGGTCGCTGATTCATAGGGTCTCCACAAGTCAAAATCGACTTGAAGGCACATAACAACAAATAAACTGCTTTGAGGGGTTTTTTTTTTACAATAAAGAAATATATAAATGTTGTAAATAAAATACATAAATAAATTTCAGAGTCACTGTGGCCCTTGGGTCTCTTTCTTCCTTTATACTGAGTCAAGCCATTTGGTACCATCTAGCTCAGTACTCATGACATGGACTAGCATTGGCTCTCCAGGATTCCAGGCAATAGTCTTTTGGACCTTTGCATGCAAAGCATATGCCCTACCAATGAGCTACAGCCCTGTTTTAAAAAGTATATTTTAAAATTGTTATTTTCAATTCACTAATAAATGCACAGCATACTAAGCAAGATCCACACCATGCATTTAAAGCACATTCAACATAGATTTGAAGCACATGAATCCCACAGAATCATGGGAACTGTAGTTTGTTAAGGGCGATGGGAACTATAACTCTGAGGAGGAAACTACACTTGCCAGGATTTTTTTTGGGGGGGGGAGTCATGTGAAGACAGGTGGTGTCATTCACCTTTTAGCTAGCTTGATAAGATTCAAACAATGGGCTCCTCTCTGAGGGCCAAACTTTTACATTTACTTTTGGGATTGCATTGATTGGATTGCCAAAGGCATGTCCTGGCATCATCCTCTTGGTTGAAATGACAGACAACTCTTTCAGCTACTTTTCCCATCAGGTCTCAAGCAGCATCTTTGTAAAATGAACTGCAGTACAGATCATGAATCGGTTGTATTGAAAATCAGAGTAAAGCTAAAGAACAACAACAAAGCAATCATAATGCCAAAATACAATTTAGATAACATCCCAGAAGAATATAAAGATCAAATAAGGAACAGATTTGAGGCTTTAAACTTAGTTGACAGAGAACCAGAAGAACTATGGAATGAAGTCAGAGACATTATCAGGGAAGAATGCAAAAAGGCAATACCTCTAGTTAAAAAGAGAGAAAGACCTCCCTGCATGACTGAAGAAACTCTTAAAATGGTTAAAGAGAAAAAGAAAGCAAAAGCAAAAGGAGATAGAAACACAGTCAGAACCCTAAATGCAACAATACAGCGACTAGTATGTAGGGGCAAAGAGAACTATTACAGTAGCTCTTGTACAGAAATAGAAGAGGACACCAAAAACAGAAGAACAAGAGCCCTATTCCAAAAGATTAGAGAAATGAAAGGGAAATTTAAACCAAGAGTAGGGATGTTGAATAATCAACAGGGGAACACACTGACTAACCAAAGTGAAATAAAATGAAGTTGGAAGCAATACACTGAAGAACTCTATAAAAGAGATGCCAGGATGACAGATTCATTCATGGAGGAAACGTATGATGAAGAACCAGAAATTTTAGAATGTCAGGTGAAAGCTGTTCTTAAAATACTTGGAAGAAACAAATCAGCAGGAACAGATGGCATACCAATAGAGTTGCTACAAGTTACTGAGACTGAATCTGTCCAAATATTGACAAAAATTTGTCAAAAATATGGAAAACTAAACAATGGCCTACAGACTGGAGGCATTCAATATATATCCCACTTCCAAAGAAAGGAGATCCCAGGGAATGCAGTAATTATCGAACAATTGCCTTAATATCCCATGCAAGTAAAGTAATGCTCACAATTCTACAACAAAGGCTCTTACCAAGAAATGCCAGATGTCCAAGCTGGATTTAGAAAGGGAAGAGGTACCAGAGATCAAATTGCAAACATACGTTGGATAATGGAATGGACCAAGGAATTTCAGAAGAAAATCATCCTGTGCTTTATAGATTACAGCAAAGCCTTTGATTGTGTACATCACAAAAACTTATGGAATGCTTTAAAAGAACTGAGGGTGCCACAGCATCTGATTGTCCTGATGCACAACCTATACCCTGGACAAGAGGCTACTGTAAGGACAGAATATGGAGAAAGCGATTGGTTCCCAGTCGGAAAAGGTGTGAGACAAGGGTGTGTTTTATCACCCTATTGGTTTCATCTATACGCGGAACATATCATACGGAAAGCAGGATTGGACCAAGATGAAGGAGGGAGAAATATCAATAATTTAAGATATACAGACGATACCATACTACTAGCAGAAACCATTAATGATTTGAAACGAATGCTGATGAAAGTTAAAGAGGAAAGCGCAAAAGCAGGACTACAGCTGAATGTCAAAAAGGCTAAAGTAATGACAACAGAAGATTTATGCGAATGTCAAAGATGTTTATCATTTACACAACCTGAAAAGATATTTATAGTGCAATCCTATGCATGTTTACTCAGAAGCAAGTGCCAATGTATTCAATGGGGCTTACTCAGACAGGAAAGCAAGCACAGGACTGCAATTCAGTGACAAGGAACTTCACTCACCCAATCCAAAATTCAGAATCATGCCACTTTAAGCTGTTTTGCAACTTATGGTTATTGGATTTTAAATTGATTTGTTTATTATTGTGAGCTGCCTTGGTTTCCAACCCTACCTCACAGGGTTGTTGGAAAGACTCCATATACACACGCACACTGGATATGTAAAAATGCATACCCCATATAATAGTTTGTTGTCAAAACCTGTTGGCCATTGCAGAACATTTTTTTAAAGTATTGATTTCCTGCCAAATAAAAGCATTGACACCTAAGTAAGCCCTGCCTAACTACATTTTTTAAAAAAGGATCAGAGGGGGAGAGAAAGATTTACAATACAAACCTTTTCTATGTTCACTCAAAAGTCCCACTGATTTTCAACACAATCCTAACCATGTCTATTCAAAAGTAAGTCCTACTGAATTCAATGGGGTTAACTCCCAGGTATATGAAATTAGCATTGCAGCTTTACTCCCAGAAAAGCTTCATATTGGGAAGGTTTTCAAAACAGGTTATGAATAAGACAAATAAACTGCCCTGTTCAACAGTCCAGTAAAATAAAAAATTGTTTGACTCCTTAATTAGAAAGGTATAACACTGCAGCATGTACACTTTCTAAAACTTCTGTTCAAAAATGATTTGAACGATAAAATGTATGTTGTTGTTATTATGTGCCTTCAAGTCAATTTCGACTTTTGGTAACCCTATGAATCAGCAACCTTCAATAGCACCTGTTATAAACCACCCTGTTCAGATCTTGTAAGTTCAGGTCTGTGGCTTCCTTTATGGAATCAATCTATCTCTTGTTTGGTCTTCCTCTTTTCTACTCCCTTCTGTTTTTCCAAGCATTATTGTCTTTTATAGTGAATTATGTCTTCTCATTATGTGTCCAAAGTATGATAACCTCAGTTTCATCATTTTAGCTTCTAGTGATAGTTCTGGTTTAATTTGTTCTAACACCCAATTATTTGTCTTTTTTGCAGTCCATGGTATGCGCAAAGCTCTCCTCCAACACCACATTTCAAATGAGTTTATTTTTCTCTTATCCACTTTTTTCACTGTCCAACTTTCACATCCATGCATAGAGATCAGAAATACCATGGTTTGAATGATCCTGACTTTGGTATTCAGTGATACATCTTTGCATTTGAGGACCTTTTCTAGTTCTCTCATAGCTGCCCTCCTCAGTCCTAGCCTTCTTCTGATTTCTTGACTATTGTCTCCATTTTGGTTAATGACTGTACCAAGGTATTGATAATCTTTGACAAGTTCAATGTCCTCATTGTCAACTTTAAAGTTACATAAATCTTCCTATTTTCCTAACAAGATGCAAAAAAAGAAAAGAAAACTAACAAAACTGCTTTTCATTTAATGCTTGTTTCATGTTCTAAATCTAGCAATCATTCAGATAATGTATTAACACTGCACACAGCTATCAGGATTTGTTCTGTCTCTTCCTGTTATATGTCTCCCTTGTAGGCTTAGTTTTTGTCTACTATACTTGTGCCTGTGTGTCACTTTCCTTGCCCTCTTCATGCATCAGTTGAAATATTTTTTTTACCAGAATAAACCATTTCCTCCTTTGTGCTGAGGTACTCCCTTTTCTTTCCCTAAATCAGAACTGAAGCTATGCTTCATTCTCACAGTTCAAAAGATTTACTCTTCAGGGTGCAATTACCCATTCTTAAAAGAGACCACTTTCCCTGTGTTTTTTGCATGAGTCCCTGCTGTAGATATGACTCTTTATTGCAAGACAATCAGCCCAGAACAGTGGCTTAACAGTAGATTCAACACACAGCATGCTTTCTCTGCATTGGACATGGCTGGATGATTCCATTTTGGGGGGGGGGATTATCATAACCCCCTGATGCATTTAGTCAATATATAAGGGAGACACACATACTAGCCTTGTCCTCTGGTGGCCATGCCTTAAGTAAACAAGAGAGGGAATGCTACATTTTTATCTATTTATTTATTTATTTATTTATTTATAACCCGGCCTTCCTCCCAGTAGGAGTCCATGGTAGCAAACAAAAATACCAAAAAGCACTCCAAGATATCATAACAACAGACCACGTTTTTTTAAAAAAAGCTTTAAAAACATAGCACCTGCCTAATATTTAAGGGGAGGGAATTCCATAGGGTAAGTGCCACTACACTAAAGGTCCCCTTCCTACGTTGTGTGGAACGGACCTCCTGAAAAGATGGTATCTGCAGGAGGCCCTCACTTGCAGAGTATAGTGATTGACTGGGTATATAAGGGGTAAGATGATCTTTCAGGTATCCTGATCCCAAGCTGGATAGGGCTTTGTACACCAAAACCAGAACCTTGAACTAGGCCCAGTAGCTAATGGGCAGCCAGTGCTATTCTTTCAGAAGTGGGGTGACATGTTGGCGATACCCTGCTGCAGTGAGCAGTTGCACCGCTGCATTTTCCACCAGCTGCAGATTCTGAACCAACCTCAAAGGCAGCCCCCATAGAGCGTGTTACAGTGATCCAGCCTGGAGGTTACCAGTGCATGGATTAGTGGTAAGGCTATACCAGTCCAGAAACCGCCACAGCTGTGTTTCCAGCTGAAGCTGGTAAAAGGCACTCTAGCCACTGAGGTCACCTGGGCCTCCAGCAACAAAGATGGGCCCATGAGAACCCCCAGACTATGAATGTGCTCTTTCAGAGGGGGTACGACCCCATCCAAAGCAGGTAACTGACCAATTAAACGAACTCTGGAACCACCAACCCACAGCGTCTCTGTCTTGCTAGGATTCAGACTCAGTTTATTGGCCCTCATCCAGCCCACCACCGAGTCCAGGCACCAGTCCACGGCTTGCATGGCCTCTCCCAGTTCAGATGTTACAGAGAAACAGAGCTGAGAAACATAGTTGGAAACAGAGCTCCTGATGACTGCACCCAAGCAGCATGGGGAACAAGAGAGCTTGGAAAAGTTACTTTTTTGAACTACAACTCCCATCAGCCCCAGCCAGCAAACGCTGGCTGGGGCTGATGGGAGTTGTAGTTCAAAAAAGTAACTTTTCCAAGCTCTGCGGGCACCCCACAGCACAGCTGCCAGGAAGCCAAAAGACAATCACCCAATGCTATTCTCTGAAAATTACTGTACTGTACTGTACTGACTCCTGCTGACAGGAAGCACGGCCCCACACAGAAAGGAACAGATATGCAATTCTAACGTGGAGATTGTCAGAACAAAGCATTTGATCATTTCAGTGGATTTTGGATTAGACTATGATTTCTTAAGATTGGGGAATGAAACTCATTTCTCAAATGTTTTAAAAGAGATACATAAGATTTCTAAAAACTGATGGGCTTTTTTAAAATACTTTTTTGGGGGGGATTGTACACTTCAAATCTGCTTTAGAGATAGTAGATATTCCTCATTAACTTCCTTTACAGTGCAATCATGTATACTCAAAAGTAAGTCCCACTGAGTATTTAGATTTGCAGCCTTCACACAATCCCCCTTGCTGAAGAAGATAAAAGGAAAATAAGAGTTGAGTAGTTCTGCCTTGGTTCTATCTCCTGCCAATGCTTCCTCAATCAGCAGATCTACCCCTACCTTGTTCTACTTGCTCCAAACGTAGCCAAAGAAGCACTCTTTGTTCTTAATAACTTTTGCAAGCCTCAGTTCATTCTAGGCTTTAGGTTTCTTGACATCCTTACAGGTGCAAGATGCTATACTGTACTCATTCTTGGCTATTTGTTCCTCCTTCCTATTTCTTGTACTTTTTGTATTGCGTTGGGTGTTAGAACAAATTAAACCAGAGCTATTACTGGAAGCTAAAATGATGAAACTGAGGTTATCATACTTTGGACACATCATGAGAAGACATGATTCACTAGAAAAGACAATAATGCTGGGAAAATCAGAAGGGAGTAGAAAAAGAGGAAAGCCAAACAAGAGATAGATTGATTCCATAAAGGAAGCCACAGACCTGAATGTATGAGATCTAAACAGGGTGGTTTACTGGAGGTCGCTGATTCATAGGGCCACGATAAGCTGTAAATGGCTTGAAGGCACATAACACATACACACATTTCTTGTACATGCCTTTTTTTAAAGTCTTAGGTCATCAGAGATCTCTCTATGAAGGCACACTGGCTTCTTTAGATGTCTCCCATTTTTCCTTCTCATTGGGAAAGTTTGCAGTTGTGTGTTCAGTACTCCACAGTATTTCCCATTCTTTCTGGACTCTTTCCCACCTCAAACTTTCTAGCCAATTATTCTGTAAGCTCTTCAAAAATCAGCTTTCCTAAAGTCCAAGGCACATGTCCATCTATTTTCAGTTTTCACGTCCCTTGCTATCATAAATTTCACAATGGCATGGTCACTTTCACCCATGGTTTCTGCCACTGCTACTTCTCCAAGCAGTTCTCTGTTGGTCAAGATTATCTTAACAATAGCAGACCTCTTGTTCCCTCCTCCCCCTTTTTGAGGGATGAAGTTGTCCTCAAGGCAAGTCAGGAATGTATTGGATGTTCCATTCTTAGCAGAGTTAAATTTCCAGCTGATGTCGGGATAATTGAAATCTCCCATTGCTACTATGGTCCTCCTCTGTGAATGTTATATCATCTGCTTTAGGCATCATCCCATGTCTTCTGGCTGGCTAGGCAGTCTGTGATATGCTGTCCCACCACAATATCACTTTCGTTTCTCTGTTCTTCTATCCTCATCAAAAATCCCAACCAGGGAATTCAAACATGTACTTAATATCACATCTAGTTTAGTACATGTACTAAACTAGTACATCCCTCATGTACATGAGGAACAATGTTTTGTTCCAGGATAAACAGCTGATAGCCTCTGTTGGACAGAATAGGGAGATTTAATTTCTGTTGCTTAGAAAAAGGGTGGTAAATGGGACGTAGATTCCCAATCAGCTCCTAGGAAATGGAAACTGGCCTTAATCCAATGGAAGAAGATGGTCACTTGAACTGAGAGTGCTGCTAGGTGGTTCTGTGCAAATCTGGTAAGACATACCCTGTACATTGCACCCAGGCACCTTTGTCAGATCAGAAGAAGGGGAAGAAAAGAGCAGACCAATTCCTTATAGAGACTGAAAGGCAACTTAAACCTATGGCAGCTGAAACTGGGTTATGACAGAAGGTATTTTTGTATTTAAAAATGAGTCTTTTCTCTAAAACTAGTATGACTGATGAAAAATTTAACTGGAAGATGAAAGAAAGCATGTCTTATGGGAGCAATAAAAACCTATGCAAAAACTAGTGCTCCAAAGATATCAAACATAAATGAAGTCTAATGTAAAATTATTAATAAAAGCTCTTATGCACCAGACCTACTGTGGTCAATGAACTATGGTCTGTGAACTGATGTACAATGACAATTGCAGGAGAGATTATGAGTTGGAGGGCATGCTGAAATATAATCATAAATTAGAATTGTTTGAGATTAAAATAATTGAAATAATAATTATTATTTTAATTTAAAATAATTATAACGTCAAATATTGTAGGCTTGATTCAGTCAAAATTTAGCACTTTTGAATCCCATGGATTTTGAGAGATGTAAGCATGTCCTTTACTTTCCCATAGAAATTATTGGGACCTAAAAAGTGCATAACTTTTGCCCTTGAACAGTGCCTGTCGGTAATAATAATAACAGTACAGTAAAATATTATTGTTATCAGGAAAAAACTGTTATGACAAGGAAAAAGAAAGTAATCTATTTTAAGGATCGACAGCTCCTACAGTCACAGAGACCTCACATACATGAGAATTCTTTTGAGTGTTGTGGGAGAGTGAGTAGAATCCAATTCCTAGGACAACCCTGAATTCCAGAACTGATAATACCTCTATGTGACTTTAAAATGCTCTTTCAAATCCTGTGGGACAGAAACCACAAGCCCTTTACAGCCCCATTTCAGAAAATCAGCAGCTTCACTCATGTGGCTCCCCCCCCCAAGTTTCCCATTAATATTTCATGATGGCCTATGAATGTCAGAAGTATTACCAAGCCTATATTTAATGTAGGTTTAGTGGCAGCTGCCTCTGTGGAAAATTAAATGCTATAGAAAATCTAATGCCGATGTCCTATGAGTCACGTTTGGGCAGGGTTCTTTTAGTTAAAGAGCTAGCGGTGCCACTGCTGTTGGGAAAATGGGAAACAGATCTCCAATACAGAGGATGTGTTAGGCAGTGTTTTGCTTGGTTTTTTTTAGCAAAGCAGACCAATTTCAGCACTCCCCTAGATAAGATGAGCTGACATCAACAGCATTGCACAGTTTCAACACCAAACTCCTTCCACTCCCCACCACACAGTAGATAGGATCAAGTGACTATTTACGGTGTGATAACTGCTTATAAACTCATAAACGCCCTTAGACAATCATATGCAAAGTTAGGGAGGATTATAAACTCACTCTAGAACTGCGATGACTCATACAGCCAGTAGTTTGTAGTACCCTGAAACACAGAGAGGTACGTTTTACCATAGCCCCTGTGGCTGAGAACCAATACTCTTTAATGTCCTGTCATGGAGTATAGCTGTACTGTTGCAACTGCATAGCAAGGTGGGCCACTGAGGCTATGGAAAAATGTGTTTCAGGGTACTACAAACCACTGGCTGTATGAGCCATTGCAGTTCTAGAGTGAGTTTATTATCTTCCATAACTTTGCATATGATTGTCTAAGGGCGTAATCCTGCACTGAAGATCTGCTAGTGGAATGCCAGATATGTCGCCACCATAGCAGGTACATTGGTGGAACTCTCTTTGTCCTGAAGATCTGCCAGCTCATTCTTGTGCCATAGGAATTCTTTCTCGACAAGCTCTGGAGTTTGCTTGGAGTTAATAGAATTTGGATCCATTACATTTATCTTTTTAACATGACATCCCCTTTGCATATCAGTTTATTGTTTCTCACAGTCTGTTTTGGGAGCAGGCTCAAATAAATTCTAAATGCAATTGATACCATGTAAAATTTTGCCTTGCCAGGCCCAGCCTCCAAGAGGTCTTCTGTATCTTTAAAAGTTGTGCAAGGGGAAGGGAGAATTCCACCTTGTGGTTTTTCCCATTACAGTGTTGCAAGAAAACCTACACTTGGCTGAATTTTCTCTTCTCTTAAAGATACAGAATCATTCTCAGGCCCTGAGCCTGGCAACTCTACCACCCTGTATTCTGGAAACGCAGGGGTGGAGCGCTGCAAGGCACTATTTTCTCTCCAGTGCTATTAAACAACTAAGTGAAGTCGTTGGGAGCAGTCATCAGGAGATTTGGGGCGCAGTGTCATCAGTATGCTGATGACACTCAGCTGTATTTATTAAATCTGAGTTAGGAGAGGCCATTCACAAGCCTGAAGGCAGTGGTGGGCTGGATGAGGGGCAATAAACTGAAGCTGTGTTGGGGAAATTCTTTATATACAAACAATAAGCAAAATATATTCTTTTATAAAGCTATAAAAGTTTATAAAGGTTTAAAATATTTTAATAATTTAGTTTAACATTTAGTAAGTTTAGTAGCCAGCCAGAACCCATTTTTGGAGCTGTCTGACTGTGCTGGTTTGTTTGGAACAGCTTGTACTCTAAACAATTAAGATAACACTGAATAGACACTGAACATCTCTGGACATCTCTGTACTCTCCAGAATGTAGGGAAAAGTGCAGTAGCCAAAATGCTTACCTAAATTGCTTAGCTCATGAGCTTTAGTACTCAGCTCATAGCAAAAATGTTCTGGGATGGGAAGTTCTGAACATTGCCAAACTGAATGAGATCATAATGTAAACAGTGTAATGCTCATGCCATACCTATGCAATATCTATGCAATGCCTATGCAATGCCTATGTAATACTGCCATACTGATGTGTAGCCTCCTGATTCGTTAATGCTAATTTCTTTGTCCTGAAATGTATAAAAACTCCAGGCGAGCAGTACCATGCGTACACTTGTCGTCCAATAAAGGCCTACCTTTTTGCTTCAAGCATGTGTCCTCAATTCCCTCAAGGGCACCCAGTCCAACGAACTACAAAATTCCTCATCAGCTGAATCCTGCTGATGAATGGTTCCCAGGTCCAAGAATTAGGAATTTTGTCTGTTCTAAATGTGGTTGCACTCCATTTGAAGGAACAGTTCACAGTTTAGGGGTGCTATTGCAGAGCTTGGAAGATTACTTTTAAAAAGTAATAAATTACAGTTACAATTACTTGGCCCAAAAAAAGTAGTAATTACCGTTACAATTACAATTGCTCTGAAAGTAACTGATTACTTTACTTTTTCTCAAAAGTAATCACTACGATTACATTTCAGTTACTTTTTTAAAAAAACTCCTACAAGGTGCTGGCCTTGGCTGCTGCACATCTAAGAAGCCTAAAACAATATTAAAAATAAACAGACACACACAGGGGGTAGTAGAATAAAAAAAAATATCCATAAGATTAACATAATGGCATAACAGAATCTCACATCCCCCCAAGCAATGAAGATGCCCCAACTCTTGAAATCAAATTTTACACTTGAAATGCTTTTATAATATGTTTCTGTTATGTCTCAAAAGAACAAGATGCTCAAAGAGCATGTCAGACAAGGAATGTCTTTTTACAGTCATTACGTTGCCACCAGTACTGAACAGGCGTTCTACTGTGGCGCTTGAAGGCATGCCTGTGTTGTGCTGCAAAAAACCCCGCAGCACACGTGGAAAGCCATGGAGTGATTTATTTATTTATTTATTTATTTTATTTATAGACCGCCCATAGCGAATAGCTCTCTGGGCGGTGAACAGCAGAGTTAAAATACAAAGTTACAATAAAACATACAAAATCACAACAAAGTAGAATAAAAACATTAAATATAAAACATGAACGTTAAAATGCCTGGGAGTATAACCAGGTCTTAACCTGGCGCCTAAAAGAAAGTACCGTAGGCGCCAGGCGTATCTCCTCAGGTAAGCTGTTCCATAGTTCGGGGGCCACCACAGAAAAGGCCCTGGGTCTAATAACAATCCTCCGGGCATCCTGCTGGGAGACCTCAGGTACCTCACCAGTTCCTCCTCAGCAGTGTCCACTGCTGACTTCTTGCCCTGGGGCAGAAAGTTAAAGAAGTCATCTTCTAAGTCATCTCCTTCCTGGTCTTTATCTGAAGACTGATCACTGTCCTCATTAAGTACACCCATCTTCATTTCAGCTTTCAACAAGGCTTCCATTGTGTATCTAAGAAAGAGAGAGGATATGTTAACACATATATGTTAGGAAACCATCATCTGCTCTTCATTTCCTGATGCTTGTCATGTCCCCTGGTTCAGGGTCCAGCCTGAGCCTGTGGATGATGACATGGAAGACAGGAAGGTGACCAAGTCACCACACTCATGGGACAGCACAGCAGACCCTTAAGGATTACCTGCAGCAACCCAAGGTTGTGATGAGGAGCCCCAGGAAGAAAAGGCCCAGCCCCTGCCTACCACCTTAAGCCCTCTGATGCCTCCCTTGAGACAACATTTCCCTTGGAGTAATCCACCCAAAGGGCTTCCCTAATGTTCTTACTTGTTGGTATGGGTGGCGGCCTGACACGATTCCAGCCAATCTAGTTTGAAGCGAGGGTGTAGGCAGGCTGCCAGAAGAAGCCTCTTGTCCTCCCAGATAGCTGCAAACCGCTTTCTTAGGGCTTCGCGCACACCCCTCAGCAGCTGAAAACAGTATGTGTACCTCTCAGGTTTGTTTTCCAGTCCTTCTAACTTGCGGTCCAGATTGCAGAGCGTTGGTAGCAAATACCCCATGAACATGCCGTTCTCCCGTTGCAGGATATCTAGGGACTGGGCTAGTGGCTCCATAATCTCTGTGTATTCCTGTACCACTTCAATCTCAGCAGCTGTGATCCTGGACAAGGAGCAGCGGTCCATTATGGCATGCATTTTTAGTGGCACAGTTGACAGGAGCTCATGTAGTTGCTTCAATGCATCAAAGGTGGAATTCCACCTGGTCTTATTCGGTACCTTCAGATACACACCACATTGCGCATGGATATACTCAGCAATCTGTGCTGACTGGTTCTGCTTGGACCACAACTTGCTGCACTTTCCCATCAAGGAACGAAACTGTTTCTTGAAAGGACCAAGAAGACTACTTTTGGAGGAGTCAGAAAGCATGGCCTCTATGTCTTGTGTTGCCACAAGGTTGAGGGTGTGGCTAGCACATCTCTGGTGTGGTGGTAAAACAAAATCCTCTCTGTCTGCAGCTTCTTCCTCTGCCTCAGGTCCTGTGTCCAGGATCTCACAGATAGGCACAAACTCCACCTCAGCCTCCTCCTCCTCCTGGTTATCACCATCATCGTCACTGGTGCCTGCAGCTTCCACTGGTTCTTTGGCCATGAAAACTCTGAACGCTTTCACAAAGTTGGAGCCATTGTCTGTAGTAGTGCACATAACTTTGTTGTGGATCCAGTACTGCAGATGTACATCATGCAGTGCTTTTGAAAGGACATCGTATGTATGGCGCCCCTTCAGACGCTTACAAGCCAAGGCCCCGACCTCACGTTTCAGGGTAGTTGGGTTGATCCAGTGGGCTGTTACCCCAAAGTAACTCTTCTTGCCATTGGTCCAACAATCTGCAGTGGTTGCTATATATGCCACAGCACCCATTCGGTTTGCAAGAGTTTCTCTCATGTGGCATGCTCTCTTCTCAATTCTGTCTCTCAGAGTCTTGGCACATATGATGGTGAGATCTTTGGGGAGTCCAATGCGAACCAGATTAATGAATGATGGTTTGTCCACAGTCTGAAGTGGTAATGTCTCCTCTACAATGAAATCAATGATTCTCCTGTCGAGATTGCTCTGGGTGACAGGCTCCCTGCCAGATCCCCACCTCTCAAGGGTTGTCTGCTGCTGCTTCAGCATTTTGGGAGGAGGGGTGTCATGCATTGGTTCAGGAAGGCCACGTCTCCTTGCCTTTATTGCTTCTTCAGTTGCTCTCAGCTTCTCAGGGTGTGCCCTCTGAGGAAGAAGAACAAAGCATGAATCCAAGAAAAAATGGAAGAAGAACTTCACAATTTAAACATAAATAGACAATGGACACTCTTTGAGGACCAGCATGACAAAGGCTTACCTCAAAATGTTTCTTCACATTGGATGAGGAGGAAACAGCTGATCTCAGATTTTTGATCCTTGGAAGGCAGTAATTGCATCGTACAACAACATTTTTCCCACTCTGGCTCACAAATGTACAAGCTTTCTCAAAGCCAAACCATGGTACTTGCTGTTCTGCAGATGTGGCTGTGGGCAACTGGCACTGCTTCATGTCCTCCTCCTCCTCATGCACAGGGCCTCCTTTCTGAACCTCACTTTCTAGTTTTGCCTCCTCAGGATCAACAAGCTGTGACTCAAGTGGCCGCACTAACTGACTGCTGCTCTCAGCAGCAAAACCTGCAACAGGCGTCTCTGTAATAAACAAGAGATAATGCTCCTATATGGGTGAACTTCAGCTGTGATGTGCCCCCATCTCTTCCCCATGCTGCAAGATGCCCCAGTCAGAGTGGAAGTAAGCAGGTCGATAGCACAATTAAAAGAGATCCTATTTGCATCATTTTTGCTCACTGAATAACCCTGCCTGGGCCAGTCTAACCTACTATCTCACAGGGTTGTTGTGAGAACAAAATGAGACTAGGGTTCAAATCCCCACATAGCCATGAAGCTCACTGGGTGACCTTGGGCCAGTCACTGCCTCTCAGCCTCATGAAAACCCTATTCATAGGGTCACCATAAGTTGGAATCAACTTGAAGGCGGTACACATTTTTTATTTTGAATATGATGATTATGATAATATATATGCAGCATTTCAAATTAATTCTATATGAGAAGCATTCCATGCCAAGCTTGGAAAACCAAGGATGAGGTATAAAATGTAGACAAAAATACTTTTGACAAAATGCCGTTTATCTTTTATATCTATATCTATAATTAGCAATACAGCTGAATGATGTATGTAAAGTATTTTTTCTTTCCCTTTTCTTTATTAATATTTTAGTACTACTGCTAAAGTTCTGATGAAAGAATAAAGCATTCATTAGCCAAATTCAAATGATTAGAACACGTCACATAAATTCCACTGAAGCTGGAGTTTTTGCCATAGAAAATGAAAAAAACATATAACCTATGACAGCCCAATAGACAATCAGAACTAATATAAAACCCTATTGCTTCTCATTTGCAAATCTTGCAAGATCTAAGGTAACTCTAGATCATGTGAGTTCAGGTGATGCATGTTATGTACATTTGTATAGATATTAGCAGAGATTGTCAACAGTCTATGATGCTTGTGTGTACCAATGTGTGTGTTTGTGGCAGGCTTTTACCCTGCACTGAGATCACTGAGACGTAAGACTTAGTAAAATAAGAAAAGCTATTTCATTTATAGAAATACATTGTAGATAGGAAAGGCATACCTAGTTCTAAGTAACTAACTTGGAGGCGCAACACCCAGGTTTGGGAGTTGCCCTCACTGCCCCTTCTTCATGTGTACTGGAGAGTGACAGAATAGGGCTAGAAGCAAATAGAAAGCAAAAATGGAAAGTAGGGTAACATCTAAAGAAATACTCCCCTTTACATCTCTCCTTTCTTTCTTTCTGTATATATATATATTTATATATATATAAAGTATCTTTTGAAATTGTTCTTTTCAATTCACTCTTGAATGAACATCATACCTAGGGCAGATCCACACCATTCCTTTAAAGCACATTCAACACCCATTTGAAGCACATGAATCCCACCACAGAATCATGGGAACTGCAGTTTGTTAAGAGTGGTGAGAACTATAACTGTGAGGGGGAAATGACACTTCCCAGAATTCTTTAGGGGAAGTCATGCGCTTTAAATGCGAGTTGCATGTACTTTACACATATTGTGTGAATCTGCTTAATAAATTTTGCCTGCATGTAAATTGTTTTAATTAATTTTTCAAAATGGAAATAAGCTATAAAGTGTAGTGGGTGACCATGGGCTACTCACCATTTCTCAGCCTATCTGCCCCTCAGGATGAAAACAATGGAGAACCATGACTACCCCAAGGCATACTTAAAATGTAAAGGAAGTATTGTACAACCATAGTATGCAATTGGATACTTATAGGGACACAGCATGACAAAACTGGGTGGAAGTAATGAGTGGGGTACCACAGGGCTCGGTCCTGGGCCCAGTGCTCTTCAACATTTTTATTAACTACTTGGATGAGGAGGTACAGAGCATGCTTATCAAATTTGCAGATGATACAAAATTGGGGGGCATAGCTAATACCGTGGAAGACAGAAAGAAAATTCAAAGGGACCTTGATAGGCTGGAGCATTGGGCTGAAAACAACAGAATGCAATTCAACAGGGATAAATGCAAAGTTCTACACTTAGGAAAAAGAAACCAAATGCACAGTTATAAGATGGGGGATACTTGGCTCAGCAGTACAACATGCAAGAAGGATCTTGGAATTGTTGTTGATCACAAGCTGAATATGAGCCAACAGTGTGATGTGGCTGCAAAAAAGGCAAATGCTATATCAGGCTGCATTAACAGAAGTATAGTTTCCAAATCATGTGAAGTATTAGTTCCCCTCTATTCAGCACTGGTTAGGCCTCATCTTGAGTGCTGTGTCCAGTTCTGGTCTCTGCACTTCAAGAAGGATGCAGACAAACTGGAACAGGTTCAAAAGAGGGCAACAAGGATGATCAGGGGACTGGAAACAACGCCCTATGAGGAGAGACTGAAGGAACTGGGCATATTTAACCTGGAGAAGAGAAGATTGAGGGGAGATATGATAGCACTCTTCAAGTACTTGAAAGGTTGCCACACAGAGGAGGGCCGGGATCTCTTCTCGATGATCCCAGAGTGCAGGACACAGAATAATGGGCTCAAGTTGCAAGAAGCCAGATTTCGACTGGACATCAGGAAAAGCTTCCTAACTGTTAGAGCCATACAACAATGGAACTAATTACTAGAGAGGTAGTGGGATCTCCGACACTGGAGGCATTCAAGAGGCAGCTGGACAGCCATCTGTCGGGAATGCTTTGATTTGGATTCCTGCATTGAGCAGGGGTTGGACTTGATGGCCTTATAGGCTCCTTCCAACTCTACTATTCTATGATTCTATGAAAATATTTATATAAGCATGACTATCAAATATGTTTATTTATATAACCTGTAAAGATATTTATAGTGCAATCCTATGTTTGTTTACTCAGAAGCAAGTCCCAATGTATTCAATGGGGCTTACTCAACCAGGGAAAACTGCAGCCTCAAGTGATAAGGAACTTGTTCTTTTAACAAGTCCTTTAAGTTGAGACCTTATCCCAGTCTGCGTCTGTGTTGAAATTGCTTTTTAATATGTTTTTAAACTTTTTCTTAAAAAAAAGTTTTTAAAGCTTTTAAAAATGTTTTTAAAGATGTTTTGTTTTAATATATTTTAAAGTCTGTTTTTATGATTTTTAAAGTGTTTTTAGTACTTTTGTTTGCTGCCCTGGACTCCTACTGGGAGGAAGGGCAGGATATAAATCAAATAATAAATAAATAAACTTCATTCATTTTTTTAAAAAAACACAAGTCTGCGCTATGTTTACTCACAAGTCCCATTAATTTACAGCACAATCCTAACCATGTCTACTCAAAAGCAAGTCCTAATGGAGTTCAATGGGGTTTACTCCAGGTACATGCTTTACTCCCAGAAATGGCTTTACTCCCAGAAAAGCAGATACTGGATTAAATACTTTCATATTTCATAGCCCAGGGTCTGACTCTTGGACAGAAGAGGAAAAAAAACATTAAGCCATATTACTTACGCAAACTGCAAAAAACTCAAAGCCACCATATTCTGACATTCAGCCTAGGCATGCCTGGATCAACAAGTCACAACTCTGGCGTCATTGGCTACAATCATGAAAGGGCGGGGTTACAGCCAGAGCTTTGAAATGTTACTTTTTTAAACTACAACTCCCATCAGCCCCAGCCAGCATGGCCACTGGATTGGGCTGATGGGAGTTGTAGCTAGAGCATGGATCTGTTTAAAAAAAGTTGTGCAGGGGGGCGGTTGACGTTTTGGTGTATATCTCGGGAATTAGACCACCTAGAAACTTACTTTTTTTTTTAAATTGAAGCTGAGAGTCTGGAGAGTAAGGGGTGGTAGCCAGAGAGCCAGAGACCCCCCAAAACCAGAGACTCCAGCCAAAAACACAAACACTGGGGCACACACACGCACACACAAATCATCGTCACTCACCTCCACAGCTCTTCACCATTCTGCTGCTGCCTTCTCCTCCTTGTCCTTGCCCTGGCTTTTTCCTCCGGCGTCCATTTTTTCCTCTCAGAGTCAGACGCTAGCAGGCCCCCCTGCCTATTCACCTCTTCCCTCGTGCCTCCTAACACAGATCACGAGGGAAGAGAGAGTCTGCGCAGAGGTCCAATCAGTGTGAGGCACATGTCTTGTGTTAACCAATCACAGCCAGGAGCTGACTTCCCCTTGTTCCCGCTGCCAAGTAACGTCCAACCTAACGTGGAAACGTTAAAGTTGCAGCTGAAAAGTAGGGAAATTACTAGTCGTTCCGTTACTTGCCAAATGTAATGGAATTACCCACTCGTTATCTAAAATTGTAACTAATTACAAGTAACTTGTTAAAAATAACGAGTTACTTCCAAGCTCTGTGCTATTGATACCACCAATGTCTATGTAAATCCAGGCAAAGAGCACCTACCATCAACTTTGGCTTTTGCATAAATTGTGCCCTTTCCTGGACAAGGATGGCTAGGTCACTATGACTCAATCATTTAATTTTAATCCATAAAAGTAAACTACCGAATCATAGCAAAATATGGTGGTGTACATAACAAAATAACGTAAACATAAAATGCAGAACAATGGATATCACTGAATTATTATTATTATGGTCATCTTAGCTTTTCTAGTAGTAGTAGTAGTAGTAGTAGTAGTAGTAGTAGTAGTAGTAGTCAGAGCTTGGACAAGTTACTTTTTTGAACTACAACTCCCATCAGCCCACTCCAGTGGCCATGCTGGCTGGGGCTGATGGTAGTTGTAGTTCAAAAAAGTAACTTTTCCAAGCTCTGGTAGTAGTAGTAGTAGTAGTAGTAGTCATTTAGATCCTGCCTTTTCCCCAGAACTAAGACTCAAGGTGGTTTACAAACATTTATTTATTATTTTATGTATTAATTAAATTTATATCCTGCCCTTACTCCCAGAAGAAGTCCAAACAAATAAAACAAATACAGTTAAAAACATATAAGTAAAACAGAGTTATAATTAAAATGTAATTAAAGTATATAATTAAAAGTGTTTAAAACACACGCACAAATCAGTATAACAGCACCATAATAGTCCTTGCATTCAATTCCCAAAAGCCTGTTGGCATAGAAAAGTCTTCACTTACCAACAGAAGGACAACAGAGAGGGAGCCAGTCTAACCGCCCTAGGAAGGGAGTTCCAGAGTTTGAGTACTTCAACCTATTCTCTATGGAGTTGCAGTGAGGCTGACAGAAAACTTTCCAAATACTGATTGGTTTAATGGAGGCAGGTTCTGGAGTATCTAGGATGATGCCTAGAATGTAAAGATGCTATCAGCAGAAAGGATTGCACCATTTGCTTTACTCAGATTTTTATTTTTAATTATTTTTTTAATTGCTTTACTGCACCACAGTTTCTGATGAGAGAAAATATAAAGTTCTGCTTCATATGAAGGGCCTTTTGTAACATAATCATTATTCCATCTTCAATCAGGCATAATTTACCAGTTTTGAGTTTGTGTTAAGGATGGAAAGATCTGCCAGTTTTGGTTTCTCTCAGTTTCTCATTTTTCCAATCATAACTTCAGTTCACATTTCTGCAGCAATTTGCAATTTAAAAAAAAAACCCTCATGAAAATTCTCTGGAATTTTAGTGTGAATTTCTCCTAATTTTCGTTTCAACTAGGCAATTTCTCATCATATTGTTGCGTGCCTCCCCCAATCTCCAAGCGGTGAGATTTCAGGGGTCCCTGCACTTCTCCAGAGTTTGGTTTCCTTTGGGAAGAAGGTCAGCGGAGACTGAGGTGTCACACCAGCTACAGATATTTCTGGAGGAAGCAGACTATCAAGAACCATTCTAGACTGGTTTCAGGCCTGGTTTTAGCACTGAAATAATAGCCTTGGTTGCTCTGACTGATGAGCTTTATCAGGAAAGAGACAGGGGAAGTGTGACCCTGTTGGTGCTCCTTGACCTTTCAGCACCTTTTGACACTATTGACCATGATATCCTTTTGGAGCGACTCAGGGGAGTAGGAACTGGAGGCACTGTACTGTGGTGTTTCCACTCCTACTTGGAGGGTAACTACCAGAAAGGAGCACTAAGAGACTGTTGCTCAGGTCTATGGCTTTTGAACTGTGTGGTCCTGCAAGGGTCCATACTGTCTCTTATGCTATTCAGTATCTTTATGAAACTGCTGGGAGTTGTCATCTGGGGATTTGGAGCATGGCTGGGGATTAAAAGAGTGCCTTCCCCACTAACAACCATCTCAATCCCTGTGATCAGCACAGGAGGCCCTGTTGCACTTGGGCTGCATGGTTGGTGGTAACACATAACACACCCTTCATGGTTTGTGGAACGCCCTCCCTAGTGAGATGTCTCACTCCTCCCACTATTAACTTTTGGGATAAATTTTTAAACATTGCTGTTTACCCAGGCTATTGATGGCTGAAAGACCTGTCACTGGCCATCCTGAAATTATTAATTTTTAAGAGTAGGGGATAGCTTTGTAACTGTTTTAGAAGTTTAAACTGTATTGTGTTAGTCTTGACATGTTTGCCACCCTGGGCTCATTAATAATAAACAAATAAATATTAATAATTGGTAATTTATAAACAAATAAATAAAGCAAGTGGTTGGTTTTCCCCCAACCCTCCCAATGCATTTTCTTACCATCTAGTGTACCCACTCTATTGGTATGGAAGGGGGAAATTGTCCTGTAAATATATTCTCTAGACCCTATGGGGTCTTACTCCCAGTTAACAACTGAAGGCTGCTAATTAACAATTCCAAAGAAAGTTTCCCATTTTATGTGGCCACACTTTGCTGGTCTACGACCAAAACAAATACATTCATTCAATATGTGGTCACATGATCATTAAAAAGTCTTTGGCCGTTAAATACTGCATTCAAACTTTGAAGAAACAGTTTGTGTGTAGAATGTACAGAAAAGGAAGGCTGAAGGAGTTAGTGAGACACTATTGAGCATCATGTATGCAAGGGTATAGTCATACAGGGTCTCAGGGGGCCTTAGACCAATTACCTTTTGGGGAGCCAGGTCCCAGAGGGGTCCCTATCTCTCCAGCATCCTATCAGCCAATCAGCATGAAAGGGGAATGTGTTAGCCACTAAGAAGAGTCTTCTAACTTGCTTCCTTGCCTTTGCTACTGATTGGAGCCAGAGTGAAAGGAGGTTTACTTCAAAACGCCAAGTTGTGGAGAGGGAGAATTCTGTAACTGCAGAAGAAAAGACAGTGACTCCTGATGATAGCATCCCATCCACATCATCAAGCAGTTTGGTAGCAGCAGGAGATAAATACTTAATTCCATAATTCAAGCAATATCTCTGACAGTAAGAAAGGACAGTCAAATGGTTACAGTAATGGAGAAGCAGAAAGCAGTATTCAAGCCTGTCCAGATTATTGTATAAACTTAGATGGTTTTATAATCTTAGAAGGGGGCATGGCTGTGACCATCATGGAGGGACCCTGTGCTTCTGAATTTGCCCCTACAGATTTGCTACTGCATGTATGACAAGGCAAACACAACTTTCAAACACACAAGCATTGGATGTTTACAGATAAAATGGATTACGGAGACCTGGTTAGATGAAGCCTCAGCTCCTATTCTTGAGGCTATGTGCCCACCAGGTTTCCGTTACGCACAGCAGCCGAGGGTCGGAAGGCGGGGAGGGGGAGTGGCAGTTATTTACCGAGAGTCGTTGCTCTTTGCCAGACCTCCCCTTCATAGGACTAGCTTTGTTGATTGTATGTACTGGAGGTTGGGCTCGAAGGGCAGTTTAGGGATCCTACTCGTGCACCGCCCACCCCGCTGCACGGCAAACTCCCTGGCCGAGGTGCTCGAGGTGATCTCGGACGTGCGAATGTTGTCCCCGGAGCTATTAGTTCTGGGTGACTTTAACATACACGCCGAGACCACTCTCATGGGAGCTCCTCGGGATTTCCTGGAAACCATGGCTTCCTGGGAACTGCGCCTTAGTAACACTGAGCCCACCCATGTAGCCGGTCATACTCTTGACCTTGTATTTGTCCCGGGGGGGAGGGTAGTGTGCTGAAGTTAGGGGCCAATTCTTCTACCCCTGTGTCAGACCACTATCTGGTAAAGATGGATCTCTCGATGCCGCACGCCCTCCGCAGGGGAAAAGGTCCTATTAGAATGGTCCACCCCAGGCGCCTGATGGATCCAGATGGTTTCCTGACGGTGCTTGGGGAATTGGAACCTGCTGAAGGTCGCCCGGTTGAAGCCCTGGTGATGGAGTGGAATGAGAAGATAGCCGGGGCGTTAGACCGAGTGGCTCCGAAACGTCCTCTCCCCCTGAACAGAACTCAAGTAGCACCATGGTACACACCACGGTTGCGTACTTTGAGACAGGAGGTGAGACGACTAGAGCGCCGATGGCGGAAGTCGCGCTCCAAAGATGCTCAGACACAGGTTAGAGCAGCAATAGCTGCCTACCAGGTGGCGGTAAGGGCGGCAAAGAGGGAATTCTTTGCTGCCTCTATTGCGTCCGCAGAGTGCTGTCCCAGGAGGTTGTTCCAAGTGGTCCGAAGCCTGGTCGGTCCAGTTGCTCAGGAACCCTTGGAACAGTCTAAGGCCTCCAGTGACAAATTGGCAAAGCACTTTGCTGATAAAATCGAACACCTGAGGAGCTTGATTCAGTGCGTTGTGGATACAGTGAGTGAACTAGAGTTGACCAGTTGCAAACCGGTCAAATGGGATCGATTTCGGCCTCTTCCTTCTGAGGATCTGGACAAGGTGCTCTCATCTGTAAGGCCTACCACTTGTCTAAATGACCCTTGCCCATCGTGGCTCCTTATGAGCTGCAAAGAGAGATTGGGTGAGGGGATCAAGGCAATGGTTAATGCATCCTTGCAAGAGGGTGTTATGCCACTAGTCCTCAAGGAGGCTATTATTAAACCCATCTTAAAGAAGTCCTCCTTGGATCCCCAGATCTTAAACAACTTCCGCCCAATCTCGAACTTACCATTCTTGGGCAAGGTCATTGAGAGAGTGGTGGCAAATCAGTTGCAGACACACTTGGATGAAACGGATTATCTAGATACATACCAATCGGGTTTCAGGACTGGACATGGAACTGAAACAGCCTTGGTCGCTCTGGTCGATGATATGAGGAGGGCACTGGATAGGGGAGAATTCACCTTCCTTGTCCTCCTGGATCTCTCAGCGGCTTTCGATACCGTAGACCACGGTATCCTTTTAGATCACCTGGAGAGTTTGGGATTGGGAGGCACGGTTTTATGGTGGTTCATTCATTCATTCATTCATTCATTCATTCTATTTCTATGCTGCCTTTTGGCCAAAGGCCCTCAAGGCGGCTCACAAAAAAATAAAATAAACACAAATACAAAATACACATCAGAAAAGAATACAGTGCACAGAAATTCAAACAACAAAACATTAACATTGTCTAAAAAACAAGGTTCTTTACAGTTCCACTCCTTTCTCTCTGATAGGCACCAACAGGTAGCATTGGGTGATGAGGTTTCAGACCCTTGGCCTCTCAATTGTGGTGTGCCACAGGGCTCTATCCTCTCTCCCATGCTATTTAACATCTATGTAAAGCCGCTGGGAGAGATCATCAGGAGATTTGGGCTGTGGTGTCACCAATATGCGGATGACACTCAGCTCTATCTCTCATTTAAATCTTCACCAGAGAGGGCTGTGGAGACCATGTCCAAGTGCCTGGAATCCGTGAGTGGATGGATGGGCAGGAACAGGTTGAAGATGAACCCTGATAAGACCGAGGTACTACTTGTGGGAGACAAGGGAGGGTTAGGAGATGTTGACCTGGTGTTTGATGGGGTGAAGTTGCCCCTACAGGACCAGGTCCGCAGCCTCGGGGTTGTTCTTGATTCCAGGCTGTCCATGGAGGCTCAGATTTCGGCTGTGAGCCGGGCAGCTTGGTATCAATTACACCTTATACGTAGGCTGCAACCCTACCTCCCTGTTCAACAGCTCCCGCTCGTGGTACATGCCCTGGTCACCTCTCGATTGGACTACTGTAATGCGCTCTACGTGGGGTTACCCTTGAAAACGACCCGGAAACAACTTGTACAGAATGCAGTGGCGCGCTTACTTACCAACAGCCGCCGCCGGGACCACATTACGGCAGTATTATTTGATCTACACTGGCTGCCGGTTGTTTTCCGGGCCCGATTCAAGGTGTTGGTATTAACCTTTAAAACCCTATACGGTTTCGGCCCAGCTTACCTGAAAGAGCGCCTCCACCGCCACCACCTATGCCGCCCAACTAGATCAGCCACACAAGGCCTTCTCTCAATCCCGCCAACCAAAACAGTTAGGTTGGTGGGTACTAGGGAGAGAGCCTTTTCTGTGGTGGCCCCCACTCTCTGGAACTCCCTCCCACGTGATCTTCGAAATGCCCCTTCCCTAGAGGTATTCCACAAGGCCCTGAAGACGTGGCTATTTCAACAGGCCTTTGAGGTCCTTGGGAGGGGTAAATCTCCATGATTTTGTTATCTATCGTATGCTGCTAATATAATTGTTTTTATATGTATTGATGACTGTCCAGTATTTTTATCTATTGTTATTAATGTGACTGCATCTGATATTATTGTATTTTATCTTATTTTAATGTACGTCGCCTAGAGTGGCTATTTGCCAGATAGGCGACAAACAAATTAAATATTGTTATTATTATTATTATTGCAGTTTCCATATTTCAGTCCCAAGGAGTAGAGAAGAAATAAAATTAGATATAACTTTTTCCTTGTTTCCCCCTTTTTTGAAAGAGCACAATGCAACTATACATGAAACTGCCCTTGTGATGGGAATTGACCTATGAACTGAGCAAAGTGTAAGTGACATAGGAACAAGTCACTTAGCAACTGACTGTGCACAGGAAATGATTAGAGATGGGATTCTTACTGTATGAGAAAGCAATCCCTAGCCTAGCTACATCTTGAAGTATTTTTTATGTAAAGAATGCAAATTTTTGCACGTGCCTGTTTGTTCTGTTTCAAAAGCTGTTTCTAGCTGTGGCACAAAAGGAAATCCAGGGAGACAGGCTAATAGACATGGAAGGCTGCTAATGAAAAGATTAGGTCCCTGAGCTGTCAAACTTGTCTTCCTTAAGCACACGTTTATACTTCAAGTCAAACAATCTGATGTGGGTAGTTCTTGCACACATATTAACATGGGGCTACAGCCTATACCACAGACCAACAGCTTACCATGCTGAGCAGATGCAGCCTGTTAGCTGGTGTATGTTTAAGAGAGACAACAGATGACAAGCCAATGTGGATGTGCTGATAGGATTTCCATGTGTTAAACATTATTTCTGAATGCTCATGCTGCAAGATGGGGAGAATCTCATTTTCACTGACAAACTTGCTCTAATGTTATACGTTTCATTTCTAGATCGGGAGAGGCAGTGTGATGTGATGGTTAGAGTGCTGGACAATGACCTGGGAGACCAGGGTTAAAATCCGTGCTCAGCCATGAAGCTCACTAGGTGACCTTGTGTCAGTCACTGTCTCTCAGCCTAACCTATATCACAGGGTTGTTGTGAAGATAAAATTGACAGGGGAGAACCATGTACACTGCTCCTTGGCAGAATGGTGATATATAAATGTACTAAATACACTTGGTCCAGAATATCCAGTTTGTGCAGAGTGCTGCAGCACAATTGTTGACAGGAGTGCAGGGATGGAAAGACCCCTCAGCTTCTCTTTTTTCCAGTCTTGAATTTAGTTGTCTGCATTTCTACAGCCATTTGTGAATTCTTTTTTTATTCTACTAAAAATTCCAGTATTTTAGAGAGAATTTCTCCTAATAAAGACATTTTTGTAGGCAGTTTTCTTAAATGTAAAACCAACCGAAATCATAATATAATATTAGGAATTAATTCAGGGTTGCATCATCCCTATGCTGGATGATGAGTCATGGGATACATAAAAAAATAAATTAACCAACATATTTTTGAGCATGGACCTTAAATTGGAAGTATATACATGTTGTATACAAGCAAGAAATTATTATTGCTGTTGTTGTGTGCCTTCTATTACGACTTAAGGTGACCCTATGAATCAGTGACCTTCCAAAGCATCTATCATGAACCACCCTGTTCAGATCTTGTAAGTTCAGGTCTTTACTTTAGTCTTCTTGACATTCAGCTGTAGTCCTGCTTTTGTGCTTTCCTCAACTTTCATCAGCATTAATTTCAAATCATTACCGGTTTCTGCTAGTAGTATGGTATCGTCTGCATATTTTAAATTATTGATATTTCTCCCTCCAATTTTCACACCACCTTCCTCTTGTTCCAATCCTGCTTTCCGTATGATATGTTCTGCATATAGATTAAACAAATAGGGTGATAAAATACACCCTTGTCTCACACACTTTCCGATTGGGAACCAATCGCTTTCTCCATATTCTGTCCTTACAGTAGCCTCTTGTCCAGAGTATAGGTTGCACATCAGCACAAGCAGATGCTGTGGCACCCCCAGTTCTTTTAAAGCATGCCATGGGTTTACATGATCTACACAGTCAAAGGCTTTGCTGTAATCTATAAAGCACAGGGTGATTTTCTTCTGAAATTCCTTGGTCTGTTCCATTATCCAATGTATGCTTGCCATATGATCTCTGGTACCTCTTCCCTTTCTAAATCCAACTTGGACATCTGGCATTTCTTGCTCCACATATGGTAAGAGCCTTTGTTGTAGAATCGTGAGCATTACTTTACTTGCATGGGATATTAAGGCAATTGTTCGATATAATTACTGCATTCCCTGGGATCCCCTTTCTTTGGAATTGGGATATATATTGAACACTTCCAGTCTGTGGGCCATTGTTTAGTTTTCCATATTTCTGACAAATTTTTGTCAATATTTGGACAGCTTCAGTCTCAGTAACTTGTAGCAACTCTATTGGTATGCCATCTGTTCCTGCTGATTTGTTTCTTCCAAGTATTTTAAGAACAGCTTTCACCTCACATTCTAAAATTTCTGGTTCTTCATCATACGTTTCCTCCATGAATGAATCTGTCATCCTGGCATCTCTTTTATAGAGTTCTTCAGTGTATTGCTTCCGTCTTCCTTTTATTTCACTTCAGTCAGTCAGTGTGTTCCCCTGTTGATTATTCAACATCCCTACTCTTGGTTTAAATTTCTCTTTCATTTCTCTAATCTTTTGGAATAGGGCTCTTGTTCTACCCTTTTTGTTGTCCTCTTCTATTTCTATACAAGAGCTACTGTAATAGTTCTCTTTGCCCCTACATACTAGTCGCTGTATTGTTGCATTTAGGGTTCTGACCGTGTTTCTCTCTTCTTTTGCTTTTTCTTTCTTTCTCTCTTTAACCGTTTTAAGAGTTTCTTCAGTCATCCAGGGAGGTCTTTCTCTCTTTTTAACTAGAGGTATTGCCTTTTTGCATTCTTCCCTGATAATGTCTCTGACTTCACTCCATAGTTCTTCTGGTTCTCTGTCAACTAAGTTTAAAGCCTCAAATCTGTTCCTTATTTGATCTTTATATTCTTCTGGGATGTTATCTAAATTGTATTTTGGCATTATGATTGCTTTGTTCTTCTTTAGCTTTACTCTGATTTTCGATACAACCAGTTCATGATCTGTACCGCAGTCTGCTCCTGATCTTGTTTTTGCAGAAAGTATGAAATTTCTCCATCTTCTGCTACCAATTATATAATCAATTTGATTCCTATATTGACCATTTGGTGATATCCATGTGTACAGTTGTCTTTTTGGTTGCTCAAAAAATGTCTTTGCAAGATGGAATTCCCTTCCTGGATAATTTTTCTTAATTAATGTTATTTGCTATTTAATTTAATGTTTTGTATAATGTATTGCTTTATTGATGTATTGCCTTGTTGATGTATTTTTATAGTTGTGTTTACTTTTTCTGTAAGCTGCCTTGAGGGCCGTTTGGCCGAAAGGCGGGGTATAAATAAATATTAACATAACATAACATTAGTCACAGCACTACTCATACTTGTCCTTTGTTCTTCCCCAGTAGCTTGGTGAGTGCCTTCTGACCTGGGGGTCTCATCTTCCAGCACTATCTCGTGTTGCATTTTGGATACTCTGTTCATAGGGTTTTTGTGGTAAGAGGTATTCAGAGGTGGTTTACCATTACCTTCCTCTGAGTTTGGGTGCATCTTAGTCTGGTTTCTCAGCTTTGACCATTCCACCGTGGGCGCCCCTGCTAGGAGTCTAGCCTCTTGGTCTAGACTCCTGACGGCATTGCTCTCAGCTTCTTCAACACTCTCAAACCCCCTCACCATGTTAAGGTGTGCATCCTAGAGGGGGGAAAGAACTTCACCAGCCTCAAATCCTAAGTCTTTTGCATGTTTAATAATTTAGGCAATTCAGAAACAAGTCAGTCACCATGAACACACATTAGATATAGAAGCTTTACAATTGTGAAATTGGCTGTAACAATGTTATTTTAGACGTATTCTGCTTGCTCCCCCTTCAATCTTGCTTTGTGGCTATGACTTGATTTCTCAAGGCAAACAATGGCAGACTAACTAAGTGTGGCACTAGTGACCTTCATAGGGCCATTGCTCTAAAAAGGGCCTCCAGTTAATTCATTCTTAGAAAAGCTGGTCACTGGAACACTAAAGTTGTACCATTTTCATTTTTAGATCAGTCTGTTTAGTTGTCATATTCATCACTTAAAGAATATAAATTAGCTGGTGTAATCCTGGCAGTTCTAACTCTTTCCCAATGGTGAGAGAACACAGGGACACAGGAAGATGCCTGATTCCGAGTTGGACCACTGGACCACCGAGCCCAGTATTGTCTCTCCATGGACTGGCAGTGGCTGTCCAGAGTTTCAGACAGGGGACATCCCCACCCCTACCTGGAGATGCCAGGAATTGAATCTGGGACCTTCTGCATGCAAAGCAGATGTTCCACTCCTGGGCTGCAATTCTTTCTGTAGAAAACATGGAACAAAAATAAATTTAAAACTACTTAAAAAAAAAAAAGGTACATCCGAAGAGTGGTCATTTATTCTCCTCACCACGATCAGGGTGGCAGCAGCTATTTTGAGTCCAGTTTGTTTATTTTGCAGCATTCTGTTGCCTACTATTTGGTTATGTCAAGTTTATTTCCTTATATATACCTTATATGTCCAACTGGAAGCAGGTCCTACACCCGCAATTATCACTTGAGTGGTTATTTTTAAAAAGGTACACCATAATAAACAAATGTGTTAATATTACTGGGCAAGAAATACACACTTTAAAAAAGAGATAACTATCAGCTTGAGCTGTGAGGAAAGCTATTTGGATGGCAGTTACAAAGCAGTCATTGAACACCTGAAAACCCTTTAGCAACCATAGCACAAAAAGAGCAGTATGTAAACTCCAGCCAGGAAACACACAACTTAGACATCAGGCATGTTGCTATATCACTCTGTCCTCATGTCTAGGGCACACAAGTGGCGCCTTTTGTTAATGGAAATTCTAGAGAAAAGACAGCTCAGCCTAATAACAAATATAATAAGAGTATATTGCTTGATCCCCTTGCCTTTTCAGCACCCTCACAGCTTCTTTACCTCAGCACTCCAGATATAAACAGTCAAGAGTTAACAGTAAACAGCTCTGCTGGGGATGCAAAACCAGGCAAGCCAAGGAAGGAAAGTGCGTGCCTCAAAGCCAGACTGCTTCACACACCAATCCTGCACATTTCTTTTTCCCCTCTGCGAGATTGGGAAATGTGTCTTCCTCAACAGGTAGGTATCATTATCTGCCGTAAAGGGTACATCAGGTAAAGTATGCACAGTGCAGAAAGTAGGGGGCTATTGCTATGAAGCCCCAAATGCAGATAAGCTTCCACCATGAACCAGGGAAGGAAATGGGAAGGAACAAAACCTTTGTGGATAAACACCAGGCCCTCTGCTGTAACCAAACATTGGCCAAACACTCATAACCTTTTTTCCCTGTAGAAACAGGACCAAACTCAGCCCTGTAGTCAGGGTGAGGCTAATGGGTGCGCCAGCCTTCCCTCCCCTAGTTTTTTTTTGGGGGAATTGTCTTTTTAATTTGTGACATGACAATGACAGACTCCATTTAAAAAATGATAGCTTGTTTGAGAATAGGACCCTCTGAAAAATTCAGTGAATAAGGCAAAGTGAGTGCACAACGAACACCTCAACTGGAAGAGTCCTCAAAGCCTGCTCACTCAAGATTTTTCCTGATTGATTTTTCACGATCACAGTCACCCTATCATTACTTAAGTGATCGTGAAAAAAACAGCCTGTATAGTAACATGCTCTGCTTTTTTTCAGTTTCAGTTGTGTTCTCTATGCAGCTAAGACTAAAGAAGCATGTATGCCTGCAGTAAAAAGTAAGAGTTTATTTATTCTGCAGTTATTATGATGAGTAGAGTAAGATTGGGTGCTTTTTGCTAAAAGGTGAAATAAAGAGATAACTTAAAAGTGATCTGAAAAAAATCTACCCTAAGTTACCCTTTACTCTTTTCAAGCACTCACTATACTCACAATCATAGTGGCTATTTTTCTTCTTTATCATTAGTACTTGATGGCAAAAGATGAAAACAGCCCTAGAGGAATAGAAACACTGTTGCGCACACTAGAGTTAGCTGGCTGGCCACCTAAGCTATATAACTCATAGAGCCAGCACCAGAGGGCATCCAGGTTGGGCCCTGGCTGAGGGTCCCTGTAGCCCTTATTGTGGGACGGTGGTGCTCTTGTTCCATGATCCACAGCAGTGTCGGGTCATGCTGTGGTTTGCACAGAGGGAGCTCCCAGGCACCCCCTCAATACAGAAAGTGTAGTTTCTTCACTTCGGGCTTCAGTAAACCTCTCCCATCAGTATGAATTCCATGCATGCTGTGAACACATGTCTGCCATCACCCAATATGGCGGTGGGGGCTTCCCTATGGGGCTAACACCCCTGCTGCCTGATGACAGGCATGCACACTATGTGTGCATGTCATTCTCACAACATGAGAGGTAGATTGGGTGTGCAGGCAGGCTTATTAGCCCTGCAACACCTGTATAGGGGATTGAGCTATGGTGCCACAGGCCCGGGGCAGGGTGGTGCCCATGGACCTAGTCATGCCTGGCCCTGGCCCTGGTAACTCAGGCCTAATTTCTGATTTTCCCAATGTGTGCAGCTCAGCATGAGGCTTTTTAAGGGTTTCTGGGCAGAAAAATCAACCCAGCAACCAGTAAAAAAAAATCATTTGCTTTTCACAATTAGTTTCAATCATTTTGCTAGTCCTTTAAATAGCAACCAGTTGATTGTCCAACAAGAAAGAAAATCCAAACGTCAGGAGCAAGACCAGAAGGAGGGACCCTCAAGGAGTTAACAAACATACCCTAAAGTATTTATTTTCTGTCTGCCCTTCCATAAACCTTCTAGGACAGACAAGTTTGTTTATCTAAAACTGAGATACCTAATCAAAGTCAGGATCACTGAAGTAATTATGGAGTGAATGTGATCATGAAATATCCACCCTCATAGGAACATAGCAAGCTGTCTTATACAGAGTCAGACCATTGGTCCATCTAGCTCAGTGTTATCTACACTGACTGGCTGGGGCTCTCCAGGATTTTAGGCAGGAGTTTCTCCCAGGCCTGCCTGGAGATGCCAGAGATTGAACTTGAGACCTCCTGCATGCAAGGCAGATACTCTGCCACTGAGCTATGGCCTTTCCATGATCAGGGAAAATCAAGTGAACCGGCTTTTGTTGTGTTGTGAATTTTTCAGAGGGTTCTATTCTTAAATTGCTCCTATTCTTAAAACAAGCTTTAAATGAAGACTGTCATTGTCTGTCATGTCACAAATTAAAAAGATATTTTTTTAAAAAAAAATTGGGGTGGGAGGCAAAGCACAGCTTGTGGGGGGCAGTGCACCCTTTTGCCCCACCCCGGCTACAGGCTGTCTGAATCGTTGTTTATTACACTAATTACATGAGCAAAGTGATTATGCCATGCTTCATTTTGCCATATCATGTTGATGGAGGATTAATTTGACTAGTGATTCTGTCCTTTTCCTCATCTGCTCTGTTCACTTATTGCTCCATAGGCACCTTATTGCAATACATAGATACCCCTCTCTGCTATGTTCTGACGTCTGCTGCTTTTTGAAGATATCCCCTGCTCTGAAAGGTGCACTGCTTAAAAGAACCAGTTCTTCTACTGAATCTAATAAGCATACTGCCACTGAAATGAATGGAAACCCGTTGACTTATAATATCAGATGAGCAGGAGAAGCACTGGAGTGCTTCTATTATTTACATGATTTACTTAAGAGGGGGAGAATATGCTTCTTATGATAACTTGCATCTCTGGATACTCTCCAGCCTTCTTGGGCTATTTAGATTAATTCCTCACATATGCAAAGCTTTCTCCCATTCATAGATTAGTTTGTTAAAAAGCAAACGCAGTGATATATTTTAGGAGGTCTGTATTCTTGTTGGTTGCTGAACAGCCATATCACAAAGATTTCCCTCCGGTACGAAACACAGAGCCCTGTCTGTGTTAGAGTGGAATGCAGTAGCAAATCACTGTACAGTGGCCCATAAGAATGCCAGCTACCCTTATAAACTTTTTATAGCTGGGGAAAATAAACATGTGGTTTCAGAGCTCTACATAGTGATAGGAGACACTGAGCTTGCTTTTGCTGCACTGTGGAATAAAATACTAGCAAGGCTAATGCATTGATGAGGCATCAACAGATTAAGTTTGGGGAAATTGAAGGGCAATTTTTTACATTATTCTGTGTAATCTCCAGAATCATAACTCCAAATCTGCTTTAAACAAATGAATATAGTAACTTTTCAGTTCAGTAGTTACTGGTGTTGTTGAGAAGGTAATCTCTGGTTGTTTGCTCATTTGTCATCTTTCTGATAAAGCAAGCAAAAAGCCTGCTTCTTTATTGATTAGATCTGCAAATTGGTTTATTCAGAAAACATACCTTCTGAATGGGAAAATATTACTAACAAGATGAGCTTTTTTTGACAAAATTGAACAGTAAAGTATAGCTTTTTACATCTATATTTTAAATGTTTTACATAAAACTGGTGGTCTTCAACCAAAGATTTGGATGGTGAGCATCATACAGTATATTAAAGTCTTCTCCTATGAATTCCTGCACATCTTTCTGGGTTCTCTGGCCCACAGCTTCCTCTGTTAATGCCAGAGGCATGGAACATGTCCTGTATCTAAACTAAGTTTTTCTTTCAGTCCCACTTTATCATGGGCCATAAACTTATTGTTTATGCCCCTTTTTCTTCAAGCCAAATGCCCCTTTTGTCTCACAACTGGATACGATATTTATTTATTTATTGGGTGTCTTATGCTCCCTTAGAGAACTTAAAGGGAAATTTAAACCAAGAGTAGGGATGTTGAGTAATCAACAGGAGAACCTGAGATAAAATAAAAGGAAGATGGAAGCAATGTACTGAAGAACTCTATAAAAGAGATGCAAAAATGACAGATTCATTCACGGAGGAACCATATGATGAAGAACCAGAAATTTTAGAATGGGAAGTGAAAGCTGCTCTTGGAGAATACTTGGAAGAAACAAATCACCAGAAACACATGACATATCAATAGAGCTGCTACAAGTTACTGAGACTAAATCTGTCCAAATAAATATGGAAAATAAAACAGCCCACAGACTGGAAGCATTCAATATACAATCCGATTCCAAAGAAAGGGGATCCCAGGGAATGCAGTGATTATCAAACTATTGCCTTAATATCCCATGTAAGTAAAGTAATGTTCAAGATTGTACAACAAAGGCTCTTACCATTATGGAGTGAGAAATGCCAGATGTCCAAGCTGGATTTAGAAAGAAAAGAGGTACCAGAGATCATATCGCAAACATACGTTGGATAATGGGCTGGACAAAGGAGTTTCAGAAGAAAGTCACTCTGTGCTTTATAGATTACAGCAAAGCCTTTGATTGTGTACATCACAAAAACCTACGGAATGCTTTAAAAGAAATGGGGGTGCCACAGCATCTGATTGTCCTGATGCGCAACCTATACTCTGGACAAGAGGCTACTGTAAAGACAGAATATGGAGAAAGCGATTGGTTCCCAATCAGAAAGGGTGTGAGACAGGGGTGTATTTTATCACCCTATTTGTTTAATCTATATGCAGAACATACCATACGGAAAGCGGGATTGGACTAAGATGAAGGAGGTGTGAAAACTGGAGGGACAAATACCAATAATTTAAGATATGCAGATGATACCATACTACTAGCAGAAACCAATAACGATTTGAAACGAATGCTGATGAAAGTTAAAGAGGAAAGCACAAAACCAGGACTACAGCTGAACGTCAAGAAGACTAAAGTAATGACAACAAAAGATTTTTGTAACTTTAAAGTTGACAATGAGGACATTGAACTTCTCAAGGATTATCAATACCTTGGCACAGTCATTAACCAAAATGGGGGTGGTAGTCAAGAATTTAGAAGAAGCTAGGATTGGGGAGGGCAGCTATGAGAGAACTAGCAAAGGTCATCAAATGCAAAGATGTATCACTGAACACTAAAGTCAGGATCATTCAGACCATGGTATTCCCCATCTCTATGTATGGATGTGAAAGTTGGACAGTGAAAAAAGTGCATAAGAGAAAAATCAACTCATTTGAAATGTGCTGTTCGAGGAGCTTTGCGCATACCATGGACTGCAAAAAAGACAAATAATTGGGTGTTAGAACAAATTAAACCAGAACTATCACTAGAAGCTAAAATGATGAAACTTATGTTGTCATACTTTGGACACATAATGAGAGGACATTATTCACTAGAAAAGACAATAATGCTGGGAAAAACAGAAGGGAGTAGAAAGAGGAAGGCCAAACAAGAGATGGACTGATTCCATAAAGGAAGCCACAGACCTGAACTTACATGATCTGAGCAGGGTAGCTCATGTGTCATGACAAATGCTATTGGAGGTTGCTGATTCATAGGGTCGCCATAAGTCGAAATTGACTTGAAGGCACATAACAACAACAATGCTCCCTTCACCATAAGGTCCCAGGGCAAGTTACAACAATATATACAATGTTAAAATCTGTTAAAACAATTTACGATTGGAAGAATTGGTTTGGTCTTTTAAAAGCACAGTGCTTTCTGTTATCTGTAGGCAACAAAATTCAAGAAGTGTTCAGATTCAGATGAAGGTACCTAAGTCTAACAGAGGGAATAATGCTAGGAACACTCCCTCTCTTCATGTCTATTCAGAAGTAAGCCTCACTGAGTTCAGCGGAAGTTGCTCGCAGATAAGTGGGTATAGCATTGCAGCATATTTGAGTTTTACAATTACATACATGTGGTAAAAAAGAAATAAAAGCCCAATTTTGAACAGTTGAATGCAATATTTCTCTCTGTTGCTTTCACAGTATAAAGCTAAATACTAAAGAGGTAAAATTAAGATAGAAGGTATAAAACCAGTTTCAGGCTCAACTTTCAGTCCCTCCCAAAGGCTCTCTGGAACAAGACAGTTTTCAGAAGTCTCCAGAAAACCATCAGGGAGGGCGCACAACAGGCTTCCTTGGGTAGGGTATTCCAAAGCTTGGGGGCCACAGCTGAAAAGGCTTTCTTCTGCCTGCCTGTAAGTCTAAATTCTTTCATTCCAGGCACACAGAGTAGACCAGAGGCAGATGATCTTAAATCCCGGGCAGGTACATATGGGCTTAAGTGGTTCCTCAGGTACGTTGGTCCACGGCCGTTTAGCACTTTAAAGGTCAGAACCAGCACTTGGAATTGGGCCCGGAAACAAATTGGGAGCCAGTGGAGTTGATAAAGCACAGGGGTGATATGCTCCTTGTGCCGTCCTCCAGTTAACATTCTGGCTGCTGCATTTTGAACCAACTGTAATTTCTGAACCATTTTCAAAGGAAGCCCCACATAGAGTGTGTTACAGTAATCAAGCCTCGATGTCACCAATGCATGTGTCACTGTGGCCAAGTCAACTGCCTCCAGGAATGGGCACAGCTGGTAGACCAGTCTGAGTTGGCCAAAAGCACTCCTGGCTACAGCAGCCACCTGATATTCAAGCAGCAGGACAGGATCCAGGAGGACTTCCAAACTGTGGACCTGCTCCTTCAAGGGGAGTGCAACTCCTTCCAGAATATGTTGCAACCCTATCCCTGGTGCAGTTTCCCCCTTGACCAACAACCAGCACCTTGTCTGGATTAAGTTTCAGTTTGTTAGCCCACATCCAGCCCTTCACAGCCTCCAGGCACCAGTTTAGGATGAGCACTCCCTCCCTGCAATCTGGTGTTAGAGAAAGATAGAGTTGAGTGTCATCAGCATATTGATGACATTGCACTCCAAATCTCCAGATGACCTCTCCCAGTGGTTTCATATAAATGTTAAACAACATGGGAGTCAGAATGGAACCCTGAGGTACCACATAGGCCAATGGCCAGGGGGTCAAGCAGTAGTCTCCCAGCACCACGTTCTAGGTCCTGTCCATCAAGTAGGACTGGAGGCACCATAAAACAGTGCCTTCCAATCCCATTCCAGCTAGAGGGCCCAGAAGGATAGCATGGTTGATGGCATTGAAGGCTGCCGAGAGGTCCAGCAGCACCAACAGGGATGCTCTGTCTGATGCCCAGTGTAGGACATCAAGCAGGGCAACCAAGGCAGTCTCTGTCCCATACTAGGCCTGAAGCCTGATTGAAAAGGGTCTAGATAGTCTGATTCATTCAGGAAACTTGGAGCAGAGCAACCACTACCTTCTCAATCACCTTGCCCAAAAAGATGAGATTAGAGACTGGGCAGAAGTTGTTAAGATCTACAGGGTCTAACGAAGGCTTCTTTAACAAAGGTCTTATCACAGCCTCCTTCAACAATGTTGGCATAGAACCTTCCCTTAGGGAGTTGTTAATTAAATATGTCAACCAGTCAGCCACTCCCACTCTGGCAGATTTGATTAACCAGGATTTGATCACTTATCTGCATAAAAATTATATCCAATGTTTAACTTATTTATTTATATAGAATCATAGAATAGTAGAGTTGGAAGGGGCCTATAAGGCCATCAAGTCCAACCCCCTGCGCAATGCAGGAATCCAAATCAAAGCATTCCCGACAGATGGCTGTCCAGCTGCCTCTTGAATGCCTCCAGTGTTGGAGAGCCCACTACCTCTCTAGGTAATTGATGCCATTGTCATATGGCTCTTAACAGTTAGGAAGTTTTTCCTGATGTCCATTCAAAATTTGGCTTCCTGCAACTTGAGCCCATTATTCCGTGTCCTGCACTCTGGGATGATCGAGAAGAGATCCCGGTCCACCTCTATGTGGCAACTTTTCATGTACTTGAAGAGTGCTATCATATCTCCCCTCAGCCTTCTTTTCTCCAGGCTAAACATGCCCAGTTCTTTCTTAGGGCTTTGTTTCCAGTCCCCTGATCATCCTTGTTGCCCTCCTCTGAACCTGTTGCAGTTTGTCTGCATCCTTCTTGAAGTGCGGAGATGCAGTATTCAAGATGAGGCCTAACCAATGCTGAATAGAGGGGAACTAATACTTCACGCGATTTGGAAACTATACTTGTGTTAATACAGCCTAAAATAGCATTTGCCTTTTTTGCAGCCATATTGTACTGTTGGCTCATATTCAGCTTGTGATCAACAACAATTCCAAGATCCTTCTCACATGTTGTACTGCTGAGCCAAGTATCCCCCATCTTATAACTGTGCATTTGGTTTCTTTTTCCTAAGTGTAGAACTTTGCATTTATCCCTGTTGAATTGCATTCTGTTGTTTTCAGCCCAATGCTCCAGCCTATCAAGGTCCCTTTGAATTTTCTTTCTGTCTTCCACGGTACTAGCTATGCCCTCCAATTTTGTATCGTCTGCAAATTTGATAAGCATGCTCTGTACCTCCTCATCCAAGTCATTAATAAAAATGTTGAAGAGCACTGGGGCCAGGACTGAGCCCTGTGGTACGCCACTTGTTACTTCCGCCCAGTTTGAGAAGGAACCATTGATAAGCACTCTTTGAGTACGATTCTGGAGCCAACTGTGGATCCACCTGATAGTTGTTCCATCCAGCCAACATATAGCTAGCTTGCTAATCAGAATATCATGGGGCACTTTGTCAAAAGCTTTGCTGAAGTCGAGGTATATTATGTCCACAGCATTCCCACAGTCTACAAGGGAGGTTACCCAGTCAGAAAATGAGATAAGATTAGTTTGGCAGGATTTGTTCTTCATAAATCCATGTTGGCTCCTAGTAATCACTGCATTGTTTTCAAGGTTCTTACAGACTGACTGCTTTATAATCTGCTCCAGAGTTTTTCCAGGGATTGATGTTAGGCTGACTGGTCTGTAGTTCCCTAATTCCTCATTTTTGCTCTTTTTTGAAGATAGGGACAACATTAGCTGTCCTCCAGTCATCCGGCACTTTTCCGGTCCTCCATGATTTCACAAAGATAATAGACAGCGGTTCTGAGAGTTCTTCAGCCAGTTCCTTCAATACTCTAGGATGCAGTTTGTCGGGCCCTGCCGATTTGAACTCGTTCAAAATGATTAGGTATTCCTTGACCATTTGTCTATCAATCTCAAGCTCCAATCCTGCCCCTTCTACTTCATGTTTCCCAGGAGGGTCACAGACCCTTTTTTGGGAGAAGACTGAGCCAAAGTAGGAATTGAGGACTTCTGCCTTTTCTTTGTCATCTGTTATCATTTTGCCATCATCATTGAGTAGCTGTGCCACCATTTCTTTTCTCTGTCTTTTACTATGGAGATACCTGAAGAAAGTTTTTTTGTTGCTTTTAGCATCCCTCACTAACCTCAGCTCATTCTCAGCTTTAGCCTTCCTGACACCATCCCTGCAATTCCGTGATACCTGCCTGTACTCTTCCTTTGTGGCCTGGCCTTCTTTCCACTTCCTGTAAGTCTCCTTTTTTGTTTTCAGGTCCTCTCTAAGCTTTTTGTGAAGCCACATTGGCTTCTTCTGTTGTTTCCCTCCCTTTTTCCTTTTTGGAATTGCTTGCCATTGCGCTTTTAGAATTTCCTTTTTTAGAAACTCCCACCCATCTTGGACTCCTTTTCTCTTTGGGTTCGCTTGCCATGGAACCGTACTTACAATTGTTCTGAGTTTATTAAAATCAGCTTTCCTGAAGTCCAGAGTGCGCGTATGCCTACTCTTAGCTTTCACTTCTGTTAAAATCAAGAATTCAAGTATGGTGTGGTCACTTTCCCCCAGAGTTCCCATAACTGCCACTTCATCCACCAAATCATCTCTATTGGTTAGAATCAAGTCCAGGATAGCTGATCCTCTAGTTGCTTCCTCCACTTTCTGTAGGAGAAAGTTATCTCCAACACAAGTCAGGAATTTCTTGGAGGGGCTGTGTTTGGCAGAATTTGTCTCCCAACAGATATTGGGATAATTGAAATCCCCCATTACTACTACATCATGCCTCCTTGAAACATTGGCAATTTGCTTTTCAAAAGTTACATTCTCGTCTTCTCCTTTATTGGGTGGTCGATAATAGACTCCAAGCACCACATTCCTTTTATTCCTTGCCCCATTAATTTTAATCCAGATACTCTCGGTGGAGCTACCAAGCTCATCTTCCTGTATTTCTGTACAGGGATATATATTTTTAACATAAAAAAGGTTCTGTTGTGAACATAGTTATTTATGTCTTGCAGATATTTGGAAAACTTTGTACATTTTTACGCATACTGCTAAAAGCATCATTGCTAAAAGCATCTCTTGCTCTTTATGTATGTGAGCCCTATTAATGCAGGAAACAATCAAAACATTGAATTATATTGCACCATCAGTGTCTATAACAACTGAAAGGACCTTGGTTTACAATCCAAATTAAGCAAGCAGAGGAGACAACGGAGGGAAAGGACTTACATGGGGAACAAACAAGAAAGAGGAAGCAAGAATTAAAGTTCAGAATATTTAGTTGTTTTTTGAAAAAATCAAAGTTGCTTCCCTGAATATGACTTTACTTGCAAATAACTTACCGTACCAAAGCATTTCACCTCAGAGTTTCAGTTTATCATTTATAAAATGGGTACAACAACCCACCCTTTCTTTAGCCCATTCAGTCTTATCCATTCTCCATCTTATTTGTGTGTTTTATTTTGCTTGCTCTGGACACAGTTTTAACAGCATAATCTCTACAGAGTTTTGTAATGACAGCAAATGCATTGTAGCCTCGATAGTAGTCGAGCTACCTTGGAAGTTGAAATCTGTAAAAAGACCTCTGCCTTAAGGACAACTCTTACCTGGTGTGAGTTTTAAATTGCTTTTAGGCTAAGAAAGCAAATCCTTCAGCATCAATCAAAAATTGTATTTTTGATTGATTCTGTTTACATTAGGGGTTAAGGAGACTGGTTCAGAGTGTCTTTGTGCTCTGATGTGGGTGGAAGTTTATTCAGCCCCTGAAATAGACCTGTTACACTCTCCTGCTCCCTTCCCCAGTGGACATTTTCTGTATGTTACTAAAACATATGGGCCTCAATCAAGTTGGAGACCAAACCCTTTTGCTAAAACTCTGGTTAAAAATTATGGCCTTGTATAATGAAATCTTTGTTGAAATAGCATCTCAGGCTGCAAAGTGTGGGCAGAATGATGATGGAGATCAGTTAATCATTCCACTTCCCAAAATCTGAATGAGCAAGAGCAAACCTTGAATTAAGCTAAAAACATATTATATAGTGAATGAGTGCAAATATAGTAAGGTTGTGGATTATTATTAGTATTAGTATTAGTATTGGAAAAAAGAGAGAAAACAGTGAAATGACAGAAGAATAGATCTTGTTACACAGTGGGCTTGCTCTTTACATTCTCCCAAAAGGTTTTCAGTGCAGTTACTGCAAATGATTATAAATTTAGGGAGTCTAGACTGTATTCAAAAACATCCTACTGGTAGGATTTTGTTTGTGTTTATGTGTGGGGAAATATTCAGGGGGGAGAGGAGAAGTCCATTTTTGCCAGAATCTTTATGGAATTGTAGATATGGAAATAATGCCCATGTTCAAATGTAATACTAAACCACTGAGTGGCCCTGTTCCTCCTCTTCCTTCTGGATCAGAACAATCTACTTCCATTTTCATCGATCATGAATTGTTACTTAATTCATCTGTAGTGGTCAATTTAGACTAGGGATCACCAACATGGCCCTATTAGCACAATGCTGACTATACAGACTCTGAGCCCCACAGCCTTACTGCTCCCTCGGTCATTAGGTAGTGAGGATGGTTAATCTTTTCTCCCCTGAAAATACATAGAGCTAAATGAGGAAGTTGGAAGAATGACACTGTTTCCCATTCCTCTTTCAGCTTTATGTGCTTTTTGAGGCTCAGATTAATTATACTAGATCTGACTTTTACCCAGGTCACTTGGAAAAGCAAAAAAATGTGTGTGCTAGGGTTGCCAGGTTCCTGGCCTGATCCTGATCCTGTATCTTTAGGAGAAAAGAAAGTCAGCCAAGTGCAGGTGTTCTTGCAACACTATAATGGGAAAAACCACAAGGTGGAATTCTCCCTCCCCCCTGCACAACTTTTAAAGATACAGAAGGCCTCTTGGTTGCCAGGCAACCCTAGTGTGTGCACACGTTCTCTCTCTGCCTATTCAGAGGCTGATCTGGGAGAGGGAGGAGAGATGTGACCAGAGGGGGTTGTTCCCAGGACTGCCTTCAAGTCGATCCCAACTTATGGCAACCTATGAATGGGGAGTTCATGGTACGAGGTATTCAGAGGGAGCTTACCATTGCCTCCCTCTGAGGCTAGTCCTCCTCAGCTGGCTAGGGCCTGCTCAGCTTGCCAGCTGCACAAGCCAGCCCCTTCCTTGACCGCAACTGCCAGCTGGGGGGCAACTGGGTTCCTTGGGACTATGCAGCTTGCCCACAGCTGCACAGGCGGCAGGGCATGTAACCCCTGTTCCACTCACTGTGGGGTGATCTTTAGCTGGCCCTCGACACCCAGGAGACACAAGCGGGGATTTGAACTCACAGACTCTGGACTCCCAGCTAGGCTGTCCTCCATACTAAAGCGAAAGATCTGCGCTCTGAGCAAACCATGGTTTCTGATCCTGGCTTGTTTGGATAAGCCTTGTTTAAACTAGAAGCTGGGCCTGGCAACCAAGAGGCCTTCTGTATCTTTAAAAGTTGTGCAGGGGGAAGGAAGAATTCCACCTTGTGGTTTTTCTCATTACAGGGTTGCAAGAATACCTGCACTTGGCTGACTTTCTTTTCTTCTAAAGATACAGGATTCAGCCAAAAAGTCGAAATTACAGGATCATAAACACCCTAAGAAGAGCAAAAATATTAAATCTTGCAAAATTCGACATAAATCTCATATGAGATTTGATAAACTTTTTAAATTATTGGATACCTCCGTTGCTCCCAACAAAAAGAAAAAGAGGAGAAAAAGGAAGTCTAAGAAAACAAAGATGGAAAAGAGGGTAAATACATCCATATCGATTCAAATGGAACAAAATTATAACACTGCTGATCAAGAACTTCTTAGATTGGAATCTAATATTTTGATTCCACTATCCACCCCTCTTAATGTGAATCCTCCTTTACAACAAAAAAAAGTGATTCTGGAGGATCCTGAATTGGCTATGATCCCTAAAATTAAATCATGGGAATTAGTTCTAAATAAGGCAAAATTAGCTATAACAAACTATCCTAAACCCAAAGGAGCATTGACTCAATTTCAACGAAGACAGCACTTCCAATCTATAATGGAACATACTTTACCTGGAATAGACTGGTGTATGGAAGTTGCTTCAATAGAATATATTTTCTATAATTATGTGGAAGCCAGAGCTATACTTACATTTCATGATAAAAAAATAGCTGGCCTCATATATGAAAATAGAAATTTACTCCTTTTGCAGAATTTAGAGTGCCGCAGGGTCTTTGAAAATGTAGCCCCATTACAAAGCTTATTATCTTTGAATTTAAATGGTCTTAACTCTCGATCTTCAAAATCAAACGTTGAGACAAATGACCAGGTTCCATTGCTGGCGTCCTTTGAAGAATTATCTACTAATATTATTGAGGTGCAAGCAAGCTGCGAAAGAATTAACCCTACAATTGCTATAAAAAAGGAAGAAATGTTTTATATCCCGGAAGAACAATATCTGCTGGAATCATATACTGAACTTTCAGCTGAAGCTCAATTGGAAATTTTGGCTAATTTTGAAAACTTAGTATCCACTTTAAAAGCGAAAAGGAAGGGACAAATTGATGATGTTTGTAATAGAAATCATACTGGGAAAGAGAGCAAGGACCTTAGTGTGACTATGGGAGGGGGAAATCCTAGACAAGATTCAAGTTCTTTCACTTTATTAATGCCTAGTTCCTCGGGACAAACCAATATTATGTACCCTTTGGAATTGAAGGCTGGGAAAGAAATAGCAACAGAGGCTGTTTCTGTTCCACAGCTTGTTAAAACCTGACAAAATACATCTCCAAATCTACAACAACTAAAGATCGTCTCTTGGAATATAGCAGGTTGGAAGAATAAAGACCTTGATCCATTTACAACCGATTTTTTAGCTCAATTTGATATTATCTTTTTCCAAGAAACTTGGTTAGTAGACGAGCCACAATTAGACGGTTATACTCCATTTTATTTAGAAGCTAGCCAAAGTACCAGCGGTGGCCATCCAAAAGATGGCAATTGTATATTTGTATCTACGAAAATTAATGTACAAATTGTAAAGTTTGATCCCTTGCCAAATTTAGCCCTTGCTATAAGTTTGAAACTTCCCTCCCAGTTATTACTGTTTGTCAATGTGTACTTACCGCCTAGCAAAGATAAGAAAGATGCTATGGACAAAGTAATGTACTTGGAGGGTTATTTAGAGAACTTAACCACAAAACACCCTGAAGCTTCTCTTATAGTTGCTGGAGATTTTAATGCCAGACTAGGTTCCTCCGATTCTGCCTTATATTCTAAATATCATTTGATTCTTCCTCCAATAGACGGTTTTTGTAACATCCCTATAAGGCAATCAAGAGATAGTGGGTCAAACTATACTGGCATCTACTTGATGCAAAAACTAATCAAACTAAATCTAGTACTTCTAAATGGCCGCACCTGTGGAGACCATCAAGGGGAATTTACTTACCTTTCTCCAAGAGGTACATCTCAAATTGATCTGGCTTTTGTATCCCACGAGCTTTTCCACTTAGTGGTCAATCTCAAAGTGGAAGACCGCCCAGAAAGTGACCATCGACCTATAACTATTGTAATTAATTGTAATATTTCATCTCTATTATTGAGACAACGGACTTTCACTAATAATGAGGTAGACATCCGATCGGGAAGACTGAAATGGATACCTAAAGTAGAAAAAGAATTAAACGTATGGCTAAATACCCCTGATACTTTAGCATTAAAAGATCTAATTATTACATCAATATATCCGGAGGATCCACTACCCTATTTTCAACAGCTAATAGCCTCCTTTCAACAATCTCCTTTAATAATTTCTAACAGTATTAGGAGAAATATGCCAAAGAATTCCAAGACATGGTTTGATCAAGAGTGTCGTGACAATAAAAAACATTTAGTGCTGACTTACAAATCTTATAAATTACATAGAACACCTGAACATCTATTAACCTACTGCATGGCAAGGAAGCAATATAAGAACCTGCTTAAAAGGAAAAAGATAACAGAATTGAATAAAACTTGGTTACGTTTATTGCATGCTTCCAAGCTAAAAAACTCCACCTTGTTCTGGAGACTTGTCTCCTATAACTGGCCAAAGTCCTTATCCTATCTAGACTGTTGTATACCTACAGCTACTTGGGAGGATTACTTTGTCAAGTTATATCAAAAGAACAGTGATAATGTTACAGTAATACACTTTACGGAAGCTGAAATTCCTAAATGGCCCCCGGTCACTATGCCGGAGGTCCTTGATTTAATTGCTAGGCTTAAATTAGGGAAAGCCCCCGGTAGTGATAATATTCCTGTGGAAGTTTTTAAATTAAACTCGAACTGGTGGGCCCCACTCCTAGCTGCCCTCTTTACTTATATCAATAATTCAATGCAAATCCCTAAAGAGTGGGGTCTTGCAATAATCATTCCTTTATATAAAAAAGGTTCTCATAATGACCCAGCCAATTATAGGCCAATAAGTTTACTGAATATAATCAGTAAACTTTATGCGAACCATTTGCATGATAAATTGAATGCCTGGGTAGAACAAAAGAACTTATTGGCCCAAGAACAAGCAGGTTTTAGGTCTGGATGTTCAACTATAGACCAGGCTCTGATTCTCTATCATTTCATATCTAAATATTCGACTAAGCCAGACACTAAGTTGTATGCAGCCTTTATTGATTTTAGATCAGCGTTCGATTCCATCTCCCGCGAGAGGCTCTGGAAGAAATTAAATGCCATGGATATCGATAAAAGACTGTTGATATTAATACGGGGACTATATACGGATACGTCCTTACGTATCAGATGTAACAACAAGGGTCACTTATCTAATCCTGTCCCTACATTCAAAGGGGTTAAACAGGGATGTGTTTTAGCGCCTCTTTTGTTTAACCTATATATTAATGGAATAGTTGATTCCCTGGCTACTATCTCTTCACATGCCCCAATATTAGCTGGCTGCTCAAGATCTATACTTCTATATGCTGATGACATAGTCCTATTGGCAAGTTCTTTGGTTGGCCTTAGACGACTTTTAACAGCTTTGTCTACATTTTGTTTGGAGGAACAGCTGTCAATCAATTATGAGAAAACTAAGGTCTTAATATTTACAAAAAAAAGATTGAGTCATCGCTGGCAAATTAATGGCCAGCCAATTGAGCAAATAAATTCCATTTTATATCTAGGTTTATCATTTCAATCGACAGGATCATGGCAGTTGCAGATTAAAACAATGGTCTGGAATGCAAAAAAAACGATGAAAGCTCTTTTGTCATATTTTTATAATAAGGGTGGTCAGCTTATTGTCCCTGTAATCAAAGTTTTTTCTGCAAAAGTAGTCTCTCAGTTACTATATGGGGTCCAGGTTACCACATTTGAGAATTTTTCTGTTTTGGAATCGATTCAAAATTCCTTCTTGAGAGCTATTTTTGCGGTTCCCAAATGCATTCCTAGTTTTATCCTTAGACTTGAGGCTGGTTTGCCCACTATAGAATCTAAGATTTGGGCCTTGAGAATTTCTACATGGCTCAAATTGTTATTTAACCCTATTGGGCTCTCTTCCAACATCTTAAGAGATAACTTTCAATCTTCTTGGGTGAAACTGATAACGGATAAATTACAGACCTTGGGCTTTTCTATTTCTGTGATTCAGGAAATGGGCTATTTAAAAGCCAAATTGAGCATACTACAAAGAATTAAGGATATAGACTTTCAACATCATTTAATACAGGTTAGGAAGCATAGATACAATCCAAAATTTTTAACCCCAATGCCTTATTTGTCCTTTCTTACTATTCCTAATCACCACAGGGCTTTTTCTCTTGCAAGAATGAATACCTTACCTTCCAAACTTTTGGAGGGTAGATTCAACAAAATTCCATACTGCGAGAGAAAATGCCCTTGCGGTAAGGATGAGATTGAAACAATTGCTCATGTTCTTTTGAGATGCCCTTATTACCTAGACCTTAGAAATCAAATAATTAGCCCTATTCTTGATCTTGTGCCTGGTAGAAATGAAGAAATGCTTTTGGATTACTTACTTGGAGATCATCAGCAATTAATTACGGAGAAAGTTGCAAAATTTTGTACAGTCGCTATTCTCTGTAGGAGAAATCTGGTAAAAGATATTGGAAAATGAATTTTATTGATTTATTTTATATGGTTTTAAATAAGCAGGTCAAAGTTTAATTAATGTTTTAATTAGTTTAATCAATTAAATGTATCCTGCATTATAATAACTGGCTATTATGGCATTAACCATTAAGGAACAATGAATATTCCGTTCGGATTGGAAATTGATTTTAATTAACTCTAATTGAACAAGATATTATTCTAATAATTGTAATTTTGATGTTCCATTTTATTTTTGTATTCTGGTCTTTGACCGTAATAAAATCTGACTGGCTGACTGATACAGGATCAGTCTCAGGCCAGGAACCTGGCAACTCTAGTTGTGGATGAGACCAGCAACTAAAGGAAGCTAAGAGCTATCTGTCTATGTTTCAGTTTTATATATATGTAGTTCTGCAGCAACACATTGTGTTTGTTCCTTCTAATCCAGTATTTGTGAAGCATTTATAATCTTGCAATTATTACATGGCATCAGAAGACTAAAAATAAGGCAGTGAAAAATGGACCAGCTGAAGCCTCCAGGAAAGTTGGTGTTTGAAGGAAACGCAGCAGAGAACTGGAGAAGATGGAAGCAAGGGTTTGAATTGTACTGCATTGCAAGTGGAGCAGATAAGAAAGATGAGAGACTCCAGTCAGCATTATTTCTGCACGTGGCAGGTGAAGAAGCAAGAGAGGTATTTAATACTTTCCAGTTTGATGATGATGCAGTTAAAAATAAAATTCAAGTTTTGATGAATACATTTGAAGCATATTGTGTGCCCAGAAGAAATGTTACTTATGAAAGGCACAGGTTCTTCACTAGAATACAGAATGAAGGAGAAAGTTTAGACCAATATGTGACTGAGTTGAAGCTTTTGGCTCAGACCTGTGAATTAGGGGAGCTGTGTGATTCTCTTATTAAGGATCGCATGGTGTGTGGCATTCAGAAAGACAGATTGAGAGCCAAGTTACTGAGAGAGAGTGATTTAACCCTTGAGCGTGCAGTGAATATATGCAGGGCAGAAGAAATGGCTGCAAAACAGTTGGAAGATTTTGGTGCAACATAAAAGCAAATGGATGCCTTACAGGGCAAAAGTACCTTTGAAAAGTTGAAAATAAGCCAGCCTCAGAGCAAATAGAGGCGTGGCACTACTACCAGCCCCAGAGAAAAGGAAATGCCACAGAGGCCTGCAGAAGCAGCAAGGTCCTGCTGCAAGTGTGTTATCAGTCATCATGACAAATGTTTGTCCTGCATATGAAAAGGAATGCAGAAGATGTGGCAAACTTAATCATCTTGCTAAAATGTATAAAACTAGAGATAGAAAATTTCAAGGCAGACACATGTTTTCTAAATGCTCATGATTTCTTCATTGGCACATTGAATTCTACAGCTCTGGAAGATGAATGGTGTGTGGATCTTCTCATAAATGATCACAAGTATTTATTTATTTAAAATATTTCTGTCCCGCCCTTCTACCCTGTAATAGGGCACTCAGGGCGGCTTACAAAAATCAAATCAAACACGTACATAATAAATGTAAACATAATACACGTAAACAGTAAAATCACAAAAACATTAAAATAAATTAAAATACATGAAATACAATTAAAATACATAAAATACAATACACACACACACACAAACATATATATAGGGCATGATACTAAAGGGACTACTTTAACGTAGAAGGCATAAAATCCATGTCAGGCTCTACCTTCAGTCCCTCCCAAAGGCTCTCCAGAACAAGATTGTTTTCAGAAGTCTCCAGAAAAACCAACAGGGAGGGGCAGAGTAGACTTCTTGTGGTAGGGTATTCCAAAGCTTGGTCACAAAGTATGTGACCTTTAAGACTGACACAGGAGCACAGACTAATGCAATGTCTTTAAAAACAAACAAAGCCTTGCAAGCTGAACCACTTCAGCATTCAAATACCAAATAACCTACTCTGGAGAAAGGCTACATGTATCTGGTAAATGTAACCTGGATTGTAAATAGAAAGATCAAAGAGCTGAATTGGAATTTCAGATAGTAGACTTTGATGCACAAGCTGTACTGTGTCTCCGGACTGTGACTAATTTAAATTTGGGGCAAAGAGTTAATTTAATGAAAAGAGCTCCAGTAGATCAGTGGGATGTTGCAGCAGAATACAAAGATGTATTTGAAGGCTTATGTTGCTTACCAGAGAAATATTCCATCAAAATCAACCCTCAGGTTCCACCTGTAATTCATATACCTTGGAAGGTTCCAGTGGCGCTAAGGGTTAAAGTCCAAAAGGAACCGACTCATATGGAACAATTGAAAGTCATAGTTGGTAGAAGAACCTACAGAGTGGGTGAATTCAATTGTGGTTGTAGACAAGCCTGGTCGAGACCAGATAAGAGCATGTTTAGATCCAAGAGATATGAACAGAGCAATTTTAAGAGAACATTTTCAGTTGCCTACTGGAGAAGAAATTACCAGCAAGCTAGCAGTAGTAGAATTGTTTACTGTCCTTGATGTCAGTAATGATTCTGGCAAATGCAGCTAGATGACAAAAGTTCCAGGCTTTATTTAATACACATTTAAAATACCTTTTGGCAGGTACCCATTTACAAGAATGCCATTTGGTATCTCTTCAGCTCTTGAGGTCTATCAGAGGATGGTCCAACGACATTTGAGAGTATTGATGGGGTCACATGCTACATAGATGATATCCTTGTGTGGGGGAAGACCAAACAGGAACCTAATGAGACTGAAGCAAGTTCTGGACAGGTGCCAAGAGAGGAATCTGAAATTGAACAAAGTGAAATGCAAATTTGCCATGACTAAAATAAAATATCTAGGACACATCTTAACCAAAGAAGGACTAAAACCTGATTCATCTAAAATAGAGGCCATCACTGAAATGCCGAGTCCAAGTAACAAAGCTGATCTTCAATGATTTCTAGGAATGGTGACTTATCTAGCAAAACGTATCCCAAATTTGGCAACAGTGACAACTCCTTTAAGACAGTTGTTAGCCCAAGATGTTGAATTTTGCTGGATGCCAGTTCATGAAACAGCATTCACACAGTTGAAAAAAGCTCCTGTTTTGAAATTATACAGCCACAACAGTGGCTGTATACTATAGTCAGCATGAATTTTTTGCATTCCGCAATATTAAATGGAGAATACCCCCCATGCCATTCTGATGCTTCTCATAAGCTCATTTCAAAACAAAACATTACAAAACGTATCGTACTGAACTCAGAAACGTTTGCTTAACAACCCTCTAAGTTTTCACGATATACAGTCAGAGAGAATTGAGAATTCAAAGTGTAAAAAGAGAGGGGGGGAAACCAGACCCCTGTTGGACTTTTTTCTGTCAGACTTCTCATAATTTGTTGAAATTAATTAAAAATCAGCCATGTTCACAGAGTATTTGTAATCCTGTTGCCCCATATTCTGACCTTCATCTTCTGCAGTCTCAAAGTTAAAAAATGCCTTGCTGATCTTTAATTAATTTAAGAAATTTAGCATTGAAATAAATGATAAGCCCAGGCATGCTCAGTAAGAACCAACTGTTAGTGTTCTAAAAGCCAGACTCACGGCTATTTGGCTTGGCTAATCAGGGGGTCACACCCACGCCAGACCAATATATCACTTGAGACAGTCATGGCTTCCCCCAAAGAATCCTGGGAAGTGTAGTATTGTGAAGAGTGCTGAGAGAAGACTTCTATTCCCCTGACAGAGCTCCAGGAGCCAGAGTGGTTTAACAGTCAGCCACTCTGATTGAAGGTCTGTGAGGGGAACAGGGCATCTCCTAGCAACTCTCAGCACTCTTCACTAACTACATTTCCCAGGATTCTTTGGGGGAAGCCACGACTGCTTAAAATGAAATAAAGGTATGTTGTGGATATGGCCTGGGGCAGCTTTGGTTTAAATTTGGGTGGGAGGCTACATGTGCCAGCTGTAGAATAAAAAGGTGAGAGCAACTCTGAAAAACAATGATACTGTTCACAATGTTTTCCTTTTTTAAAGGAAAGGGGCTTCCCCTCTTCCCAGTGCCCACCCACCCAATCTCTTCCACTCCCCTCCCCCTCCCTCCCTCCTCCTCCCATCTCTGCCCCTACCCAGGTCAGTTTCACCTATCCTAAGCATGATTGCATGGGAGTAAATCCCACTGAACTCAATAAGCATGTAAATTATCAACCTGCCTTCCCCTCCTCCTCCTTCCCCCACCTCCCTTTTGCCCCTTCCCACCCCCTTCCTTTGCCCCTCCCCCTCCAATCCCCCATTTCCCCTCCTTCCTCTCACCTCCCTTCTTCCCTCTCCTCTCCCTCCCCATGGTCAGTTTTACCTATCCTAACCATGATTGCATGAGAGTAAACCCCATTGAACTCAATAAGCATGCATATGATCAGACCTGACCATCCCCTCTCCTCTCCCTCCCTCTTCCCTTCTTCCTCTCCTCTTTTCTTCCTTCTTCCTCCTTCCCTGCCCACTCCAGCCCTTCCTTCCCCCCTCTTCTCCTCCTCCTCCCCACATGGTCAGTATTACTCCTAAGCATGATTGCATGGGAGTAAATCCCACTGAAATGAATAAACATGCAAATGGTCAAACCTGCCCTCCCCTCCCCCTCCTGCCTGCTCCCCTCCCCCTCCTCCCCTCTGCCATTCCTCCCCTATCCCTGCCCTTCCTCCTCCCCTCCCCATCTCCCTGTGGTCAGTTTCACCTATCCTAAGCATGATTGCAGGGGAGTAAATCCCACTGAACTCAATAAGCATGCAAATGATCAATCCAATGTCAGCAAACTTGCACAGGATCCCGTTTCTTACCTCCTGGATTAAAAAGCAGAGAAATTCACTAATAGGCAAAAAAAAAAAACCTTGTGGTTTAAGAACGTACCTATAGCCCACAGATATTTCTACCAAACTTTAAAAAGCAGGGAAATTGGGTGGCTATAGTGAATGCACCAGGGGAGCAGGAGACCTGACCTCCTCTCTGAGATACTGTACAGCCCTACAAATTTGTAAAAATGCTAACACAATTTGAGTTGGTCTTTCACAGTCCAATCCACTTCCTGTGTAGCTTGGAAGAATTTGGTAACATGTTGTGTGGAAACCAGCAAGAGTGACTGGACAAAATATAACTCCAAGATCGTATTTGGTTTAGACTGATGATTCAGGAGGAACAGAAGAGATCTGCAAAGCTCTCCAAGTTGTGAACCAACAATGGATGAGACTACTGAGACTGCAACTGCACCTCCATCAGAGTCTCAAGACAACAAAAGTGGAACAGTTGTAGCACAAAGTGCCAGTGAAATACCAGAGAAGATTTTGGACTCTGAATTGCCTGTTAAGACATCAAGAGGCAGAGTAATCAGAAAACCAATTCGATATAGACAGTCGTTTCTATCTTTTTTTTAAAAGGGGGAGATGTAATGTGAGTAGAAACTCAAGTGATTTAGAAATAGTTGTATGGGGGAATCAGTTGTGGATAGGGTTGCAAGGCTCAGGGCCTGAGAATGATTCTGTATCTTTAAGAGAAGAGAAAATTCAGCAAAGTGCAGGTTTTCTTGCAACACTTTAATGGGAAAAACCACAAGGTGAAATTCTCCCTTCCCCCTGCACAACTTTTAAAGATACAGAAGACCTGTTGGAGGCTGGGCCTGACAACCAAGATATATATATATATATATATATAGTCCTGCAGCAACACATTGTTAAGTAAAGTTTGTTCCTTCTAATCCAGTATTTGTGGTTCATTTATAATCTTGCAATTATTACAGTTCCCATTGTATATTTCAACTGAGAACTGGTGTAAAGTGATAGCTTGTTAGCTGGGAAGTTCCTCACTCCAATTTGAGTGGAGTTCTTGGCCCTATACACCCCCCCCCCTCTATTCACAAAGTATCCCGGCGACCTCACTACATCTTATGATTTTCAGTTTTATGCTGACACACACATCTCTCTCTCTCTCTCTTCCTCCCCCCCCCAAAATTTTCTCACTTCTCCAAATGCCCCTCTGATATTTCTGCTTCAATGCTTCATTGTCATCTGCAATTCAGCATGTCCAAGACTATACTTCTTGTCTTTATGATTAAACCCTCCTCTCCTCATCCACTGTCCTTATTTATTCACAATGCCACCATTTCCTTATATTCAATCTAATTTCAAGTCATATTGCTTCTCCCTTTGCAACACTGAATAAATTCTCTGTTTTCTCAGATATCTGGTCCATTCCCTGGTCATCTCTCACCCACACTATTGCAATCTTCTTTTTTGTCTTGGTGTCCTCATGTCTATCCAGCACTCTTCTGTCAATCCATTCACCTCTCTTGTCTGTCTGATCACGTGATGCCCATCCTTCCAGCTCCTATGCTGGCTCCTTATCCATCCCCAGATCCAGCACAAGCTCGTCCTTACTTTCAAAGGCCCAATGACCTCCACTCCTGCCTGCCTTCACTTTTATATTCCAAGACACAGTGGCGTCACTAGGGCTGGTGTCACCAGGTGTGGTAACTCCTTGGTGAGCCCCCAAATCTCCTGCTGAGTGCGCGCGTGCATGCACGCTCTCGTGATGCCAGCCAGCCATGCCCCTGGGAGGGTGCACACCGGAGGGTCACCCAGCTGGAGAAGCAGGCCTGGGAACGCCGGTGTGCCTCCCTTGCCCCGCTGATGCTGCTCCCGGTCTCGCCCACCCGCCTGCCTGCCTCCGAGAAGGAGTTGGCTGCTCTGACGCCAACCCAAAGCGCTTCTCAGCTCCTTTGCTGGGCAACGGCGCAGGTGCCCTGCCCCGCGATGGGGTGGCTCTGGGTGTCACCCCCCTCATGGTGTCACCCTGGTGCGGTACACACACCCCGCACCCCACTAGTGACGCCACTACCAAGACATCCCTGCCCATGACATTTGCTTCCTTCAGCTTCACCACCTTCTGCCACTTAAAGATCTCATACTCCATCAAATGACTATTCTCTTTCACTCTTGCTGCCCCTTATGTTTGGAACTATCTCCCAGGACCCCTGTGTGATGCCACCTCTTCATTTAAATCCCTCCCCAGAGCCCACATTTTCCAGGAAGCCTTTGGCACAACCCTTTGCTCTACTGTAACCAAGCCTGCAGCTGAATATGCGCAACTGAAATAATTATATATTCTTTGTGATTTTTAAATTGTCAAGCCACAGTTATGGCTATATTCTGTCTCCAGGGGCTACTGTAGTTTGAGACTGGAATGAAGGTGGAAAATGAAAGGTGGCAAACAGCTCTATGGTTTCTAGGTGCTTGACTGGAAGCTCAAGACATTGTTTGGGGTCTGTTTCTGGATTATGGTTAGTGCAAACCATGGTTTGACTTAATTTATCTTGAATTCAAGCATATTTTTTTCCAAGTCTGTTCAGGCATTTGGGGTTGCTATAAATGACTCCGTCATCCTGTAGTATGCAGTGTGGCAGCTTCAAGATGTTGCTTCTTACTGAGTTTGATGAATGTTTGTGGAAGGAACTCAGTTGATGCAGACTATGGAATATTTACTTTGTTATCTTTACTTCCTGACAGTGGGAATAACATAAACTAAAATAAGGAGATAAACCATATTGGGAAGGTTTCTTACCTGGAGTAGGTTCAGCTGACAGTGCTTAATGGATGCTGACGGCTAAATACCCTGCCACAGGAGTAAAGTGTTGAACAATGCATATGAAAATAAACAGCCCAAACCAAAGATATTTCTGCAGAGGCTATTGGCAATGCTTCCTCAACCCTAGATAGGATATTTGAGAAGGTAATTGCTGCCAAATAATCTTTTATTTTCTTTTTTATTATACCTTATGAAATTGACCTCAAGGCAAAATGGAGCGCTTTTATATGCTTAACTTCAAAACAGGCAAAATCAATAGAAGAAAGAGCAAAGCTGTTTTATACAGTTTTGCCTATACCTCTCATTTGTGTATCTCCAGAACCTTCATTTACTGGCAGGACTGGGAAGAGGAAGAAGGTTGAGTTTTTCAGAGGGTATTTTGAAGAAAAGCATCCAAATCATACTGCCTTTCAACTTTGTGTGTCCTTGGAGCTGATGTCTGTAGTGGCTATTTTGTTTCAATTTATGCTGTATCTTTGGGACTCAAAAGGGCCTTCAAGGTGGCTTATAACATGTAATTCCTTACATATTAAGAATGCAAGGCTATGGACACTTATTTGGGTGAAAAGATCCTCCGTGGCGCAGAGTGGTAAGCAGCGGTAATGCAGCCAAAGCTGCTCATGGCCGGAGTTCAATTCCAACGGAAGGAGGAAGTCGAATCTCCGGTAAAAGGGGTCGAGGTCCACTCAGCCTTCCATCCATCCGTGGTCAGTAAAATGAGTACCTGGCATATGCTGGGGGGTACAGAAAGGCCGGGGAAGGACCTGGCAATCCCACCCCGTATATACGGTCTGCCTAGTAAACGTCGCAAGATGTCACCCTAAGAGTCAGAAACGACTCGCACTACAAGTGCGGGGACACCTTTACCTTTTATGCCATAGAAATCGGTGTGACTTCCAAGTTAGTATGCATAGGATTAGAATAAAAATACTAAAAACACACATCTTGTCCAATAACAGAGTAATATCACAAGTAAGCAAAACAGCTCAGAGCTTGGAAAAGTTACTTTTTTGAACTGCAACTCCCATCAGCCCAATCCAGTGGCCATGATGGCTGGGGCTGATGGGAGTTGTAGTTTTAAAAAGTAACATTTCCAAGCTCTGAAACAGCTCTAGAGTGATAGCAGATAATGCATTAAAAATGCAACACACAATGGCTGCTTACAGGCAAGTGTCCTGAAGATTCTATGTGTGTATCCTCTTTTCAGATTGAATTGGAAATGGACTGTCTTCAAGTCGATCCTGACATATGATGACCCTATGAATAGGGTTTTCATGGGAAGCGGTATTCAGAGGGGGTTTACCATTGCTTCCCTCTGAGGCTAGTCCTCCTCAGCTGGCTAGGGCCTGCTCAGCTTGCCACAGCTCCACAAGCCAGCCCCTTCCTTGTCCACAACTGCCAGCTGGGGGCAACTGGGTTCCTTGGGACTATGCAGCTTGCCCAAAGCTGCACAGGTGGCAGGGCACATAACCCCTGAGCCACTCGCTGTGGGGGTGATCTTTAGCTGGCCCTCGACAAGTTTCCTCTCCTTCTCCCAGCTCACTAAAATTGGGGAAATTGGGGGAAGGAAGAGCTTTGGTCTAGCCTTTCTCTCACTCAGTTTATTGAAGAATTACGTCAGTGGATAATTAACAATAAAAAATGAAAAGTACTTTCTATCACTTTGCTGGTAATTTGTGGCTTTTTAAAATAAAAAATAAGAAGTTATAATGACTCTGAATTGGTGTGTTAAGAAGGTTGTGTGTGCAGGAGGGATCGGGAGGAAAATAGGGGTGGCTCTATTTGTGGAGGGGAAGTACTGTCGAATTCTTGGTCTGGACTGTATCATAGCTGCCCATTTGCTACTGGGCCAAGTTCAAGGTTCTAGTCTTGGTGTACAAAGCCCTCTACAGCTTGGGACCAGGATACCTGAAAGACCGTCTTACCCCTTATATACCCAGTCGATCACTGCGCTCTGCAGGTGAGGGCCTCCTGCAGATACCATCTTATCAAGAGGTCCTCCCCACAGAGGTGCATCTGGTATCTTCAGTTTTGTCATATGCTGAAGACATACCTCTTAAACTTGACTTTTGACACTTGACGTGTAGTTTTGGGACCCTCTCTAGTTGTGAATATAATTTGTTTTAAACTGTTTTTAATAATGTATTTTATATTGTTGGGATCTTCCCTGGGACCTACTGGTGGGTGGTGGCGGTGATGATGAGGATGATGAGGATGATGATAATAATAATAATAATAATTGGCCTAACATGATGTCATTGTGAGCCAGGTCATCATCTCACCTTACAAAAATTATAGTGCTGGGAATTTGGAGACCTAAGGATTTGCCATTACCCAAACACAGTGTAAAAAACCAGCTCTGCCAGTGATAAAGAATGTATTTCATTCTTGAATGAAATTGGCCTTTGAGGAGTGATGACATATTGAGGAGTTATGATATATTGGCACCATCAACTCAACAGGCGTACTGCCCCAAAAGGCTGACTGTGTTTCACAGAGACCACAATGGAGGGTGAACCGCTGCCATTTACTTTTAAGAGCTCCTTGAGCAGATGTTTTGCCTGTAAGTACACAAATACACACACACGCACCGGGTCTTTCTTTTTCAAACTCTTTGTTATATTGTCTCATAACGGAAGTTGTCAGAATATTACCATTGCTAATTGACCAAGCAGACAAAGGAAAGGGCATGCATGCTAATGCGCTATATATATATAATTTGATTGATATCTCACCCCTCCCAGCAGGAGAATTGCAATCATTGTTTGAGGAAGAGTAACTTAACAGCAGGAGGGGGGGACCTTTAATTATATTTCAGATGGAAGGAAGCAAGTGTTTGTTAAACTTAGTTTGGGTTGAAACTTAAAAAAAAAAGGTCTTTCCTCTTCTGCCATAACACTAGAGGAGTTTCTCTTTCTTGAGTAGTCTGTTTAATCTCCATGGTCATCTCCATCTATCTGGCTGGCAGGTCACATTACTGGCCTTTCACTTGTGTAACTGATCTGTTCACTAGCTTCTATAGTAGAAGTGCTATTGATAAATTACTGCACATGGCAGTGAGCATTAAGTTGCAGTGTCATTGCTTTTCATCTAGGGAGCTTTCTCAGGAACTTTTCATGACTGGATGGACAGCTGAAGAGCTTTGGGCAAGATACAACAGACATAACTCATTCCAATCAATAAACCCAGAGAACAAAATGGATAAAACGAGTTCAAGATCAAATACACTGGCAGGATAAATGTGTCTGCAATTATACTCATTGTGAAATTCATCTTGCTATAAAGATGCCGGAAACAATAACAGCTGACTGATATCAAGATTTCAAACAGAACACAAGGTCCCACTGGCTCTTGTGTCATTGGGGAGAGAGCTTGAAATTATCCTGCAGCAGCACCTTGGTGGCAGAAGACTGGGTTTTATCTTCTTGTTTGAAGTATCAGTTACAATTCATGCTCCCATTTCTCACTCATACATTATAAGAAGAAAGGTCTGCAGTTGTACACAACTTCAGAGGCATTTTTCTCCCTCTCTCATAACACTAGAACTCAGGGTCATCCAGTAAAGCGGAATGTTGGAAGATTCAGGACAGACAAAAGAAAGTACTTCTTCATACAGTTCATGATTAAACTATGGAACTTGCTACCACAGTGGGGATTAGACCAAATCTATGGATGATAAGGCTATGTGCTACCTCCAGTATCAGAGGTAGAATTCCTCGAAATCCTAGTTGCTGGGGAGAAGAGGGCTGTTAACCTTATGTCCCATTTATGTGCATCTGGTTGACCCCTGTGGGAAACAGAGTGTTGAACAGACAAGCCTTTCCTCTGATCCAAGAGGACTCTTATGTTCTTGTGCCAGTTTCTGATACAATTTTCATGTGGGAATGAGGGTTGGAACTTTTCCAGATGAAAGAAAACACCTGGATTTCCCCTTAGCGTTCTGCTAGAACCACATCCCCACAAAATAGATTGGGGGAGGGGAGAAAATGCAGTCTTGTTCCAGGTGGATATTTTCATTACTGAGGTAGTAGTGCTTGGAGTAGGACTGGAGTGTCTACATCTGATGCTGGGTTAGGGATGCTGTTGGTGTACCGCCCACTTCAACATCCCCCCTGGCTGGGGTGGTCTCTGGTGTGGTACTGAGGAGCTGGGACAGTGGTCCTGAGTGACTTCAACATCCATGCTGAGGATACCTTGGTTTCAGTTCAGGATTTCATGGCAACCGTGGGACTTTCTCAAATTGTCTTCGGCCTGACAGAACCTTGATTTTCTGTTTGCTGTAAAGTGGAGAGAGAGGCGGTCTGGAACTAGGAGAAATAAATACTGCCCCATTGTCATGGTCAGGTGAAGTTTAGTCTTAAAGCAACTATCCCTGCCCGAGGGACCAATTTGGATGGTCCAACCAATCAGAGGATTTCTGATGGCTCTGGGGGATTTCCCAGTGGATAGAGCAAGTGATTTTTGAGCAAGCGAAACAGCAAGTAGAGCCATCAACCTAATTCCTCTCAAGTGCCACACTCTTGTGGGTGCCTGCAGGAGCTAGGGTCTCAGTTGGCATTGCCAAAATTCTCACCAACAAGAACAGGGTTGCAGGTGCAGCACAGTCCAATCAAACCAAGATCAAGCACAGTGAATCAGTCTAGGTCCAAAATGTGATCCAGAGCCAAAGTCAGGCACCAATCCCAGATCACCATCAGAGGGAGTTCAGGCAAAGTACAACATAGCAAGGAGGGGGAACTAGAATCTGGTGCAAAGGATCATAGACCTGTGTTTCAAGCAACTGGAAGGCTTAATCAAGAGACCTGATATACTCTGCCCTTCTAGACCACACCCTAGCCACAGTGGCTAGTAGTGAAGAAGTTTCAGGGATTCCTTAATCATGAGGAGATGCCTCATGAGCCACTTGACTCTGGGTCCATAAATATATGCTATGCCATCAGTCTTCGGCCTGGACCCAGACCTTTTGGCACTGGTGTTCTCAAGGATTGGGAGGAGGGGTGTCTCCAACTCCTCCTCTGACAGCTCCATGGGTTCCTCAGCAGGTCTCTACCTGGAGGGCCTGGGTATTCTCAGCACTGGTTCTGGAGACCCTGCTGGCTCCTCAATGTTCTTGACTTGTGGAGTCCTCTGAAGACTCCATGTTTGGTACCAGGTCAAGGCTAAAATTGACACCAGAAATCTTCTCCGGCACCATGGAGATTATTTTGCTCCCTGGTATTCTGAGGAGCTGTGGTTGATGAAGTGCTTTGAATAAAGCCTGGAGTGCAAATGACTGTAATCTTCCTCCAAAGCTGAGTGAACACTGTTAGGACACATAGTTGTGTCTACCATATGGCAGTGAAGGCAGCAAATAAGTCCATTGCTTCCTAAATGAGTTGGCCACCAGAATTGTTTTGTGTGGTCTGGAGATTAGCTACCCCAAATTTGGGGGGCAGATCCCTGAAACACATGATGATTAGCTGTGAAAAGTTTGCAAGACACCTCAAGGATGAAGCCACTCAACTTTGTAGCAATTTGGATGCCACCCAGTCACTGCCTCTCAGCCTCAGAGGAAGGCAATGATAAACCACCTCTGAATACCACTTACCATGAAAACCCTATTCATAGGGTCACCATAATTCAGAATCGACTTGGAGGCAGTCCACTTCTTACATTATGGGGTATCCAGCGGTACGACTGCTCCAGAATCATTTTCAGCCGATGTTGGTGGACATGATACTTGTAGTAATGTGTCTAACCATGTGCCCTCTGGATCACTGCCCTTCCTAGCTGATTACAACTAGCCACCATGGGGAGTCAGGTGGGTCCAGGGTCTTGTGAACACATCACTGTGTGATGGGGTGATGCCCACCATCTTTAAAGAGATAATGATGTATCCTCTACTTAAAAAGCCCACCCTGGTCTAGGGATGTAAGAAGGCATCCATTTCCATTCTGATCCATCTTCATCTCATGCAGAGCTGTTTTTGTTCCACTGCAATTTGACTTCTGAAAAAACCCATTGAATTTGTCTCATTGTCTGCTGTGGCATATTTTTATATAATTGCATAATTAATTATGTTATTATTACATTATCCTACACTGTAAACACACAAAAGTGAACTTCTTTCTGAGAGGAGGGAGACTGAAGAGGTACATATAAGCAGAACAACTTTTCCGTTTCCTTGATTTCTGCTTTCAATTGTCTGTCTTCTCCATGCATTCCCAACTGTGCATCATTTATGTTTTGAATTTGCTCCACTGGTCTGCCTCACAGCCTGCCATATTCCAATAATATTTCATGTCCTTATATAGTAACAGCAGATTTTTCTTCCCTGTCGCTTCTCCTCTATAGGATTAATCCAGTTAGCTGCCAGTCGAAGCTGTATCTTGCTGATGTGTTGTACTATGTATATTTGAATCTACTCTGCATTACATTCTGTTTTGTAATAAATGGAAACTCAGATTCTTCACCGAAAATTGGAATGCATGTTCTATTACTTATTTCCACCTACTCTCAAAACAAGATACAATGTCCCTATGGCACAGCATATTTCTAGACCCAAGATCTTGGAAAATGTGCTTCCATTGGCAACATGTAGATATCTGTAAATGGGTGCAGTGTGATCAGGGAAGCATGTTAACATGAATGGACCTTTTAACACCTGAATGGATCTTGGGCAGCACCAGTAGTCCATAGACCACAGTTTGAGCACTTCTGCATTAAAGGAAGCACCTTTGTCTCAGATGTATCCCTAGATCAGAGACAGAGAACCTAGGACCCTCCAGAGGTCATTGGACTCCCAACTTCCATCAACCCAAGCCAACATGGCCAGTGGTTTTGAACAATGGGAGTTGCAGGACAACAGCATCTTGAAAGTTATGTGTTCCCCATCCCTGATCTAGACGAACATCATGAGGTATTAGGCACAGCGAAGATATCACAGATATTGGATTTTGGTTGCCAAATTGTGTCTAATAAATAAGGGAAACTGTTGAGATAGCTGCCTGAGAAACTGCAGAGGCAATAAACACAATAAAAAGGAAATAGAGGTAGACAGCACCAAATAAAACAATATCTTCAGATTAAAATGTTAACTCCTCAACAAGGCAAAAGCCTTTTTGAAACCAACTCCCAAGGAACAACTGAAACAAATAATAATAGGGTACCTCCGAAGCCCTTCCACAACCAACACTCAAGAAGGACACCAGATCTGATGCTGCTGAGAAGTTCAGCATAACCAACAGGGTGCTCAGTCTCCAGCACTGGGGCAAGACCTAGTGGGATTTGTGGTTGGTAGAGTCCAGGGATTCCAGATCATATGTCACATACACCAGTTAAAAATTCAAGAAGTAGAGTCCAACTCAAGCATAGGCCAGGTTGCAGTGAGGCAATGTCAAACACAGCAGAAGGTAAATATGGCTGGGCAAAGTGGGTAACATCTAGGATAGCTCCATATGGCACATCAGCCAGTCAGCACGAATGCTCCTCTAACAACCTACTCACTCAGACAGAGCCTTAAATAGGCCTGTGCTTCCTTTGAGCCTTTGAATCTACTCTCAAAGAGGCTGAGCCTTTTTTTCGGAGCTGTGCTCTCCAGCAGCATGGGGAAAGATGTGGTTCTACTATAGCCTTTGAGCTTGAGTCCTCAGAATCTGGAGAGGGAAATACAACCTCTTTAGGCCAGAGAGGTGCTGGCGTTTGTAGGCTCCTCTAGTGCTGAAACATCTGAGGAGGCAGGGATGTCATAGATGTTTTGGAAAGTACATTCTCCCCCTGGGCAGATATTTCCTCTGAATATAGGGCCTCTTCCCCTGAGGATGAGGAGTCTAATGCCAGGGTCATGACACAAGGACATACTCTACCTGTCTAGACGTTCCATAGATAATCTACTCAGGCAACCAAAACTGTCTCAGTCCCAAAGTGAGGCCTGAAGCCACATTGAAATGTGTGCAGATAATGTTTCATAAACCATTCCAGGCAGTTCCAGGCCTTGTGAATGTTTCAGTACAAACATTTTTTAGAAATTGGTCCTGCACAGTTGTGTGTGTGTTTGGTGAGTGTGTGTATGTGTGGGGGGGGTGATGTTTGAAGCAGATGTGACTGATATGAATTTGTGGTGAACTAAGAGATGGACATCTGCTGTGATGTTCCCTAGTGGGGAAAGGGTTCATGTGAATACAACTTCATGTAGACTGTGGCAATTTGCTGCTAAAGACACAAAGTAGTTTCTAGGTTTGGGCAAAGCCTGGATGAGAATGTAATTTTGTCTCCCATTTGAGCCACGTCTTCCTCTCCATCCCTAGCCAAGACGACAGGCCTTTTGAATCAAGTTTTTTTCTGTGTTTGATTTCTTTGGCTGCCTCTATAATGAGTGTCTAGTTTTTGAGTTCTGCCTTCTCATCTGCTGCTGCTATTTTGACACAAGTGTTGTTCAGTCTAGGACCTTGCTCTCCTATGTGCTTCAAAGCCATCTCAGTACAATTATACACCCACTTCCAAGGCTGTGGAAAATCCTCTGCCAAACCCATGGCCATATTGTTAAACTAAGGATGTCTGGCAGCATATTACTCATTGCTTTGTAAAACAAAGCAAAACAAAACCCCTTCAAGCATTGGTGGCCCTGTTAGGCTGACAGAAACAGAGATGTGCAGCAGAATTCTATGCATGTTTACAGAGAATTATGTCCCGCAGTGTTCAGTGGGACTTTTTTCTGGCTAAGCATGCACAGGAGTGAGGCTTAGGGTTGCCAGATGTCCAGATTTTGGCTAGAGATGCAGGATTTTTGCGGTCCTCTCTGGGTCTCCAGGTGAGTCACCTTAATCTCCAGACTCTCAGCTTTCATTTTTTTAAAAAAATAAGTTACTAGGTGGTCTGGTTCATGAGCTATACACCATAATGCCAGCTGCCCGCCCGCCCGCCCGCCCGCCCGCCCGCCCTGTAAATTCGGTGAAATGATCTCTTGGCTGGCTGCTCTAACCCCATCCTTTCAGGTTTGTAGCCAATAAGTGAAGTCAGGATAGTGATTGACAAGGGATTTCTGGGCCTCCAGGCAGTACCTAGACTGCACTGCAAATGTAGAAAACTGTTGTTTTTTCCTGTTTATCTGAAAATCTCATAAAATGAGTAAGTATATGCCTTTCAGCAGTACCAAAAGTCTTTTTTTCTGTTGTGCATAGTAGTCAAACAGTACATTTTCCTGGGCTGTTGAAGATGGCACTGTTTTGAAAACCTTCCCAATATGAAGCTTTAATCCAATACGTGCTTTTCTGGGAGTAAAGCTGCAATGCTAATCCCACATACCCAGAGTAAAGCCCATTGAATTCATTAGGACTTACTTTTGAGTAGACATGGTTTACAGGCATGTGCTGTAAATTAATGGGACTTTTGAGTGAACATAGCAAAGGATTGTGCTTGTATTGTAAATCTTTCTCTCCCCCTCCAATCCTATTTTTAAAGCAATTAGGCAGGGCTTACTTAGGAATCACCACTTTTATTATGTAGGGAACTAATGCTGACGTTGTTTTTTTAAAAAATGTTCTGCAATGACCACCTGGTTTTGACAATAAACTATTATATGGGGACTATGTATTTTTACATCTCGTGTGTGTGTGTCTTCCCAACAACCCTGTGAGGTGTGATTGCCGATTGGAAATCAAGGCAGCTCACAACAATAAATAAATCCCTTTAAAATTCCTGGGCTCCTGCTGGGAGGAAGGGCGGGATATAAATCAAATAATAAATAAATAAACAAATAATAAAATCCATTAACCACAAAAAGTATAAACACTTGCAAAACAGCTTAAAGTAGCATGATTCTGAGTTTTCGGTTGTGTGAGTGTTCCTTATCACTTGAGCCTGCCGTTCTGTGCACGCTTCCCTGTTTCAGTAAGTCCCATTGAATACATTGAATACATTGGAAATGGAGGCAGCTCACAACAAGAAATAAATCCCTTTAAAATCCAATAACCATAAAAAGTATAAACAGTTGCAAAACAGCTTAAAATGGTATGATTCTGAATTTTGGGTTGGGTGAGTGTTCCTTATCACTTAAGGCTACAGTTCTGTGCACACTTCCCTGTTTTAGTAAGCACAACTAAATATATTGGGACTTGCTTCTGAATAAGCAATCATAGGATTGCACTACAAATATCTTTACAGGTTGTTGACAGTCATGCTGATATAAACATTTCTTCATACTATGTCCCGATAAGTATTTGATTTCACACTATGGTTGTACATTATTACTTCCTCTACATTTTAAGTGTACCCTTCTTCCTTGGGGAGGTCATGGTTCCCCTCTGCTGTTTTCATCCTGAAGGGCAGATTAGGCTGAGAGATGGTGAGAAGCCCACGGTCACCCAGTACATATAGCTCTTTTCCATTTTTAAAAAATAATTAAAACAATTTACATGCAGGCAAAGTTTATTAAGTAGATCCACGCAATACATTTAAAGCACATCCAATTTGCATTTAAAGTGCATGACTTCCCCTAAAGAATCCTGGGAAGTATAGTTTCCACCTCACAGTTACTGTTCCCACTATCCTTAACAAACTACAGTTCCCATGATTCTGTAGTGGGATTCATATGCTTCAAATGTGTGTTTAATGTGCTTTAAATGAATGATGTGGATCTGCTCTAGGTATGCTGTGCATTCATTAGTGAATTGAAAAAAAATTTAAAGATATTTTTTTAAACAGGGAAAGGGCTGTAGCTCAGTGGTAGGGCATATGCTTTGCATATAAAGGTCCAAAATTCAATTTCTGGAAAAGACTATTGCCTTGAATCCTGGAGAGCCAATGCTAGTCCACGTCATCAGTACTGAGTCAGTATAAGGTAGATTCCTTTGTTCCTAAAAGTGGGAACAGACTCAAGGGCTACAGTGACTCCAAAATTTATTTATGTATTTTATTTACAACATTTATATACTGCTTAATTGTAAAAAATCTCAAAGCGGTTTACAGAAGGAATTAAAACAATAAAATCATTGGCAAAAACTGTTAAAGACAGGTATTTAAAAACATTCAAAATAATAAAACTAACAATGAGATAAAACAGGTAAAAAACACAATTGCTTCTACCTGCTTGGATAGGCTTGTCTAAACAAAAATGTTTTCAGCAGGTGCTGAAAAGAGTACAATGAAGGTGTCTGCCTCATGTCAATAGTCAGGGAGTTCCAAAGTATATCTGCCACACTAAAAGACTGATTTCTCACAAGAGCAGAACAGGTACTATGTAGCACTCATAACATGGAAAGCACACCTTGAACTTGGCCTGGTAGCAAATCAGCAACCAGTGCAGAGGTATTATGTGCTGATAGGGTCTCACTCTTGTCAGCAATCACTCCACAGCATTCTGCACTAACGGCAGTGCCTGGGTCAGGTTGTGCTGCATGGGGATTTCTGTGACCTTGGCTGATCGGTTGCCGGGATGTTTTTAGTTTTAGCTTTTGGTTAGGAATCCTGACTGGTTGTGGGATGCTGAGTTTTCTGCCTTACTCAGGAATTTTGTTGTGGTTGGTATGGTATTGCATTTAGGAAATCATCACTGTCTTTTGTTTTTCTTTTTCTATTTGCATTTCATTTACCTTTAACCTCACTCCCTTACAGCCATAAAAGCAACAACAGTGGTTCCATGCGCTCAGCTCAACCCCCTTAAACCCATTGATGATGCACCTTGTTGGTTGCATGATGGTTTGTTTCTTGCTCAATAGTGGTAAAAGAGAATTCACATACTGGGAAGTGTGGCTGCAATTGTTCTTGTTCCCAAGCTGCTGTCTGTGAAGGTAGATCTTTTCTCTCTGTCAATTACTCACTGGAATTATGTTGGCTGTCAAAGTGAGTTTATAGCCGCCCACAGTGTAGACAGAAAAGTGTAGAAAATCTTCTTACTCTTACTCAGACCTCTTTCTGAAGTGAATGGTCAAATCTGTAAAGTGGTTTGGAGCAGCCATGTTAAAAGGTAGGGGCAGGGCGTTCCAGCCTGGGGGTTGCGAACCCTGCTTGGATATGGACATCTCTGCAGAGGATCCCTAGTCAAGCTTTACCAACAGCACAGTCCAAACCATATCTACTCAGAAGTAAGTCCTATTGAGTCCTATGGGGCTTGGTAAGTGTGTTTAGAATTGCAACTCTTCAGGGCATCCATCTTTACTCCTGAAAGCTCCTATCTAACATCTCCACAACACTAGGCTCCTTTCTTCCTACAATGGCTTTCTGGTGACTGGCCTGGCCTGAGGGCACTTAAACCCTTTTTGCCAGAAGCAAATTGCCTAGATTCAGTGTTCCCTACAAAGGCTCCATCTGTTAGCTAAGATTTCTATCTTAATTTCCAAACAGAGAAATGTTTTTGTTTGAATTGTATGCACCAAGGAACTGTGCTTGATGCTTAATGTATCATGCTTAATGACATCACTTGGGTCTGCCCTGTGATGTCACTCAGACCCTCCCCATGACATCACTTGGGCCTGCCCCAATGACATCACTCAGGCATGCCCCTATGATATTACTAGGGCCCACCCCCAAAATCTCAGGGTTCGGGATCCTTCTGACCTGGCAACCCTCCTGGGAACACAAGTGGTTGAGCTGTACACTCATAGTTATTCACAGGTAAAGTCCAATGAGCATACAGTCTCTCAGGGCCAGCACCAAAAGGCAGCCAGGTCAGGCCCTGTCCGAGGGCCCCTGCAGCCCAGAGGGGCCCCTGAAGGGCTCCTCCTTATGGTGTGGAGGTAGTGCTCCCCTTCTGTGATCCTCAGCAGGGTTGACTCCCGATCTTGCCACATATCCCAGAGTTGGAGCTCCCAGCCCCCCCTACAGACCATGCAGACCCACGGTGCCCACCTGCTCCACCTTCCTCTTTTCCCTTTCTGTAAATGCCCTGCACGCTATGCGCACAGCTGCCATCAACCAAGATGGCACCAGAGGCTTCTCTAAGGGGCTAATGCCCCTCCCGCCATCTTGATTAATGGCAGAAATGTGTGCTCACACAGTGAAGCATGCATGCATGTCATCAACAAAGATGTAACCATGTACATGCCTGTCCATCTGCCCCTGGATTATTTTTTTTATTTATTTGTTTCATTTTTAAACCGCCCATAGCGAATAGCTCTCTGGGCGGTGTACAAAAAGATTAAAATACAAAATACATTATGAAATGTTTTATAAAATATGAAGTATGAAAGGATGCTGCAGCAACCAGAAAGAGCTCTGGTGGGGCCAATAATTGTGTTGTCAGTTATCCTCCTCTTTGATCTCTCATCTGCCACTCTCTGGATTGTCACTTGCCCTTCCCCCCACTTCAGCCCTAACTACACAATTGCCACGCTCACACACCACAGAGAAAGAGATTTGCCCCCTTTAAAAGAACATATCTTCTAGTACAATTATTTCTCATGAGATGCAACACATGTTTAATATGGCACTGTGATCCTTCAGATGCTGCTGTTTCTCCCCCCTTCCCTCATCTGCTGTGCTTTCCCTGAGTAAATCCCATTGAACTCTGTGGGACTTACTTAAGAGTAGGCCTCTTTAGGATTGGACTGTGATTCTTCAGATGCTTAACTCTCTCTTCTCCCTCTTCCCCTTACCTTCAGCTGTTACACTTTTCCTCAAAATGTTTCCTCTGTGGAACTGAGTCCTAACCCTACTTACCTGAGAGTAAATCCCATTGAGCTCTGTGGGATCTACTCTTTAGGCTTGCACTGTCACCCTCAGTTGCTGAACTCCCCCCCTGCTTTCATTTGCTGTGTTTTCCCTGATTTACCTGAGAGTAGAGATGGAGGAGAATATCTGACGAAATCAAACCTGGTACCAGATCCCAACTGAATTTGTTAGTTCGCTACCCCTTCAGAGCAGCACCAGTGTCTTGCGGTGGGCTGCAGCTGTAATCAGCATGAATTTTGTGGTGGTGACTGCAATCGGCGAGATTTTTTTTTAAATCCTCCCCCTATTTTAGGTCATTTTTTTGTAATTAAAATGTTGTGTCAACCACAGGATTTCCATTTGTCCATTATATATTACCAAAAAAAATTCATTATTATCGCAATATAATGCAAAAACAATTTGGCTATATATGTCTTCAATGTTAATTGTCAAAATCATCCTGCAATGTCATGTTTTTCAAATGAGATCTCAGCGCATTCTGAATCTCTTGCATGGGAAATATTACCATGATAAGACTGAGCCACGCTACCCGCCTCGCCCCATCCCAACCTGTCTTTGAGAGTGGGACAAGGGAAGTGTAACTTTGCTCCTCCTTCTCAGCTTTTCCGCCGGTTTTGATACCGTTGACTATGGTATCCTCCTAGATGGGCACCATGGGACGGGTATTGGAGGCACTTGTCTTACAATCCTACCAATGGGGCAGAATTCAGTGTAGGGAGAGCACTTTTTGAACCATTGGCAGTTGTGCTATGGGGTGCCACAGGGCACTATTCTATCCTCAATGCTGCCATTGGGAGCAGTCATTAGGGGATTTGAGGCAGGGTGCCATCAATATACTGGTAACACCTGGCTCTATTTCATAAGAACATCTAAATCAGGAGAAGCTGTGCAGCCCTTGGACCAGTGTCTGAAAGCAGCGGAGGGCTGGATGAGGAATATAAGCTCAGCTTGAATCCTGGCAATCTGTGGGTGAGTAGTTCTCATGCTAAGAAATTGGTTGATTGCTGGCTGTGGATGGGGCTGTACCGCCTCCCTCTGAAGGAGCAGGTATGCAGGCTTGGGGTACTGCTGGAGCCAGGTTTGTCACTGGAGATCCAAGTGGCCTTAGTGACATGCAGTGCAGTGCCTTTCACAGGCTTGAGCTGGTAAGACAATCCCGACTGTTCTTGGACTGGGATAGCTTGAATGCAGTGGTTCAGGCATCGGTAATTTCAAGATTGGACTACTGTAGTGCACTTTGTCTGGAAACTGTAGTTAATGCAGAGTGCCACAGCATGATTGCTGACAGTAATGAGAGTCTGTCAGCATATTACACCTGCACTCAAAAATCTGCATGGGCTCCCAATTTGCGACTGGGCTGAGTTCAAGGTGTTAACATCAGTATATAAAGTCCTTATGGCTTGGGAACAATTTACGCAAGGGATGGGCTTAACCCATACATGCCAACTTGATCACTTGGAATCTGCAGAAATTGCACTTCTGCAAGTGCCATGCAATGCCCATTCTACATTTATAAGGAGTCATTCCTTTAGTGTGACAGCACATCTATTTTAGAACTCCCTGCCTATTGACATTAGGCAGATGCCATCATTGTACTCCTCGAGACATCTGCTGAAAACTTTTATGTTTCGGTGGGCCTATGCAGATGCAAGATTTAGTTATATCTGTTCTTAAATTTATTTTAGATATTTTATTGTTTTTATATTGTTTTTATTGTTTTATATTGTTTTTTAAATGTTTTAAATATTTTATTTTTAATTGTATTTTTATTACTGCAGTGTTTGCCACCCTGGGCTCCTTCTAGAGGAGGGTGGCATATAAATTGAATAAAGAAATAAATAAATTTAAAAGAACTACGTTACTGAGCAGAACCATAACTGGCTTAGCTTCAGCAACCATAGCTAAAATAGTTTAAAACTGTTGATTTACACAAGCAGAGATTCCTATGTGTACTGTTAGGGTACATCATCACTCCATGTAATAGCGAACTCAGGTGATGAGTGCCAACAGGATTGGAGCCAAAAAAGGGGCACTGAGAAGCAGGAGGGAGGAGTCAGCATGCCTTGGGGAACCCCATGGTTTACAGAAATATAAAAATAAAACCTAAGGGAACACCCCCATCCCCCAAAAAATCCAACCCAATGAGGACTGAACATGCTCCATAACCATGGCATATTGGCTGTCAGTGGGAAAATGGAGTGACCTATGGCTGTCTAGAATCCTGAATGGAGAACAACTATTTAGAGTCCATGGTACAGTGCAACATTTGTTCTCTTCAATAGCAAACTCAGGTGGTTGAGCACATTACACAGGCAACAGGAAGACTAACATTTATCTGAGTTCCTTTGCATCTTGTATAAATATTAGTGCTAATACCATTCTAAAAAGTAGTATGAACAGAGAAACAAAAGCAACCTGCCTTTTTATATTCCAAGCACCATGAACTTTTGCTAATAAGACAGCAAAAAGTAGGCTTGGAGGGGGGAGCCATAAACAAAAATAAACTGCTGATATGTTTATGTCTCAGTCCTAACCAAATCAAAGAAACTGCCTTAGTGAAATTCTGTTTTTTTTGTGCTTAGTACCAAATTAATAGATTCTTCTTGCAGTGGCCATTATCAAAAATCTCCCAACAATTTTGGAAAATTCCAGACGCATAACTCTAAAGGCTGTTGACAAGGTGATTCACTGACAGGCAAAAAAACCATGTGGTTTAAGAACATACATATAACTGACAGATATTTCTATCAAACTTTAAAAAGCAGGGAAATTGGGCAGCTATAGTGAATGCACCAGGGGAGCAGGAGCCCTGACCTCTGAGATATTGTACTGCCCTACAAATTTGTCAAAATGAAAACACAATTTGGGTTGGTCTTTCACAGTCCAATCCACTTCCTGTGTAACTTGAAAGAATTTGGTAACATGTGCCTCTGAGCATATGGTGAGTGGTGGCAACACCTGCAATCAGGACTGCATCTCCAAAGATAGTGAATTATATTTTTTGTATGTTTGTTAGTGTTCTTCTTGCTTTGCTTCTTTCCTGTGTTACTAGGGTTGCCAGGTCTCCGGTTTTCTGCCGGAGTCTCCGGCAAAAGGGGGTCGTCTCCGGCCTCCGGCTATAATTTATTTAAACAGGTGGATCTCCAGCTTTTGATTGGCCCCCTCAGCCACGCATGCATGACTGACACATGCATGCGTGACGGCTGTGGCTGGCTGCCTTCCCGCACCCAGCCTGCACCTATCCGCTTCCAGGAGCCGAGCCCGGACCGTCCCCCACCCCGCCAGCTCTCTTGAAACCATTGCAGCCTTGGGCAGGCTGGCTGGAGGTGCGGGTAAGGGCGCGCCGGCCAGAGCCGCCCCGGGACGGGAAAGAGAAGGTGCCGCGGGGCTGGTTGCTGGGAGATGCTGTACACAAGGGGGCGGCGGAGGGAGGTCCGGCCCGCCTCAGTCCCGCGGGCCTCGCTGGCACCCGGGTCCGCCTCACCTGCCTGCAGGGCTGGCAGTCACGCTCCTGCTGCCTGCCCAGCCGCTCCCTGCCAGGTGGGCGATCCCCCCTGCCCGTTCATCCCCTCCTGGCTTCTCCCCCTTGTTGGGTCGATCACCCAAAGGCAAAGGCTCCCCCCCCAGAGAATGGCTCTGCTGGCGGCCTCTCTCCAGGCTGGGAGACTCGCCTGCCAGCCACGTCTGGTGGGGATCCAGGCGGGGGCAGATGGAGCGCTCTGCAGGAAGCGGTGGAGTGGCGGAAGGGGCCAGGCAGAGACTGCTGGGCCATTGGCATGGCTCCCCGGCAGCAGTCCCCGCGCAGGGTCTTCCTCTGGGTCCCTCACCCAAGCAGCGCCTCTCCTCTCTTCCCAGGGCTTCGACAAGCCTCGCTCACTGGCCTGCCACCGGGTTGGATCCGCCTACTCTTCTCCACTTGCACCCGAAGATCAGCAAAACCGGTATTTCATAAGAATATTTATTGTGGCAACTTCTTTTTACCTCCAGAATTACCAGAGATATAGGTGTCCCTGGAGAACAATCATGTCTGGTCTTAAAATATTGTCTTCTCCCCACCCAGCCACCCACCAGCTCACTCTGGTAGTGCCCCTGATACAAAGAGTGCTGGTTTTTAATGTATATCTATATTTCTACGTTCCTTACACACCCTCAACCGTTAGTCCCCAAGGTGGGTTACAGTAGTATCATCATACATACAAATAAAACAATAAACTATTCCTCAGAAATCAGCGTATGCAATTTAGACCACAGTGATCTATAAATAGAGAACAGGTGCACACAGTAAGAGGCATTTGGAGTTATGATCTCTGCAGGCCCCAAGCAAATGTTGAAAGGTCTTCTACCAATAAGAAACACCAAACATTTCCTTTAATAATGCTATATCCTGAATAAATTGGTGCATTAATTCTAATTCAGAAGAGTCATTTGAATTGGCTCTTTGTGCCATGTTTACTTGTTTTGTTTATTTGGCATAATTGTTCAAAATAAATGGGATAGATGCCATCATCGTTGCTGTCTTGTCTGTCTTGTCAGTCTGGATGCTCCAGACTGAATGGGGATCCAACTGAAATGACAGAGAGAACCTTGCATTCCTCTCGGAATGTGCGCTCAACATTTTTTCTCATGTTTACCCCCTATTTCCTGGGGAGCTTTCTTTTACAGAATTCTACAGAATTCCAAACACCATTTCAGACTTAAGGCTGCCATCTATTATCCCAAAGGCAGCCAAAGTAGCATCCTCCAGATATTGTACTAAAACTCCCATGAGCCCTATCCTGCTTGGCCAGCAATCATAATGATGAGAACTGTAGTCCAAAAACTTGACTGCATCTGTTTAATTATATGCATGGAAATGGAAATGGACTCCCTTCAAGTCGATCCCGACTTATGGCTACCCTATGAATAGGGATTTCATGGTAAGCGGTATTCAGAGGGGGTTTACCATCTAAGGCTAGTACTCCCCACCTGGCTAGGGCCTACTCAGCTTGCCACAGCTGCACAAGCCAGTCCCTTCCTTGTCTGCAACTGCCAGCTGGGGGAAACTGGACTCCTTGCGACTATGCACCTTGCCCACAGGTGGCAGGGCACATAACCCCTGAGCCACTCACTGTGGGGATGATCTTTAGCTGGCCCTTGACATCCAGAAGACATGAGCGGGGATTTGAACTCATAGACTCTGGACTCCCAGCCAGGCTCTCCTCCCCAATGTGCTATACCATCTGTTGCATGAGCATACAGTTAACATACAACTGACTTCATAGCACCATGCAGATAACAACTGGCTCATTCTGCATTAGCATAGCTGCTGCAAGCACTCTTAGTTCATTTTTACAAGATAGTTCAATATGCTATCTTGTTCATTAAAAAAATGCATTCATTCCTGACTTTACCTCTTACCACTTCTCCAGGCTGTAAAAAATAAAATAAAACACCTTCCACTTTCCTCTTTTGTATCTTTAATTCAGTTGTTGTTGTTAATGTGCCTTCAAGTCAATTTCAACTTATGGTGACCCTATGAATCAGCGACCCCAATAGCATCTATTGTAAACCACCCTGTTCAGATCTTTTAACTTCAGGTCTGTGGCTTCCTTTATGGAATCAATCCATCTCTTGTTTGGTCTTCCTCTTTTTCTACTCCCTTCTGTTTTTCCCAGTATTATTGTCTTTTCTAATGAATCATGTCTTCTCATTATGTGTCCAAAGTCAGAGGAAGGCAATGGTAAACCACCTCTGAATACCTCTTACCATGAAAACCCTATTCATTGGGTCACCATAAGTCGGGATCGACTTGAAGGCATTCCATTTCCATCCATACTCCCTAAGATGGTGAGAAGGAATGACCTTGTCACTTCAGCTGGACCTCTTTTAGGTAAGATTTCTATTTTAATTTCCTTTTTATTATTATTAATTTTTACTCAAATTTTCAAAGAAAAAAAAACACAAAACAAAAATAATTAAACAATAAAATAAAATGCTGACTTCCGATTTGTCGCAGATCAGTTATAAGTCTACAATATATAACAATCCTGTCTCCTAAATTATATTATAAAATCACTTTCCTCCAGCAGTTATCTTAATTAATCATCAAATCTCATAAACATTACTTTATTCTTCCCACAAAAAGTCAAAGAGAGGTTTCAGTTCCTTGAGAGATATATCTTTCAATTTTTCTCCAAATAAACATGTCGATTAATCCATCTCATTCAAATCTGTTAGGTCCAATAATTTCAATAGCCATTCTCATTATCAATGTTAATTCCATCTTCTATCTTCAATAATCCTATTAAGTCCAATAATTTCAGTAACCATTCTTCCATTATCAATAATCCTATTGAATCCAATAATTTCAGTAGCCATTCTTCCATTATCAGTATCCCATAATAATCTTGTTGTCGTAGTCATAATCCAAATAAATATATAGATTAATCCGTCTCGCCAAACCTGTTTGAGCCAATAATTTCAATAGCCATTCTTCCATTGTCAATATTAATTCCATCTTCCGTCTTCAATAGTCCTGTTCAGTCCAGTAATTTCAGTATCCATTCTTCCATTATTAGTATCCCATATTAATCTTGCTGTCATAGCCATAGTCATATAGTAAGAGTCTGATGGGAATTTCCTTTATCACAAATATTTTCTTGCCATCAATTCTGAATATGTTGCTAAAATATTGTTGTAAAGTCACATCTCTGTTCTTCTTTTTTACAAAATGCACTGGCTCATCTCTTGAGACTTTTTCCATTGTCACATATCTGTAGTCCATTCCATAGATTTTTTCTATGTCAAGCTCCATCACATCATTCCAGTCCAAAAAATTATCCAAGACATTAATAACTTTATCTCTATTATCTTCATTAATTTCTACAGAGACAACGTTGATTTCCAAACAGTAAACTTTATTTCTAGTATCCATAAACTCCAGATCTTTTTCCAATTTCACATTTGTTCCAATCTCCAGAGCTTGCATCTTCCCTTTAGTTTTTCTTTTTTCATCTCTAATCTCATCAACTATTTCTTTAAACTCCTGCATCATTTTACTAAATTCATTTTTCATCTCCTGTCTACCCTGTCTCAGGGTTTGTTTCGTTATCTCAATCTCATCCATTATTTTCTGAAACATAATTTCTTCCATGGTCTCAGCCACTTTCCTGATTGCCATTCTTAAAACCACAAAAACAAAAATTATTTCAGTCACAATTGGTTTAATATTCCAGGCTTGATGAAGTCACAGTGTAGACAGTACAGCCTGCCTTATCTCTTATATTCAGGAATACAAAACAAATTTAGTTCCCAGCTTCAAAAGAGTTAGTAGCGTCGTGAACAAGCAGATTCGTCAAAATGAAATAGACCAAAAAAAAATAGTCCCAGACATATAATGCTCCAAAGTTCATAAATCAAATTTATTTATTTCTTTTCCCTCCTCGAAATAGAAATCCCTCTTCCGTTTATATCTTTAGAATGCACTTCCCGGCCAGCTTTTTGCAATAAAAACTAAGATAGGCTTTTTCAGTTTCTTTCCTCCTTAGTTTCGTGAATAACAGAGAAAATTTTTAACTCACCCAGCAGTTCTTATATAGCCGATTCATTGACAAATCTCTTTTTTGCTGCAATGATTTAAACCAAATGAAAAAAAATATATAGAAAGAAGGATGCTTGCTTGTTTAAGTTCGTTTTCTTTGAAGAAAAGATAAACGTGTCACTTAGTCAGTTAGAGCTTGATGGACGTCCTCCGGCATTGCTGGCTGAACCTTCTCTCATAAATTAATGAGATCCAGTCCTCCCAAACAAAAACAGGCTTTAATGGTTAATCTCTACGTTTTTCCCTGCCCGGGAAAAAATCATCACCAGTCAAAAAAGAACGTTCTGACTGATTTATACTGAAAAAGTTTCTTCTGAGATGAGAGCTCATCTCAAAAAGCAGGCACAAGCGAAGTCATCCTTACCGGAAGTCTCTATTTTAATTTCCAAAAATTTTTTTTGACTGGTATGCTGCACACAAGTGTGGTTGATACAATGTATCATGCTTCATGATGTCACTAGGGCCCGCCCCATGATGTCACTAGGGCCCGCCCCGTGACATCACTAGGGCCTGCCCCGTGACATCACTAGGGCCCGCCCCCATTTTCTCAGGTTTTTGAATGGTTCCGACCTGGCAACCCTATGTGTTACTGTTGTGGTGTAGATTTGTTAAGCAGAGAGTAACAGTGGTCTGAAATGCGTGTGTGCCAGCGTGTGTGTGTGTTTACCTAAGAAAGCAGGCTTTTACTGTGCATTGAGATCACTGAGACTTAAGACATAGTAAAATAAGAAACATTATTTTATTTATAGAAATACATAGTAGATAGAAAGGCATACCTAGTTCTAACTAACTAAGTTGGAGGCACAATGTCCAGGCTTGGGAATTGCCCTCCTGGCTAGGAGAGAGCAAGCGCAGAGGCAAAGGTGTCTCCTCTCTCTCGGACAGTCGGAGAAGAGAGGAAGGGAAGGGCAGAAGGAGGAGGGGCAGATAAGCTTCCCTTAAGATGTATCAGTCTAACAGCCATAAGGAAGTCAGTCAGAGCATCACAGGTAAAGGTAATCAAGCCTATCCATCTGGAGGACCCTAACTCTATCTCCCTTCTGGAACATAAACAAAAGAACAAAACAGGAGTTGCTCTTGCCCCACTTCCAACAGTTACTACTGTTTCTACAGAACATATAACCTGGAAAATTATATTTCTCTCATTATTCATCCTAGAAATCTGTGTCAAATTTATTTTTATCAATTTCGAAGCCTTTTTATTGGTCAGTGTCATATGATGGTGAAGACAGCCTTTTGTGTTTCAAACTGGAGGTTATATTCTATTTCTATTTTGGGTGCATGAACAGTTGAATCTGAAACTACAGTTTGATGTAAAATCAGACTGATTACATTGCTACTTAAGCAGTGAATCTAGCTGCTGGAAAAAACATTTCTGAGTTCATGACTATAAGTTTTGTAAGGTTTTGTTTTGAAATGAGCTTATGGGAAGCATCAGAATGGCTTGGGTGGGTATTTTCAATTTAACATTGCAGAATATGAAAAATCCATGCTAGCTACATTATACAGCCACTCTTGTGTAACGGGAGCTTCCCAGGTAAATGCAAGGACACCAAGAGCATGTCTGTCCTGCATCTGATACCCCTGGACACTCTGTGTGTGTGTGTGTGTGAGAGAGAGGGGGGGGGGTTAAAAGCATAAAAGCTAGCATAGGTAGGCCCAGTTCACACAACCAATATTTCAGCAAAAAACCCTAGAAAATTGACTCTGTGATCTAGACCTTTGTGTGGTGCTGAACCTTATGCACCTATTCCTTTTCACACATTGTGTTCCTGAGTGCATGTCCAAGAACATTGGAGGTAGAACAGGAATACCAGTAGGGTAGGGAGGGAAGGTGCACCTCTGCTCCCCACCACATTTAAGGGATAAACCATGAAAAGTGGTGCTTTCTGGATGGCTCTGTCTCTTATTTACACTCTCTCAGTCCAACGTCTGTCATTTGAAGTGGTGGCGGCAGCGGCAGGGAGGGAGTAGGCACCATGTATACCACTCTGAGGTCCTTGGGGGAGGAGTGGGATAAATATGTAATGCACCCTCCCCCACAAATAAATAGCTATTGGCATTGTCCCAAAGGTGGGAGTGGGAAGGAAGCACTGGATTTTCCTAATGCACCTGTGCTACAGCTTGAGGCATCTCCGTTGAAAGCATAGACATTTTTCCTGATTCCTAATTGACCAGGCAAAGTGGAAGGCAGGATACTAGAAGACAATATTAACTGGCTAGCATGCTGTTAAAAGAAGGATGTCTGGCCATTGTTTTGGGAGTCAGTTGGAGTATTATAGTGAAGCCTTAATCCAGGAAACACTGGAATACACTGTTGGAATATGTGGTGCAACTTGAACTGGTGGGCTGGGCTTTCATGGGGTTAAAAAAGGGAGCTAGATAAGAAACCTCCTGATTCCTAGACTGTATCTGTCGTTTGATCTCCTGCTAACTCTTCCTTCCTGTGTAAACTGTTCTTCTTAGGATGCTGACCGCAAAACACTCAAAGAGAATCCAGAGTTCAAAGTGATAACAAGAGGAAAAAAATCCAGAGCCCTGCTGGACTTTTTTCTGTCAGTGGTCTCATAACTTGTTGAAATTAATTAAAAATCAGCCATGTGCACACAGTACCTATAATCCTATTACTGACCTTGCCCCCTGCTCTGACCTTCATCTTCTGCAGTTTAAAAGTTTAAAAAATGACTGGCTGATTTTTAATTAATTTAAGAAATTTAACATTGAAGTCTATTATAGTGCTGGGCATGCTCAGTAAGAACCAACTGGCAGTGTTCTAAAAGCCAGACTCACAGCTGTTTGGCTTGGCTAATCAGGGGGCAACACCTATGTCAGACCTTTATTCCACTTTAAACAGTCACCATTTCCTCCAAAGTATCCTGGGAAGTGTAGTTTGTGAAGGATGCTGAGAGTTGCTAGGAGACTCCTATTCCCCTGACAGAGCTCCAGTGGCTAGAGTGGTTTAACAGCCCCTCTTTGGGGGATTCCAGCTCTGTGAGGAGAATAGTGCAAATTTGTGTGGGATACTACATGTGCCTGCTGTAGAATAAAAAGGTGAGGAAAATCTCCTTCCACCCTCCTTTCTTCCCTCCCTCCCTCCCTCCCTCCCTCCCCCTCCCTCTCTCTCCTCCCCCCTCCTCCCCCCTCCCTGCCCCTCACCCAGGTCAGTTTCAGCTTTCCTAAGCATGATTGTACCGGAGTAAATCCCACTGAACTCTAAAAGCATACAAATGATCAAACCTGCCCTTCCCTCCTCCTCCCTCCTATCCCTTCCCTCTTGCCCCTTCCCTCCCTCTTCCTTCAGCCTTCCCTCCCCTTCTCTGTGGTCAGTTTCATTTGTCCTAAGCATGATTGCATGGCAGTAAATCCTGTTGAACTCAATCAGCATGCAAATGATCAGACCTGCCTTTCCCTTTCCCTTTCCCCTCTCCCCTCTCCCCTCTCCTTCCCTCTATGTCCTTCCCCTCCCCTTCTTCCCCTGTCCTCTCCCTTCCCCCTCCCTTCTTCCTTCTTCCTCCTCCCTTGCCCACTCCAGCCCTCCCCCCATCCCTTTTCTGCTCCTCCCCCGTGGTCAGTTTCACCTATGCTAAGCATGATTGCAGAGGAGTAAATCCCACTGTGCTCAATAAGCATGCAAATGATCAATCCATTCTCAGCAAATTTGCACAGGATCCCATTTCTTACCTCCCGGCCTAAAAAGCAGGGAAATTCACTTATAGCCAAAAAAACCAGGTGGTTTAAGATATTTCTATCAAACTTTTAAAAGGAGGGAGTTTGGGCAGCTATAATGAAAGCACCAGGGGAACAGGAGACCTGACCTCCTCTCTGAGATATTGTACTGCCCTACAAATTTGTAAAAATGCAAACACAGAGTCCAATCCACTTCCTGTATAGCTTGGAAGAATTTGGTAACATGTTCCTCTGAGCATATGGTGAGTGGTGGCAACACCTGCAATCAGCCCAAATAACGGAAACAAGACATGTGCTGTGCTGATCTTATTTTAGCAGAAGGGAAGCAACAATATTAAGACAAATGATACAGTTCAGATAGTCACTTTAAATATGTTTGATTTACTTTGCAATCTTAGTGAAGTTTCCTAGAGTAAACCATTTTCTTTTGCTTTTGTTTCTCTGAATATGTGAAGTACAGCAACACTTTGCAACACTAAAAAAAATACTCCAAAAACAATTGTGGAATAATGGCACTGACTATTCTGCAGAATAGTTTCCAACGGACTTGAGGAGTATCTTAGTTTGCATAAGATAAAACAGTGGGAGGTAAAATATATTCTAGCAAAATTCTAGGTGTGCTCTATGTTTTTAATTGACCATGCCCACCATTCCTTAAGTGGAGTGGTAGCAGGCTGAAAACATGCATCTTGGGCAGTCCAAGTTTGTTTTTTTCCAGCAGCTAAATGTGCCTTTATGCTGAAATATCAAGGACATAGTCTTTACTAAACTGGTTATCATTCCAAAGCATACATTGATTTGAATTTTGTTAAACCTTAGAATACACATTATCTAGAAGTAAAAGTCCTCAAGATCTAAAAAACAGATTTTTTTCCCCCTTGTATTGTGAAGTATCATGTAATGTGGCAAAGACCAGTAGGGGGAAAAAATGGGTTACAATCCTATGTAGACTTACCTGGGAGTAATTCCTATGGAACTCAATGGACATTACTTCCAAGTAAATATTTACAGGATTGCACCGTGTCAAGGGAAAACTCTTCACAATGAATTTAGGAGAAACTGTCGATTGGACAGACTTTTATTGCAATAAAAAAGAAAATACTGATGGCCATCAAGAGAGAGACCCCAGTACCAGTTACCGAAACACAAAAAGGGAAAGTCTCTCTGCCTGAGGCATAGGTACAAATCTTTCCCTTAACCACTTCTGCTTTCATGCAATTACCAATTTCCTCTTTCTGCAAGAGCAAGCTATCGCAAGCATTATTGTTGTTGTTAATAATAATAAGATAAGCATTGATTATGTGAATTACAGACATTTCCCATTAATCCCTGAGGAATACTGAGGTCAGACTTCCTCAATTCCCCCCTTCAAGACCGTTCTAGGTCTTGCTGCTGGTGGAAACATATGAGTCGCACAGTTCCCATGGTTGCACCAGTTCACTTTCACACGTAGGACTGGCTTATGGAGGATTAGACAAGGAAAGGTGAGAAAATAGATACATACGGATGCTCCCAAAGTCACTGAAGCCTAGCCATAGCCCCATCTTTTGACTGAGATGAGGCATAGGGAGAGCGAACACATATTTATTGAACAGCTTCGATAGAGGAAATATATATATATATATATAGACACATGTGGACAGCTAAGATCTCGATACTATGAGACTCATGTATTGGAAAAGGATAAAATAATAAATTAATTTTCACTCTCAGACTTTTGGTATTCCAATAATTATTTGCTCCTCAACTCTCACACAATTGGGGCTCATCCACGTATCATACTATGAGACTAAAAGCTATTACATTCTTTGCCTGCGCAGAGAACCTCTTCAAGCAGCATGGGAGTCTCTTAAACTCAGTATCTTAAGCGACATCATTATTATGCAATTATATTCCAATATTTCTCACATGATCAATCAATTCATGAGTTTGTACGAAATTTAATAGAGGGACATACCTATGTGCCCAAAGTAGTACCCAGATGCCTGATCAGATCCTCGGGTCACACACCCTTGCCCATTTGGATCATCAGGTCACTAACCCTCACCCAGACCAAGTAACATAGGTACTACTTGTGGAAGAACATGATGGTATAATGCAGTAACCTTAGCATGACAATACACACAAGCTAAATAAATGAAATGAGCCATCTCCTCACAAAACAGTCCATGGTGATGTATCAGCCAACAGGATTCTGAGAGCCTGAGAACCTAGTGCTTCAGGAATGAGGCCGGTGGGGAGTGCTCACTGAAGCTGTTTCCCCATAAGGTGGTGGTAGCACTGCCACGGCACCAGCTGCAGAAGACAAGAAATCTAATATATCCTCTGAAGGCCCGGCCCAATGCTTTGAGCTTTGCCCGCAACCACCTTTGAGGCCCTCAGAGGGTAAAAAGAGGAACTGATACCAGGAAATTCATGGGGAGTGTGTAATTTTTCTTTTGCCTCCTTCAGTTGCAACTTCAGTTTTTTCTTGGGAGTCTCTTAAACTTCTAATGTGAGACTCTTTTTTCTTCCGAATTATTTCAGTTTCCCACAAAGTAAAGGCATCCCATTGTTCTCTAGGGATTTGGACATCACGGGACTTTCATACTTTGTGAAGGTGTTCCAGTTTGTCAGAATCAAAAGTGCCACCCAAAGGAAACTGAAGTTTCCTGTGCTGGCCATTTGTATAGGCATGCCATGTTGATAAGAATTTAACAGCTGTTGCTGCATATTTTCATACATATGGAATGCAGGGGTACCTCTCAGTGGTGTTTCTTGTGATACCAATGGTTTAAACAATTTAGAATTTTGGGTTGCCATGGCTTAATTTAGTATTGTGCACAAACATAAAAGAATCCCGGGCACACTCACACACAGTTCACCAACACACACAACAATGCACACATACACAGCCTCAGTCAACATATACATGGGGCAGCCTGAGAACCTGGTCTCTGCTGATTCCCACACCCACCAACAAGAGGTAGTGAATATTACAATGTGAGCTGATTAAGCCTCTGGTTCAATCAGGTGTGTTCAGATTAATACTCATGTGGGGGAAGAGTCTTACAAAATCAGCAACACATTCCAAGGACCCCTCTCATTAACACATACTTTCACACACTCTATCACACACACACCGATTCAAACAGCTTAAATTCAAAACTACAATAAATTTAAAAATAAAAAATTGCTCATTGCCAGTGCTCACACAAGGTAATCGCTCCAAGAGAGTTACCGTACGCAATGGATTTACTCCCACGCCACCAGGACAATTTAGGTGATGTCCCAAGCCATGATCACTGCCACCGACCACATTCAGAATGGAATTAGGCCACAGCTGCCCCCACTGCAATCACTGACACAGGCCACAGGTGCTACCATCTCAGGTCTGCCACCCCCAAACTCAGGACACCAACCCCTTCACTCCAGTCACCTAAATTCCACCTCCTCTTTGAGTCTGGTTTAATCAGAGCAGGTGTTCCTGTCCATTCTTTCTCTCTCTTATTTCTCTTATTCTCTTTAATTCAGCAGTACACCATGGATTCCAAAGTGACAACAAGGTTAAGCTGAACACTGTGAGTCCAAGAGCGACAACAAAGTTACCTCCTTTGTCCGATCAAGGTTATTGTTAAATGTTAGGAATGGAGTCAACCAAAGTCACTCACTGTGCAGCCTCCAAGCCCTTCCTCAAGCTCGTGTTGGAGGGTTTTGAAATGAGGTCTCCAACAACCTCCTAATGTGGTGCCCAGGAGGTTGAGCAGCTGCTGGAAGCCCCTCACAGTGCATTACTTGGCTTTATCCATCCCACTTCAAACTCCAAAATTGTTGAAGGAAAACTCTTCACAATGAATTTAGGAGATGGAGGTTCCGGTTTGGCTTCTTCCGGGTAAGACGTATCTCTCTCTTACGCTCCTTATTTCTACAATATAAGTGTTTATGGGACTCACTTTATTGCCTTAAATGGATAGCTAACTCTTGGGCTGCTGCCAAAGACTTTGAAGCCTTCCTTTACACTGACTTTACGAGCTCTTGAAGAGAGAATTCAGTTATAAAGCTATCGAGATCTTAAGACATAAATTCTAGCAGACCGGTTGCCGCCATTATAAATCTCCAGCTCGAAGCAAGAGCTGAGCAAAGAACGTCATGAGGGGGAGGAAATGGATAACAAAGCACAACATAACAGCTTTCAACCAGCAATCACAAGTTTTTTTCCTCCTAGATGCAATCTGTCCCAATATCCAGTTCAGACTCAAACAAATCAATGCGCAGCCCCTCTTTCTAAACAGCTTCATGACTGGCCACTCGAACGTCATTTGCCTGCTCAAATTAACCTTTTGAATTCAGCATCCAAAAGCTTAGCCAAGGAACTTATGGATGCTGGCTTTAATTCCTCCCTAAATTCAATTTTGGAGGGACCTCCTTCAGAGTTACTCACAATTGACTCTTACCAAGCAAGGGAAGAGTCACATATGCTCCCTCTCGGAAAGGAAATAACACCTGGACTAGCCTCGAAAGCTCTTCAACAGAATGGGCAGTCATTAATATTGGAAGAATTACACTTAATCAAAACTTACATCACTGAAACCAATAACTTACTCACAACTCTAGTCCGGGCGGTTGGGCCTTCACTATCCGGAAGTATGGGAGTGTTCAACTCCACAGAGTCCTCACACAAGAGACAACCCAACAACCACTCTGATGGAGAGCGTAACAAAAAAGATGCGACCTCCAAAACAAGGAACAAGGATCACTCTTCAAAAAGTAAATCGCTATCAAAAATGAATTTCAAAATGACAAAAAAACCAAAAAATATGAAGAATAATAAAGCTACTCAACAAAAGAAATTTAACTTCAAACTGCTATTCAAATTGATGGAATTAAAACCTAAACAAAACACAGTAAATTCCTCCCATCTTGTCACTATTGGAAATCAGTCCACCAATCACCCTGTAGGGCGTACTTCTTATAGTACCCCTCGAGGCTCAGATCCTCCTTCAGCCATTGATACTGATGAATCTTCATCCTCTTCGTATACTGGGATAGCAAATATCAGTACTGACAACCGTTTTGAAATACTTAACACATACGTAAAATCTCGGAATTTAATCCTCCAACAGAGGAAATTGGTTATCTCCTATCGCCGCATAAGTCATGGAAAAAGCTCAAATTATCCCAGCATTCCTGCTTTGGATCGGCATTTTGGAAGAACTCTACATGCAGGCACACGTACGAACTACATCCATTCCATGAATAATATCTCTACCAGCATCCATGAATGGTGCCTGATAGTGACCTTCCACTCTCAACATATCGCCAATCAGATTTACCGAACAAAAGATCAATTCAGAAGAGCTGGTTTAACGATCCTCAGGTATTACATCAACAGGGCTCCACCTACTCCCTTGATAGCTTTTTTTGATCCAGTTGTGAGTGTACCTACTTCACTACTGCAAGACTCCTCAACTGAGGCCATGGCCCAAAACATAAACTTATCAACTTCAGATACGTTATCACAGCATTCTCATGAGGATCCTAAATCCCTTTCAGCCTGTATGAAGGAACTGGAACCTGAAGAACAACAACTTACTGAACTGTACTCCCGCCTCCCTGATACCGAACGGTCACTACTCGTCAATAAGTTTTACCAACTGATACGACATTTTAAAACATCAGCAGCAGAGAAGGACTACTTCGCCAATAAGGAATTTCTGGGAGGCCATGTATCTCGACAGAAGATCCCTCCACTGGACTCTAATATGATTCAAAGTCCCAAATTAATCCGTAAACCGATCTTGGTAGGTGGGACAAAGCCAGACACCTATACCCGGAAGAACTAGGCTCTCCCTCTGGGCAATCTGACTTATCTCATTTGTGTAACAACTCTATTTTGTCTTCTATAGCGGAAGATTCGATCTGACAACATACCCCTTCCAGAAAATTTGGAGCTACTATACCGTCCCTATCTTGTTCCCCCCAAAAAGATACAGTTCACTTTCTATCTTGGAATCTGGCCGGCTGGAACTCTAAACAAAATGATCAAGAACTCCTGGCCTATTTGGGTAATTATCATATAATCACGGTACAAGAGACTTGGACTACTATGACACCAACTATGAATGGATTTTCCTCCTATCATCTTCCAGCGTCACTCCCCTCCTCTGGAAAAGGCAGAGCAAAAGGAGGGCTAGCAATTTTTATTTCTACTTCCCTATCAGCTCACCACAGCGAACTTCATCCCATGGCAGATTTTGCCATGGCAGTTCTTCTCTCGTTTCAAACGATAAAAATTATAATTATCAATGTGTATATCCCACCATCAAATCAACGGCATCACACAGAAGCAGTCTGGGATACTCTTGATAATTATTTAACCGATCTAGAACATAGACTTCCAAACGCTAAATTGATTCTGCTAGGTGATTTCAATGCCAGGATCGGTCCTAACAATGAGACTCTGTTTGCCTCCACCCTATGGCATGAGGAAGATACTGATCCGTACTCCTTTCCCCTTGACAGATCATTGAAAGATTCTAAGACCAACTATGGGGGAATATGTTTGACACGAACTGCGGGTATCCATGATCTCTTGATTTTAAATGGACTCCAACATATTAAAGGTAGCGGGGAATTCACTTTCATCTCTTCACAGGGAAACAGCGTGATAGACTATATCATAATATCTAAGAAACTACTGAGCCAAAAAATATCTTTTGTAGTTGGATCTACCCAAATCAATGATCACCTTCCCCTAATATTCCATTGCCATATTTCGGAGGAAATCCGTTTGAATAAGGAATACAACTCAACCCTAAACCATACATATCTTACTCATAAAAAAACGATCTGGACCCTAAATCTGGCCACAAAAATTACATCCTTCCTGAACGCACCTTGGGCTTTGATCATCCGTGAACAATTAACAGATGATGTAAATTTATCCATGCTTTTCACTCACTATGACCAATTATTATCACATCTAACTTCTCTCCTGTTACCTAAAACCACTAGAGCCAATAATAAATTCCGTGCCGAGTCTCGTTGGTTTGATGGCGAATGTTTAAATCTCAAACGCCACCTCAGAAATGCCTACTTACTTTACTGCCAGCAAAACCTTAAAAGTCTTCCTTCCGAATATTATGTTATCAAAAGAAATTATAAACAGGCACTGGAGATTTAAAAAAGAGTGGCCATACAGGAGGTCTGGCAGTCTTTGATAATTGCTGCCAGATCTAAAAATCATAAAAAGTTTTGGTCAATCATTTCCAACTCGATGAATTCCTCACCACACACACATTGTAATATTCCACCTCAAAAATGGGAACGCTTCTTCCTTGAATCTCCCCAATCAACCTCTCCAAGATATATATCCCCTCCTGACTTTTCAAACCTCCCCCATTGGCCCCCAGTTACAAAAAAGAAAATTCTTTTTTTGATAAAAGGACTTAAGACTGCAAAGGCCCCCGGCCCTGATAACATCCCTCCAGAACTCTTGATAAATTTTCCTGACTGGTGGGCCCCGATTCTAGTTAACCTTTTTACTAAAATCAATAATTCAGGCCAATTTCCACCGATCTGGCGAGAAGCTATTGTAGTTCCAATCTTTAAAAAAGGAGACAAAGAAGATCCATCAAATTATCAACCAATTAGCCTATTGTCCATTATCGGAAAACTTTACACGTCATACCTAAAAGTAAAATTGAATAATTGGATTGAGGAAAACTCTATTTTGGGTGACGAACAGGCAGGATTTAGGAAAGGTAGGTCCACCCTTGATCATTGCTTCCTGTTGCACTTTCTCACGGAAAAATACAAGAGTAACAGAGGAAACGGCCTCTACGTTGCATTTGTGGATTTAAAATCCGCATTTGACACGATCCCAAGAGATATCCTCTGGACAAAACTGACAAATCTATCGATCGATAAAAGACTACTTTTCCTAATACATAACCTGCACCAGCATACTTCCCTTAGAGTCCGTTGTGGTCGAGATGGAGGTTTAACCAACTCAATTCCCACCAGTAAAGGGGTCAGACAGGGTTGCATACTTGCTCCCCTTCTGTTTAACTTACATCTTAATGATCTCAATCCCATTTGTATGTCTAATGATTTTCATTCTCCCAAAATTGGGATCCATCCTTGTCCCCTACTTCTGTATGCTTATGATGCGGCCCTGCTTTCCCTTTCTAAGGTTGGACTTAAGCATCTTCTACGTGCCTTTATGTCCTACTGTGAGCATAATCAATTAATTATCAACTACAACAAAACTAAAATATTAGTATTTTCGAGACATAAATCTTCTGGCTCCTGGACAGTAACTACCCAACAAATTGCACTTGTCCCACATTATAAATATCTCGGAATTATTTTTCATTCTACGATCAAATGGAACACCCACATAAGGGCTGCTATACTAACCGCACGCACAACTGTTAAAAACATCTTACGTTTCTTCTTCCGTAAGGGAGGAAGATATGTCCCTGCAGCTACCCAGGTTTTTCAGTCAAAAATCATTCCCCAACTTCTGTTTGGAGCGCCCATTTGGATACATGCACTGGCCTCCTCCATCGAGGCAGTCCTTTCCTATTTTCTACGATGACTGCTGGGCGTACCAAGATGTGTTCCGACATCGGCCCTTAGATTAGAACTTGGCCTTCCCTCTATTCAATGCCAGGCTTGGACGCTAACTTCCAACTACTGGGCCAAATTATCCTATGAGCAGTCCACGGGCTTCCTAAAATACCTTTGGAACAATTCTTTTTCCTCCTCCTGGAGCAATAAACTTTTGGTAAAACTTTCTTCTATTGGTCTATCTCATGAATATTTGTCAACTTTAATGTCAACTTCGGCTAAAGCTTCTATTCGTACTCGTCTCTATGACATAGACTTCCAAACTACCCTCACAAATGCTACAAAACCCTGCTCCCCTCTATATTTTAAACTAAATCCAGAACCTTTTAAATATGCCCCATATCTGGACTTTCTTACAGATCCAAATCTTCGGTTGGCTTTTACCAGGGCTAGGTTCAATGCCATACAATCCGCACTACTTACAGGAAGATTCCAAAAGATTCCGCTGGACCAACGTCTATGCCCCTGTGGCAATGCCGTTATCGAAACGCTTTCACATGTTGTATTTGACTGTCCACTGTACCACACTATACGCTGTTATTCATTACTAAATATATTTCAACCATTACTCTAATGGCTCCCATTAATAAGATTGGCTATCTCTTATCAGGGTGCAACAAAGAAATTACTATAAGAGTTGCTAAATTCATCCATCTTGTGCAACGGATACATTTAGAACTTTTAGCCTAATTTGGACTCTTCTTTAAATATTAATTTGTATTAACTTCCCAGTTTATTTGTTATGTATATATGCTTAATTTAAAAATTCCTTTTAACTGTTTTTATTCGGTATTCCGTATGCCTATAACAGGATGGGTCTTTGACTGCAAATAAAGACTTAAGACTTAAGAATTTAGGAGAAACTGTTGATTGGACAGATGTTTATTGCAATAAAAAAGAAAATGCTGATGGCCATCAGGAGAGAGAGCCCAGTGCCCATTACCTGAACACAAAAAGGGAAGATCTCTCTGTCTGAGGCATAGTTACACATAGTTATATAGGCATGACATGCAAGCGTCAAGATTATGATATTAGGAAACAATGTTATACATTTAGGTGGGGCCTTCACACATAAGGTGGGTACAAAACAAAAGTCATGAATACGTTTCCCGTATATCCTGATGATTCTGGTTCTGAGTACACATTTCTCTGATATTACAAATCTTTCCCTTAACCACTTCTGCTTTCCGCAAACACACTAGCACCTCATGCAATTACCCACTTCCTCTTTCTGCCACAGCCATAAGCATTATCATTATTATTGTAAGATAAGCATTGATTATATGAATTACAGACATTTTCCATTAATCCCTGAGGAATACTGAGGCTAGACTTCCTCAACTGTTAGCCATGCTGGAAAGCTAGGCATAAATAGAATGATTAGAGCATGCACTTATCCTCTGTTTTATTGTGGATTTTAATTTTGGATACTTATATTTAAATGTTAAATATTTAAAAACAACAGGCTGTTTCCTTAAAAAAACATTATAGCCCATTCTCCTTTTGTCCACTTTCACCCCCTTTTCTCTTGTTTGAGAAAACTGAGAATTCTTTGGCTTTTGGCTATCACCTTCTTGTCCTTTTTTTCCAGCATCCTGAGCAACCTTTCCTTAAAGATTGCTGTCCTACCCCTTTCTCCCTTTCACTTTACCAAAACGAAGACTAGAAATCAATTTCTGGTTAGCAAAGCAAAGAGCAGGCTGGTCATGTTAGCAAAGCAGGGAGCAGGCAGTTTACCATTAGTAAAGCAAAGATTAGGCTTGTTAGTTTCATTAGCAAAGCAAAGACCATGCTGGTCAGTTTCAGGTTAGCAAAGCAAAGAGCAAACTGGCCACTTCAGCAAAACAAAGAGCAATCTGGTCAGTTTCATGTTAGCAAAACAAAGACCATGCTGGTCAGTTTCACATTATATATGATGCTTTTAAAAAAAATAAATCTGGTTTTGGGAAAAGCCAGGGAACAGAAGCTCACAACATTCAGGATCAGTCTGCAAAGACAGTGAACATGCAAACTGTGGGGACGCTGGTGCCAAATTTGATTTTAGTGAAATTTTTGCCTATCCCTATAATGGACATCCAATCAAGCTGAATGTCGGAGGATTCAGAACAGACAATAGAAAATACTTTACCCAGCACATAGTTAAACTATGGAATTCACCCCCACAAGAGATAGTGATGGCACCAACTTGAATGGCTTTAAAATACATGGAGGATAAAACTCAGTAGCTACTAGCCATGATGGCAATATTCTGTCTCCATGGTTGGAGGCAGCATGCTTCTGAATACTAGTTTCTGGAAACTACAGAAGCGGCGAGTCCTCTTGCACTCAAGTCATGCTTACAGGCTTCTCATAACCATCTGGTTGAACACTGTGAGAACAGGATGCTGGTATATATGTGCCACTGGCCTGATCCTGTAGGCTCTTCTTATGTTCTTAAAATTTGATGCATCCTATGTATGTTATACACTCTAGAAGCTATCAAATTTGTCTATCTGCATTTCAGTCGAAAAGAATTGCAAATCTTGATTAGTTTTTCAATAATTATTTATATTTTTATAATTTCTATATTCTGTTATATATTCTATTATATAATATACTGTAGATTTTATTTTATGTTAAAAATAGCCTTGTGTATTGAGTTTATAGAAAGGGAAGCTGCAAATTTAGCTCAGGAGTGAAAGGGTTTCATTGTGTTTGCTGGAGCTGTGCAGAGTCAAAATTTCTCCTGTGATTAAAAAAAGAGAAGATCATTATGCTTTCATAATCTGCTGGGAAAAGTTGGCAATCCATCTTGTGAAAATTGGCAGTGAGCTTGTGAAACGTTGGGTGTCTTTCAGTGCATATGTACTTTTCTGTTCTTATTTGCAAATATGTAAGGAGCTATTTCTTCTGTCTAGCTTGGCTTCCCATCTGACGTGTGTTGCTTAATAAGGGCTGAAGGGGATTATCAAGTTGTGACCTAATGAACGAGATCTGTTTGACTGGGTCTAGCTGCATGTTGCTTGCAGATATAATGGGTTTTGGAGGGGCAATATGCTTTTTTCATATGGTTAGTGTTTGACCACTACATGATGAAATGATGGGGACATAAGTTCTCTGTTAGCTTTGTAACATGTACTCTTTTTCCGTCCCACAAAATTTGTTTTGGGCTATAAAATCCCAGCAATGTTTTTCTAGTCAGTTGTTGCTCACCATTCAATGACTGATCAGACCTTTTAACTGAAAGAAAATGTGGTTTTGCAAATCCTATGATGAGCCCTTGACACATAAGGTCAATTCCTATCTGTTTAAGGGGTGATTCAGACAGGATGAGAGACAGTGTGGTGCAGTGGTAAAGGTGCTGGACCTGGGAGACCAGGGTTCGAAGCCCCACACAGCCATGAAATTCACTGGGTGACCCTGGGCCAGTCACTGCCTCTCAGCCTCAGAGGAAGGCAATGGTATACCACCTCTGAATACCGCTTACCATGAAAACCCTATTCATAGGGTAGCCATAAGTCAGAATCGAATTAAAGGCAGTCCATTTTCATTTTCAGACAGGATATTTTTCCTACACAGAGTAGCTTCCTACCATCTTCAATTGTGGCAAAATTGACATGATATTTTAAAAAACGAGAGCCATGTGGGTTTTCTCTCTCTGCATTATTTCAAAACATTTCCTTGGATGAAAGACTAGGGATCTACATTTGTTTCATAAGAAATTAAAAAGTGAAATGGATGGGGCTTATTTCTTTCACCTAATAGGATTCATGTTGCCAATCTTGAGGGGAGAGTGCCTGCACTTAGGTAGGCAAAACAGCTGCACTCACACACAATAGAGAGGTATCTGCAGACCTAGAGGAACTTCAACATTTGCAGATGTATATATTTTTTTAACAACCATGATTTCTCATTCAATGCATATCTAGAAGTTCCTTGAAAACCTGGCATATGACACCCATTCCAAATCTGGCTTCAAGATTGGTTATGGGACTGAGACATCTTTGGTCACCTTGGTGGATGATCTGTTTCAGAAACTAGATTGGGGGGAGGCTGTATCCCTCTTGGTGTTGACAGGTTCTTTCAAGACCATTTATCTTATCTTCCTAGATGGCCTGGATGAGAGTGATCTTGGGATCACCATTTTATACAGGCTCTGGTCCTTCCTGCTGGGATGTTTCTAGAAGGTGATGCTAGCAAACTCCCATTCTAAGCCTATATTGCCCCACATGGATCTTTTTTTGGTTCCTGTGTTACTCAGCATCCTCATGAATCCACTAGGAAAGGTCATTAGGGGCTTTGATGTTCCATGCCACCAGTATGCAGATGATATTCACCTCTATTTCTTCTTCCAAACTCGATTTGGTCAAATCAGGTAGGCTCTTGTAGTTCTGAATCAGTGTCTGGCTCAGTAATGGACTGGATGTGGGTGAACAAGCTGAAACCTAATCCGGGAAAGACAGAAGTGCTCCTAGTCAATAGCAAGGCAAATCAGGCAAAAGGGATTCAGTCTGTGTGGATGGGATTGCACTCTTTTTGAAGACTCAGATTCATAGTTTGGGGTTCTTCTGGATTCAACCCTGGGCCTAGATGCCAAGATCTCAAAAGCATTAAAAAACTGCAGCTGATTTACAATTATGAAGAGAATGTTGATAAAACTGATTATAGGGAGCATGTTACTCCCATGTCACAGAAGTTTCATTGGTTACCAGTTAGTTTTCAAGCATCATTCAAAATACTGGTCATTTACTTATAATGCAACACTCACAAAGCCCTAAACAGCTTGGAACCAGGTAATTTGGAGCACTGCCTTTGCTGTGTTCTGCAGCAAGACAGGGTGGGGTTCAGGAAGTGCTCTAGGAACACACAGCTCTAAAGTTGCTCCAGCAAGGAACAAGCTCAAAAGGAGTCCTTCTATAGCAGTTGAAGAGGCAGGTGCACCCTAATTGTTAGCACAACCTATGCTGCAAGATGCTGCTTTACATAAAGGGGCCCAGCCTTCTCCAATAATCCCCTATTGCAATGGAGTGAGGGAGCCTCAGGTCTTCCTGAGTCCTTTGGGTCAGAGGAAGGTGGTGCCACATCCTTGGGGTGGGGTGAGGCCCACAGGTTATGGGTGGTTCTGTGCTGTGGTTCTGGGTACTACCCTGCATGCCCTTCCCCTTCAGGATTGGAATTTTTGCCTCCATCATCCAATGAAGAGGCATCTGACTCGTGGTCCCTGACACCATCCTCCCCCCTTAGGAGTGTTTTCCCATGCAATGGCAGGGCCTGACTTGTTGGTATGGTGTCTGTGGAATTGGCACACCAGTCAAGGGACATGGATGTTATCCAAGGCTTCCCAAGATCTCTCTTTTAGTCCATACTCTTTCCAAGACACACGATATTGCAGCCAGCCTCTGTGATGTTGGGAGTCCAAGATGTCATAGACTTCAAATCCTTCCTCCTCATCCACATATAAATTTGCCTGCACAAATGGGTGTCTGAGATGGCTAGGGCAAGCAAGGAGCAATGGAACATGTGAACACATGAAGTAACGAGTGGGGTACCACAGGGCTCGGTCCTGGGCCTCGTGTGCTTCAACATTTTTATTAACGACTTGGATGAGGAGGTACAGAGCAGGCTTATCAAATTTGCAGATGATACAAAATTGGAGGGCATAGCTAATACCGTGGAAGACAGAAACAAAATTCAAAGAGACCTTGATAGGCTGGAGCATTGGGCTGAAAACAACAGAATGAAATTCAACAGGGATAAATGCAAAGTTCTACACCTAGGAAAAAGAAACCAAATGCACAGTTATAAGATGGGGGATACTTGGCTCAGCAGTACATGTGAAAAGGGTCTTGGAATTGTCGTTGATCACAAGCTGAATATGAGCCAACAGTGTGATGTGGCTGCAAAAAAGGCAAATGCTATATTAGGCTGCATTAACAGAAGTATAGTTTCCAAATCGCGTGAAGTACTAATTCCCCTCTATTCAGCACTGGTTTGGCCTCATCTTGAATACTGCACCCAGTTCTGGTCTCCGCACTTCAAGAAGGATGCAGACAAACTGGAACGGCTTCAGAGGAGGGCAACAAGTATGATCAAGGGACTGGAAACAAAGCCCTATGAGGAGAGAATGAAAGAACTGGGCATGTTTAGCCTGGAGAAGAGAAGACTGAGGGGAGATATGATAGCACTCTTCAAGTACATGAAAGGTTGTCACATAGAGGAGGGCCAGAATCTCTTCTCGATCGTCCCAGAGTGCGGGACACAGAATGGGCTCAAGTTTCAGGAAGCCAGATTTCAACTGGACATCAGGAAAAACTTCCTAACAGAGCCATATGACAATGGAATCAATTACCTAGAGAGGTAGTGGGCTCTCTGACACTGGAGGCATTCAAGAGGCAGCTGGACAGCCATCTGTCAGGAATGCTTCAATTTGGATTCCTGCATTGAGCAGGGGGTTGGACTTGATGGCCTTATAGGCCCCTTCCAACTCTACTGTTCTATGATTCTATGAACTTCTATGATATCAGGCAGGAAGAGGATTTATAACTTGGGTTACTGCAAAAGGACCCAGTTATCCATAGTCCAGTTTACAGGATACTCTAATGAAAGTCTGCATGCTTTTCTGGAAGCAGAGGATTTGAAAGTGCTGGGGTGGACTCTGAAGCCAGGATCTTGGTTCCCTGGAACCAAGCTAGCAGTACTTGCTAGCGGTACTCCAAATCAAACAACACCATTTGAGTGTTCCAGGTTATAGTTGGGTCATGCTGGGCTAGCAATGTGATTTCCAGGACAACTGAAAAATGAGATGAGGCCACAACATTTACCATGCACTGTATTTGTCTCTGAGTAGCTGCAACCCTTCTTTTCACTGGTAACTTGAGAAAATTTACAAAAAGTGAATAACAAGGTTTTCTTCCTTTATTACACTGTACCAATACTACAGCAACTGTTCGGGGTTAAAACAAAGCTACCGAAGGCCTTCAATGGATCTCAAGAAACTTCCATTCCCTTACTGAACATGGCCAATCATTATCATCATCCATGTGGTTGTTGTTATGATGCTGGGCTGTAGGCAGCCTAGAGCAGGGCTAGTCAATGCAGTGTCCTCCTGTTTGATTACAACTCCCATCAGCCCCAATCAGCATGTCCAATAGTGAGGGATGAAGGGAACTGTAGCCCAGTAACATCTGGAGCGCACCATGTGATCTACCTTGGACTAGAGAGTCAGTAAGATGGGAAGCATGAAGCATGAGGAAAGCCTGAAGGGAATCCAGCCCACAGGTAATGCAGCTAGCTAGTTCTCATATCTAGGTAGACACCATCAAGGTTGACTGTTGCCCAGGCAAAGTTGTAGTCTGCCTGGTGTTTGTAATCCTTACTAGGTCAGGTGAAACCAGTGGGCTGCCTAAATAGGCAGAGTCACCTTGAGGCTTGGGAGGACCTGAGAGACCAGGGAGCCTCTTCATCTGTAGCTCTGAGTGTTTTGCCACAAAGAGGAAAGAACAAATATCCAAAGGTTCCTGGTTCAATCCCCAGCAAATTCTGACAGTAGCTCATATGATATAAATTAGGGGTCTTAGTGCAATTTCTGGCACTCTTCTTAGTATTCTTGCCAAAGAACTCAGGAATGATTGGGCTGGGAGAATGAATTAATTGCAAAGTCTAAAAAAAGAGAGCCACAACTTTACTTGATTGGAATAAAAGAGTTGTAATGGCATCATTTCTTCATTCTGACTTTGGCAGGATTCTTGGCACACAAAAGAGGTATTTTCAGGAACACTGAATGGAGCTCTTAACACATTTTTCTACTGTTACTTGAACGAAGCTCAAAGCTCACTTTAAAAAAATACATTATGCAGCCAAGACAGCTTTGGAGTCGTTGATGAAGAAAATGCAAAGTTGAACTTTTTTCCTCCCTCTGGGACAACCACAATTTGACATTGTGGGTTCCAAAATGACCAGTAAGTGATTTCATGTGCTGGAAATGAAGAGAGAGAGAAAGTGGGAGGGTTGTGTGTGGATTTTTTCTTTCTTTTCTTCCTCTCTTTAAATGGATTTCTTATAAATGTGTAAATATGTTTCTGTTCCAAGCCACATCAAATCATTTCTAAAATCTGTATTATAAAAACTGGAATGTGCATAAAATGTGCAGCACAGGGAATAAAATGCAAAAAGATGGTGGTGCCGGATTGTCAGTTGGTGGGAGAAAAAGAGAGAGTCTGTAACTCAACTTCGCCACCCCATTTGCCTGGACCAAATCAGGTCAACATTGTGATGAATTAAGCTTTCTGTAAGTTTCTCTGCAGCAAGAGGTACACTGAGTTACATCATGGCTGTCCCACAAGAGTCCCATGCCGCCCTGGGCTCCTGCTGGGAGGAAGGGCGGGATATAAATCAAATAATAAATAAATAAAGCATCACTATAATAACATGAACTCATTATTCTAGCCAATTAATTTAAGCATTCTACACTATCTCTGCTACATGTATTAATGGTGTACCTTGAGCTTGGTGGCCATATTTTTGTGGTGCATCATCTTGAGGATGAAATGGACTGGTGGCTGCTTTGCTGCAAAGTAAAGAAAAAATTAGATAACATTCCATCATTACACATGACAAAGCTATGTAGAGCCATCTGCGAGGCAAGAAGAAAAATCTGGCTTACGTTTACGCTGTTATGTAGCTGACCTTTCTGTAAAGCCTTATCATGGCTCATTCAAGTTGCTTTCAGCATCGGTGCAGAGTTAAAAGTCTCAATTAAATTATATGATTAGTGTAAATGGCAAATGTGAAACTGTTATTTGCACCTTCTGTTATAGTTGCAAAGCTTGTTTGGGGATTTTCTTGCTCAGGAGTTTGAAATGCTGTGCATCATACCAAAAAGCTGTGGGATGTTTCCTGTCCCCATTCCACTGCAGTGGCGCAGAGCGTCTACTTCTTTTCCCCTTATGCATTCTGATATGTTCAGTGTTCCCACATCAGTTGCTGTTCTCCTGTCAAGTAAATTGGGAATGATGTTCTTCTGAATTGCTCCCGACTCTTGAAATAAAAATTTCTGATACCTGAGTGTGTCCTGGGGTGGAACCCAACTGTGTCTGACAGGTCCAAAGTTGGAGCACAGAGCAACAGCTGTGGGTTCTCTTAAGTGTGGGTATAAAAGCAGCCTTGCACCTGTCTTTGTTAAGCTAAAGCAAAAAACCCTGCCAGGCTGCTGGCTGTCTTATTATTAATGGGGTACACCAAAGGAAGCAGACAGTCTGATCTTCACATTTTGTTGTTTATCCCCAGTGTTAGTTTTCTAGGAACAGTTGGAGTTACAACATTATACTAGAAGGCCGACTTCTTGGGTAAAGCCAGATCGGTGTCTAGCGCTGATCCAAACATCCACCAGCAGAATGTTCAGTGGATTTTGGGGTGAGAAGGCAGAGAGAGGCAATAGGACATTCAGGTGAGAGAAAGACTGTTTGGGTCTTGGGATGCATCGCCATCAAGGTGGCTTTTATCTATCCTTCCTTGCATCCTACATTCTAAACAAGGGCAAAGTGTTGAACCCAGCAGCTGGCTGCCAGTCATGTTAAAAATCTCTACAAGAATAATGAGAGGAACATCACTACATAATGATGTCATCTGGTTCCCAGCGACTTTGTGCAGGAAAAAAACGCAGCTGCCCCCATGGGCCCAAGGTTCAGTCCTCAGCGTCTCCAGGTAGGGCCAGGATTGACCCCTGTCTGAAACCTTGGAAAATCAGTATAGAAAATACTGTGTTAGATGGACTAATGGTCTGACCTGGTATAAGGCAGCCTCCTGTATACAACTGTAATGAGACCTGTGACACCCTGCTAAGCCCTGAAAGGGCATGCATATAAAGAATCAGCAGTCTGGAGGTGTAATCAAATGTGGTGATAATGCTGAGGAACTTACAGGTTGGTCTTCCTACTTGCTATGGCTGTATCCAGGATGTAGGCGGCGGGGCACCCACTAGAGCTGTGCTCCCCCCACCAAGATTTTTTCCAAAATTTTTATTTTTAATGTGTGGCATGTTAGACAGCGACAACCTCAATTTAAAGAATAATAGCTTGTTTTAAGAACAGGAGCCATTTTAAGAATAGAACCCTCTGAAAAATTCAGTAAATGAGGAGGGCAAGTGCACAACAAAAGTCTCATCAGGAACAGCCCCTAAAAGTCTGCTCACTCAAGACTTTCACTGACTAAGGGTGCATTTTTCATGATCACAATCACCCTATAATCACTTAAGTGATCCTGGGGGGAAAAAGCCTATATAGTAACATGACCTTTCAAGAGTAGAACTTTATATTATGGGCTAGAGTTAGACTGCACCCCTTGGACTTTGCTGTTTTTCAGTTGCAGTTTCCATTTCAGTTGTGTTATCAATCCAGCCAGCAATAAAGCTCCATGTTTGCCTGCAAATAAGAAGTAAGAGTTTGCTTATTCTGCAGTTGTTATAATGAGTAGCACTTGATTGCAAAGAATGAAAACAACCCTAGAAGAATAGAAATATTGCAGTGTATACCACAGTTAGCTAGCTGGCTGGCCGTCTAGGCTGCAACCCAGCCCTAATTTCTGATTTTCCCAATATGTGCAGCTCAGCATGAGGCCTTTTCAGGTTTCTGTACAGAAAAATCAACCCAACAACTTTCCACAATTAGTTTTCAATTGCTTAGTTAGTCCTTTATATAATTCCACAATTAGTTTCAAATTACTTAGCTAGTCCTTTATGTAGCAGTAGGGTTGCCAGGTGAGAAGAATCCCAAACCCTGAGATTTCAGGTGCAGGCCCCAGTGATGTCATAGGGGGTGGGCCTATGACATAACTAGGGTCATTGAGTGAGCCCTAGTGGTGTCATTAAGCATGATACATTAAGCATCAATCACAGTTGCTTGGAGCATACAACTCAAACAAAAATTCTCTGATTGGAAATTAAGATAGAAATCTTAGCTAAATGAGGGTGTTTCCAGGTCCAGCTGAAGTGATGGGATCGTTTCTTCTCACCTGCTTAGAGAGTCTGGGTGGGGAACATTTAATCTAGCCTACTTGCTTCCGCAAAGAAGGGTTTAAGTGCTCTCAGGAAGGTCCAGTCACCAGAAGGCCATTGTAGGAAGAAAGCCTAGTGTTGTGGAGATGTTAGATGGGAGCACTCAGGGGTAAAGATGGATGCCCCTGAAGGCTGCAATTCTAAGCACACTTACTAGGGGATTAAGCCCCATAGGACTCAACAGGACTTACTTCTGAGTAGATATTGTTAGGATTGTGCTGTTGGTAAATCTTGACTAGGGATCCTCTGCAACAATATCCATATCAAAGCAGGATTGGCAATCCCCTGCCTGGAATGTCCTGCCTGTCTTTTCACATGGCTACTTCAAACGTCTTTACAGACTTGACCCATCACTGCAGAGAGAGGTTTGAGAAATGAGTAAGAATTAAGATTTTCTACTCTTTCCTGCCTACTTTGTGGGCTGCTATAAACTTACTTTGCCAGCCAATCCAGTTCCAGTGAGTAATAATTGACAAGAGAGAAAACACACATGGTTTGGTCTACCTTCACAGGCAGTAGATTGGGAACAACAGCAATTGAAGCCACACTTTCCAGTATGTGAATTCTCTTTTACCACTATTGGGCAAGAAACAAACCATCATGCAAATAACAAAGTGCATCATCAGTGGGATTAAGGGGGTTGAGCTAACCACATGGAATGACTGTTGTTGCATCTATGGATGTAAGGAAGTGATGTTAAAGGGAAATGAAAAAGAAAAACAAAAGACAGTGATGATTTCCTAAATGCAATACCATACTAAACACAATAAGATTCTTATGAGTAAGACAGAAAACTCAGCATCCCACAGCCAGTCATGGTTCCTAACCAAAACTAAAATATCCTGGCAGCCAGTCAGCCAAGATCATAGAACTCCTCATGCAGCTAGTCCCCCTGACCCGGGAGTTGCAGTTAGTGCAGAATGCTGTGGCACAATTACTGACATGAGTGAGACCATATCAGCATATAATACCTCTGTTCTGAAATCTGCACTGGTTGTTGATTTGCTACCAGGCCAACGCAAGATGTGCTTTCTGTGTTACGGGTTCCACATAGTACTTGTTCTGCTCTTGTAAGAAATTTATCCTTTAGTGTAGCAGTACCTACACTTTGGAACTCCCTGCCTATTTACACCAGGTAGGCGCTTCATTGTACTCATTTTGGCACCTGCTAAAAACATTTTTGTATAGGCAAGCATAAACAGGTATGTTTTTTATCAGTTTTTAACTCATTGTTGGTTTTATTATTTTTAATGTTTTTAAATACCTGTCTTTTTGCCAATAATTTCATTGTTTCAATTCCTTCTATAAACCACTTTGAGCCTTTTTACAATAAACTGATATATAAATGTTGTAAATAAAATACATAAATATATTTTGGAGTCACTGGGACACTTGGATCTCTTTCCTCTTTTAGGCACAAAGGAATCTGCCTTATAAGGCCATTTGATACCATCTAGCTCAGTACTGATGACATGGACTAGCATTGGCTCTCCAGGATTCCAGGTAATAGTCTCCCAGAGATTGAATTTTGGACCTTTGCATGCAAAACATGTGCCCTACCACTGTGCTACAGCCCTTGTTTAAAAAAGTATCTTTTAACATTGTTCTTTTCTGTTCACTAATGAATGCACAGCATACTAGGGCAGATCCATGCCATTCATCTAAAGCACACATACATTTGAAGTACATTCAACATACATTTGAAGCACATGAATCCCACCACAGAATCATGGGAACTGTAGTTTTTTAAGGGTAGTGGGAACAATAACTGTGAGGAGGAAACTACAGTTCCCAGGATTCTTTGGGGGAAGTCATGTGCTTTAAGTGCAAGTTGGATGTGCTTTAATGGATCTGCATACTAAATCATTTTAATTAAATTTTAAATTGGAAAAAAGCTACAAAGTTTACTGGATGACCATGGGCTATGCACCATCTCTCAGGCTAATCTGCCCCTCAGGGTGAAAGCAACAGAGGGGGACCATGACCATTCCAAGAAAGAAGGGCACACTTAAAATGTAGAGGAAATAATAATTTGTAAATAATAATTTACAACCATAGTGTAAAATTACATACATATCAAGACATAGTCTGAATAAATATTTATATAAGCATGAATGTCAAAGATGTTTATTATTTACACAACCTGTAAGCATATTTATAGTGCAATTATATGCATGTTTACTCAGAAGCAAGTCCCAATGTATTCAATGGGACTTACTCAAACAGTATGTGCATGCACAGAACTGCAACCTCAAGTGATAAGGAACTTCACTCACCCAACCAAAAATTCAGAATCACGACCCGTTAAGCTGTTTTGCAACTGTTTATACTTGTTTTTATGGTTATTGGATTTTAAAGGGGTTTATTTCTTGTTGTGAGCTGCCTTGGTTTCCAGTGGGCAACCCTACCTCACAGGGTTTTTGGAAACCATATACACACATGCACTAGAGACGTAAAAGTACATACACCCCATATAATAGTTTATTGTCAAAACCAGTTGAACATTGCAGAACATTTTTTTAAAAAAAATTATAATAACAGCAGTGATATCTAAGAAAGCCCTGCCTAATTGCTTTCAAAAATAGGATTGGAGGCGGAGAGAAAGATTTACAACACAAAAATAATTCTTTGCTATGTTCACTCAAAAGTCCCATTAATTTACAGCACAATCCTAACAGTATCTACTCAAAAGTAAGTCCTATTGAATTCAGTTTTACTCTGGGTATGTGGGATTACCATTGCAGCTTTACTCCCAGAAAAGAAAGTATTGGATTAAAGCTTCATATTGGGAAGGTTTCCAAAACACTGCCCTCTATAACAGTCCAGGAAAATTTAAAGTTGTTTGACTCCTGCACACAAGAGACAAAAAGACTGAAAGCTATATACTTACAGTAGGGCCCCACTCATACGGCGGATTACATTCCAGGCCCCTGCTGAAAAGCGAAACCCTCTGGAAAGTGGGACATAGCATGAGATCAGCTGCCTCTGAAGCTCCCCATGCTACAGCTGATTGTGCACTACAGCCGATCAGCTGTAGTGTGTGATCAGCTGTAGCGCAGGGAGTTCCAGCTGCCATGCTCCAGCTGACAGCGATTGGCCCCTGAAGCTCCCCACGCTACAGCTGGCACTGTATTAGCAGAACACCAAAAAGCGGGGCCCTACTGTACTCAGTTTATGAGATTTTCAGATAAGCAAGAAAAAACAACAGTTTTCTGGCCTTGCAATGGGGTCTAGCTAACTCCTTGTCAATCACAACCCTGACTTCACTTATTGGCTACAAACCTGAAAGGGCAGTGTTAGAGCAGCCAGCTAAGAGATCATTTAATAGACGTTGTGGGGGACAGTGGCTGATGTTTTGGTGTATATCTCTTGAACCAGACCACATAGAAACTTAATTTTTTAAAAAATGAAAACTGAGCTTCTGGAGATTGAGGTGACTCACTCGGAGACCTGGAGAGGACTCCAAAAATCTGGAGTCTCCAGGTGAAAACTGGAGACCTGGTAACCTCAACAGAGTCATGTATGCCAGTCAGTGAAGACAATACTGAGATAGATGGACTAATGGTCTTACTCTGCATAAGGCTATGCACTATGTACATAGTATAAGTACTATGTCCCTACTACTGAACCACAGCTTCATTTTAAAAGTAAAAAGGAGAAAATAAAGATATTGGCCCACAGACCACCTTATAAAGTCAGTAAATGAGTAATTTAATTATCCCCACCTGAATCGTCACCCACAACAAAAAGTGTCCTACTGCTCCTGATCTTTGTAATGCATTTCCAATAAAATTTATATGAACACTTTGTATTTCCTTTCATCTCACAGGTGTGCTCTGGTCATCTTCTGGGGCTGTGCTTTCCCACCTACAAAAAAGAGATGGTTGGGCATGAAACTGGTCCTTTTCAGTTGTGGCTCCATGGTGATCATAGAATACCCTTCTGAAGGAGACCCTCCTGGCTCAGTCATTGCTTGCCTTCTGTTGAGCAGCGAAAATCTACACACACACACACAGAGAGAGACTTTTAGAGCAGAGCTTGGAAAAGTTACTTTTTTGAACTACAACTCCCATCAGCCCAGTCTAGTGGCCATGCTTGCTGGGGCTGATGGGAGTTGTAGTTCAAAAAAGTAACTTTTCCAAGCTCTGTTTTAGAGATAGCAAGGCTTTCAGATGTTGCTGAGTTTTGTTTTCTTCTTGCCATTTACTGTGTGTTTGTATATTTTATTTTAGTTTGATTTTTATATATCGTTTAATTTTAGTATATTTTTAAGCTACAGTAGTGCCCCGCTTTACGGCGCTTCGCTTTATAGCGATTCGCTAATACAGCGGTCTCAATTAGATGCAATTAGACTAAAGCCCCACTCATACGGCGCTTGTTCCACTTTTACAGCGGTTTTCGGGCATTGTGCGCCATTCTATTCAATGGGTTCCACTTTACAGCGGGGGTCTGGAATGTAACCCGCCGTATGAGTTGGGGCCCTACTGTACCTTGGAGGGTCTTCCTGGAGTAGACGTTTGAAGTATTAAATACAGTAAAGAAATAGTGTCTGTCTGTGGGCTAGTCCCATGCATGAACTACATAGAAAAAGCTTCATAAGCAGTTTAGAAAAAGTGGAAGTCTCCTTAACCCAGTCCAGGCTGCCATCACTCTTAAGAAAATGTTTTCTCTGCTTGTTTGAAAAAAGGAGCTATATTTTCCCCATCTTCCTTTGGATAAGGATTGTAGAGATTTCTGCAAAATAGGGGCAAGGAAGCCAAAACTCCTTAATGCTTGCAATTTTTAGTGACCATGTTAGAATAATCAATACATTAGCCCTGGCTGAGGATCCATCTGAGGATGATGTTAAAAGCAGCTTGTTTTAGACAAGATGGAGTGAGTAAGTCCGGTAGCACTTCAGCCAAACTTTAAAGTAGATTCAATGGCAGACAAACATAGCCAAGCGTTGGGATTTCAATGTAAGAGTGATGTCATGATTGACTGTAGTTCAAGTAAGTAATCCAGTCATCTGTTCACAATTTTGAGTTATGGCTGATAACAATTTTGTGTTTGCCTGCAAGCCAACAATAATTAGGAGTGGGAACTACAAGCTCTGACTCAAGCCACTGGTGGTGATTAGCATCTTGGCATCTGCCTGAAGGTACACAGATCTCTTGAAATTGCAGATTACAGAAATCTTATTTATTCATTTCACCTTGGAGGAACATAGATGAAATTTTAAAAACAATTTTGGAGACAGTCTTTTAATTGTAGTAGGGGAGCAGCCACCATTTCTTTTAAAAAACTTTACCCTCTCCCGACAGCCACAATTTTCACTTGGTTCAGAATGCCCCTGAACCAATGCCGCATCATAACATAGCATTCTGCTGAGGAGGTTTCTGCAGCCTGCCCTTTCCTCCCCACATTGTTTCAGGGGGAGAAAAATGGTGACAGCCAGCTGGCAGCCTCCCCCATGGATCTCTACTGCTAGCCACCAGAGATGGTGGCAAAACAGAAAGAAGAGGAAGAGAAGCTGCCCCGACTCACTGCTGTTGTGAAAAACTCACCCAACAGTTGGAACAATTAAATGGCTCAAAGTTTGCAGAACAAAAAAACTTTTTTTTTATTTTAGAAAGCATCCTTTGACCAAATCATCACAACATGTGGCCTTGAGTTCATTGTGGAATAGGAATCTCTTGGGCACTAAAGGAAAAAAAGTGAAATTCATGGGTATATTGTATATTCTCATAAATACATAGATATCATTTTGAGGCTTTGCTTCCTTTTTTTTTTTTGTATTTGTTTTCTGGCCTTCCATACGAATTGGGAAAACATGTTAAATCAGGTCAAATAATAGATTTTGAGCATATACAACCCAGCCAAATAAACTCATCCATACTTTTTGAATAGCACTTAAAATATGTTAAACCTCTACAAACCCACAATGGTCACCCATAAACCACACGGTTGGAATCAGCCAAGTACATCTATCGAATTCATGTTGTTTTATTGCTTTCATTTATTGGAGTATGTATATCCTACCTTTCCACCTCAGAATACAGAGACAGTCCAGCTTAGAATGAATAAAAATGATGTCACAATATTAAAAGTACAACTATTCTGTAAAAATATAACTGCTACAGTCCTCCTTATGGTAAGGTTTGTCCTTATTGCATTGCTGGATGAGCGTTTTAGGAATGTGCAGTCATTTTGAATTTGGCTTTTAATTGATTTTTTTTCCTGTTTGTATTTTATTTTGTTAAGTTGCTTTGAGACAATTATTTTTGTATAAAGCAACGAACACATGTAATTAACAACAACAACAATAGAAAAGCTGAGATGAGCAGCAGAGATGAGCTTGCTGAAAACGAATCATTCAGGTGGAGCATTGGAAAAGTGGGGGACAACCTCCTGGAGGTAAAAGTTTCACATTCTGGCTGCCACATTAGAAAAAGTGCTCTTCTGCACCAACACCAACCAGGTATGTGTGGGAGGTCTCCACAGGATGATCTTGGACAGCAGGCAGATTCATGGGGACAAGGAGATAATCCTTTAGGTATTGTGGTCTAAGACAGTCCCCGGATGTTGCTGGACCACAACTCCCGTCAGCTCCAGCCACCATGGCCAATGGTCAGGAATGATGGGAATTGTAGTCCAACAACATGTGGGGGCCCAAAGGTTGGGAAAGGAAGGTCTAAGCTGTTTAGAGCAGCCTTTCCCAACCAGTGTGCCTCCAGATGTGGCTGGACTACAATTCCCATCTTTCCTGACCATTGGCAATGCTGGTTGAGGCTGATGGGAGTTGTGGTCCAACAACATCTGGAGGCACACTGGTTGGGAAAGGCTGGTTTAGAGCTTTAAAAGTAATGGCTAAAATCTTGAATTATGTCCAGAAATGAACAAATAGACATTGCAGCTCCTCAGTTGGAATTATATGCTCCCCAAACTTGACATATGTTGAGAAGAGCTTGGGTCTTAGGCTGCAATTCAATACACACTTACCTGAGAGAAAGTGCCATTGAACCCAATGGAGCTTACTTCTGAGTAGACAGCCTTAGTTGCAAAGATGTGGAGAACGCATATTGTACCAAAAATAGACCTCTGGAGGAGGAAGATATGGGATATGAAAATTAATAAAATTACAAGATAGAAGCACTAATAGGAGGGAAGAATACGATCAGATTTTTAGGGGAAATTGGTTACCATTTTTGTTGCACTGGAATCAACAAAACAAATGAGGCAATTAACTACATTTTCTATACTGCATACATATGGAATTGGGGACATATATATATAACAAAATAAAAGCCTGGCATCATTCAAACTTCTTTACACCGACTGAAATTTCCAAATGGTCTTTAAAGGCAGCCTCGTGTTAAATGTGTTACAGTAATCCAGTGTAGTTGTAAAAAAATTAGCCTTTAAAATGCAGCTAAGTCACACCCATTACAAAGATAGCCTCTAGTAGCAAACTCTAGCAGCTCCATACATCAATAAGTAGAGCAGAGAAAAAGGCTACTCAGTGACTTCAGTATACTTAAGGTGCTTCTCAGATCTACAGAGAATATTACTTTGGAGAGAGAGAGAGAGAGACCTCTTGATGAAGGCTATGAATGTGCCAAGTTCTCCTGTAAGGACACAAAACATTAGAAACAGAAAATTTGGTACCTCATCAAGGGAAGTGGAATAAGGGGTTAAAAAGCACTATCTTGAACATTGTGGAGAGGACAGCTTTTGCCCTCAATGTATTTTGGACTGCAGCTTCCATCACCCCTGACCATTGGCCATGCTGGCTCGGACAGATGGGAGTTGTAGCCAACATCTGGAGGATACAACATTGGCTACCCCTGCTCCAAACCTTCCCCCATGGAATGGGCTGCACTCTCTGATATAGCATGAGAGAGGGACCTCCCCAATCTGTCCTCCTCAGCTTGGGGCTTGATAGAGCTAGCTGAGCTGCCAGCCCTGAAACTTCTCCTGTATAGGGCTGTAGCACTCAGCTTCAGGGCTGACAATCAATTGTGGAGAAGGGGGTGGTTAACTGCTCATTCTGCATTGTAACCCTCAGAATGGAAGTTACCCCCATCATGCTCTTTCTAGCACAACTCTCCTCTTCCACATTATAGTTTTAGTGGAGAAGAGAAGCTGACCCCCCCCCTCCTGCCCTGGTGAGACTTTCAACTTGTATCTTGTTTGAGACTGAAGGGTGTAAAACTGGCTTTGCTCTGCACATGAGTGAGAGCTTCCCTGGAAAAAAATACTGTATTGTATTTAATAAGTTTCTTTCTTCATTATGTATGTATGTATGTACTGCCTTCAAGTCGATTCCGACTTATGGTGACCCGATGAATAGGGTTTTCATGAGGCTGAGAGGCAGTGATTGGCCCAAGGTGAGCTTCATGGCTGTGTGGGGATTTGAACCCTGGTCTCCCAGGTCGTAGTCCAATGCTTTAACCACTACACCACACTGGCTCTCCTCTTTCTTCATTACACAGCAGAAATAAAATAACTTATGGAAGTAAGTAGAGATAAAAACTGCAAATGACTCATGGTAGACTAGGGATGAATGAATTTGTCAATTTCAGGTCTCTTAGATTCTCATTTTTCCAATCTTAAATTCAGTTTTCCACATTTCTGTAAAAACTTGCAATTTTAAAAAAATCCTCATGAAAATTTATCAGAACTTCAGTGAGAATTTCTCCTAATATACACATGTTAACACAGTCTTAACTAATGCACAAACTTGTGTAAGGAATTTTCCCTAATATAATGTATTTTGTATGTTATGTTCACAAATATAGACATTTCTATGCGGCTGTTCCCCCAACAAATATATTTTTGTAAATATTGTTTGGAGAAGTGCATTGCAAAATTTGGAGATGTGAGAATGTAGAAGGATGGCTGTGTCTCAGTTTTCATATCGTTCCAAAAAGTGCAAATTAAGTAGGTTCACCTTTAAATGTAAACTGCATTGAATTTCTCCCCCTTCCCTAGCATAGATGAAACTATCAATCATATTCTTTTATTTTGTTATTTCAACATTACAATTCATAACAAACCCCTCTAGGATGCACGCCTTAACATGGTGAGGGGGTTTCAGAGTGTTGAAGAAGCTGAGAGCAATGCCGCCAGGAGTCTAGACCAAGAGGCTAGACTCCTAGCAGGGGCACCCAAGGCGGAATGGTCAAAGCTGAAACACCAGACTAAGATGCATCCAGACTCAGAGGAAGGCAATGCTAAACCACCTCTGAATACCTCTTACCACGAAAACCCTATGAACAGAGTATCCAAAATGCAACACGAGATAGTGCTGGAAAATGAGACCCCCAGGTCAGAAGGCACTCACCGAGCTACTCGGGAAGAACAAAGGGCAAGTACGAGTAGCGCTGTGACTAATGTCGCAACTGGGTCAAAGCCAAAAGGAAGCCCAGAGGCTGATGTGCACAGATGCAAAAGGAGAGTTTGGAGTTCTACAATGGAAAATAGGAACATGGAATGTGAGAAGCATGAACCAGGGCAAGTTAGAAATTGTCAAGCAAAAAATGGAACATATCAACATTACAATACTTGGCGTGGGTGAATTAAAATGGACTGGAATGGGACATTTTCAATCAGGCAACTGCAAAATATTTTATGCAGTAAATGAGTAATTAAGAAGAAAAGGGGTTGCTTTGATAGTGACAAGTGATGTAGCAAAAGCAATTAGGAGCTACAACATAAGGTCTGAGCAAGTGATATCAATGAGATTAAATGGGAAACCTATTAACATAACCATCATCCAAGTCTATGCTCCAATGGCAAATGCAGAAGAAGAGGAATTGGAGAGATTTTACGCAGACGTACAGGAAGAAATTGATCACACACCAAAACAAGATGTGCTGATAATCATGGGGGACTGGAATGCAAATGTAGGGAACAGAGAAGAACTAGGAACTGTGGGGAAATGGGGTTTAGGAGACACTTATTGAAGCAGGGGAAAGACTTATTGAATTCTGTGAAGGCAATAATTTGTTTCTTGCAAACACATTTTTTGAGCAACCGAAAAGACAACTGTACACATGGATATCACCAAATGGTCAGTATAGGAATCAAATTGATTATATAATTGGTAGCAGAAGGTGGAGAACTTTCATACTTTCTGTGAAACCAAGACTAGGAGCAGACTGCGGTACAGATCATGAACTGGTTGTATCGAAAATCAGAGTAAAGCTAAAGAAGTAGAGCAAAGCAATCATAATGCCAAAATACAATTTAGATAACATCCCAGAAGAATATAAAGATCAAATAAGGAACAGATTTGAGGCTTTAAATTTAGCTGACAGAGAACCAGAAGAACTATGGAGTGAAGTCAGAGACATTATCAGGGAAGAATGCAAAAAGACAATACCTCTAGTTAAAAAGAGAGAAAGACCTCAATGGATGACTGAAGAAACTCTTAAAATGGTTAAAGAGAGAAAGAAAGAAAAAGCAAAAGAAGAGAGAAACACGGTCAGAACCCTAAATGCAACAATACCGAGACTAGTATGTAGGGGCAACAAAAAGGGAAGAACAAGAGCCCTATTCCAAAAGATTAGAGAAATGATTAATCCCCTGCTGTGCATAGTTGAAAATGTTGCCTGGAAATCACTTAATATAATGAATTTTCATTGGTTTAAAATTTTTATTTTAAAGAGGTTTTCTCACAATCAAACGGAATATACATTTTGTTGGGGGTTTTTTGTTAAAGTTGTCTTTAACACAAAGCTCTGCTCAAGATTAGAACTAGTTTTTATATGCAGGTACTATACAGCATTAGCCAATGCTGCTTCTTGTACTGCTGCTCTTATTTTTCCAATGCAGCAGACAATTCCAATTATTTTCAGAGTTATACCAAGTGTGAGAGCTTCCTCTACTATTGCATACTGGCTTCGTTCTTTTCCATTCTGCCTTTTCCCTCCTGTCACTCACAAATTCTAAAGCGGGGGTTTCTCTAATCCTGTCCAGATGGATGGGATTCCAACAGGAATCTATTTTTGTTCTTAGGCTTCCAACTCTATGCTACTGTTGGGCTTGAGTTCATTCAGAAAAATCTCTTTGGCTGCTTTGCAGTTTCTGTTCCTCAGCAGAGCAGGAGCTGTTTAGGTTTTGCTAGATACTGTAGCTGTGTCAGCTTCTAGGGCTAGGTGTTTTAAAACAACTGACATGGCTTTCTCAAACAACAGCAGTCAATTGTTTTTATTAATGTTCAGGCCTGTTTTTGAAATTGGAAGCAAACTTTCCATCATACTCCATGGAACTATGATTAACAATAAATGTCAGCAGGAATTTTGCAACTCTAACCAAGACATGAATGCCATTTGTGCTAGATTCTGTGTCTATAATATATGGGGGAAAGTCTCTTTTCCTCCTGCTCCTCATACTGAAGTCCCAGTGAATTCATTGAGTTTACTTTGGATGAGTTTCAAGGCTGGAAGTATCTTGCAATCTGATTTATTATGATAGATGTAATTCCCTTGCAGACAAGAACACAGCTGAGAGTAAACATTCAGATATGAAAAAGAGCTGCTGCTTTTTTTAAAAAAGATCTGCAGATTTCAAGGTGTGTGTTAAAAACAGCTCCCATTTCCCTTTCATTCCATACCATTTCAAAATTATATTTTACAGTTAAAAATGTGTGCATATGCATTATACAGAGGCCATTCCACACATTACAAAGAGGCAAGCTTGGATTTCCTACTGAGTGTACCTCAATATGGAGCTGGTAGCACATTTATGGCTCCTCTGATGCTTACATTATGCATATTGGGGGCAGCCCACATCTTTACACTTAAGTCTTCCCTATTCATATGTAAATCAGGGGTGCAAAGCACCAAAGGAGTACATGGGTGTGGGTGTTAACCAGAGCTTGGAAAAGTTACTTTTTTGAACTACAGCTCCCATCAGCCTAATCCAGTGGCCATGTTGCCTAGGGCTGATGGGAGTTGTAGTTCAAAAAAGTAACTTTTCCAAGCTCTGGTGTTAACACTTGCCAACTTTGGCTTTCCTCCCAGCCGTTCTTCTTCCAGTTGGCTCCAATGCTAGAAGGGAGCCCTGCTGTGAGAAAAGCACCCCGATAGAGGGCTCATTCACACGGGAGCTAAACTTCGAATTAAAGACACAGCTTTTGCCATCGCAATAGATTTGCATGGTTCACACTTCCAACTTTCAAATCCACTGCTTTCAATTCACACTAGTTGGCGTTCCTCTGGGAAGGATTTGTGTCACTGTTTCGTGGCCCTGCCCCCTATTTTGCATGTTTACTGCATCTGGAGTATTGATATTGCTAATGGAGAAGGGGATGCTTTTTGGGGTCAGTTTTATTGTTTCTTGTCAATTGCACGCCTCTCCTGGCTGAGCGTTGGGGTGCAATTGACACAAAACTGATTTGAGGTGGCAGTGAGTGATGTGCAGATAATTGGCAATCTTAACATTCACCCATCCGTTTTCGTCTGTCATTTCCTGACAGGTTTGCAGTAGAACCCTTTCTTCAAAAATGATGTGTGTGTTTGTGTATGTGTGTGTGGCTTCTGTCACATCGACTTCCAGTTTGCATTCCTTTTCAATGTCAGATTCAGAAGATAATTGCTGGTCATTCACCCCTCCTTTTCATGTCAGTTTCATTTCCTCCTTACAGATTCATAGTAAAACCCTTTCATTTTTTAAAAGTGGGCATGAAATTCAATTTTTATATCTGAGCTGGTTTCAAGGAGCAAGGGGAGGGAAGGAATTTAACAGGGGAAAAGGGGGGAAAGTAAGGCTATAGCAAATGTGGGAGGACAGAGCAAGTTGGAAGTGGCTGGTTAAGTTTCCAGAAACAAAATGAAAGTCATGGAGACGATCCACCCGCCCAGCAAAAAAAATCAGAGCAAAGCGCCTACATGGATCAATACAGTGAAGCGGAGAAGTTTTTTCCTTTACTTTTTGCATTATCAGCTAATTGAGTTGATATCGATTTGAAGGGGGAAACTTTGTTATAGCTTCTCCTTGCCTGCAGTGTCATGTGAACCATGCGAATTAAACGGAGATGCAAGTAGCACCAATCTCACAGGAAGTTGTCATGTGAGTGAGCCCAGATAGAATAGCCCTAGCATTCACCCCCCATCTTTACTCATACATCTAAAGATGTGGGTTTGTCACTATCACATACACATCTGTATGATACCCACGCTTGCAAATGTGTGTCTGTCACATTCTTACTTTTAGTGAATGCTTACAACAGTTTAAGTGTACACTAGGGCAGTCATGTGTCCTACTTTACAGATGACAGTCCTCTAATTGAAGGGCTGTCTGGTCCAAGTCCAATTTAAACATAGGAATCATAAGGGAAAACAGGAACCTGGAATTTGCCCATCAACAGCACCTGGACAGTAAATTGAGCAGGCACACAAGTCAATTGGTCATAGTCTTCCCAACTATAGTGAGATGTATTCTACATCTACATTTTGGACAGGTTCATTGGAGGTATCCAGAAGTGTCCAGTGTTACTGGATCAGTTTCGATTACTGCACCCTGATGACATAGACCAGTTGCTTGAAGGGTTTTGCCCACCATATGTCTCCTTGACCCTTGCCCATCTTTGCTAATAAAAGCATGCCAAAGAGGGTTGACTGAGTTGGTTAAGGGAGTGATTAAAGCATCTGTGCAAGGAGGAGGAAGCACTATCGGCTTTGAAGGAGGTGATGGTTTGTTCCCTGCTTAAGAAGATGTCTCTGGACCCAGAAGTATTTTGCAACTATCATTCTGTAATATCCCCTTCTTAGGCAAGGTGCTCAAGAAGGTGGTGGCAGAACAGCTTCAGCCATGCTTGAATGAAAGCAATTATCTGGACCCATTTCAATCTGGCTTTAGGCCTGGTTTTGGAAACTGCCTCAGTTGCCCTAACTGATTACTTTTGCTGGGAGAGAGATAGGGAGTGTTCAACCCTGATGATTCTTCTTGACCTCTCACTGACTTTGGACAACATTGACCATGGTTTTTTCTGGATTGCCTTCAGGGGGGAGGGGGCATTTGAGGGCAGTTCCAGAAAGGGCAATTAGATGACTTCTGCTTGCCCCTGGGAGTTGTCTTGTGGGATCCCATAGGGATCAGTCTTGTTGCACATGCTGTTTAATATCTACAGTATATGAAGCCACTGGGAGTAGTCATCAGGAGATTTGGAGTGAAGTGCCATCATATTATTACTATCATTATTATTACTACTACTTCATCAAACATTTACAGACCATTTCACAGCATAAAAGTGGTGTAAAAGACAGAACAGAATAAAACACACGAACACAAGCTCTAAAAACAATAATAATAATAATAAATTTAATTTTTGAGTCGCCTATCTGGCCGAAACCACTCTAGGCGACGTACAACATTAAATTCAACAATACATAATAATACAATACATAATAAAATACAGCACAGTCAACAATAACCATTTTAAAAAGCGGCAGTACAGGGCCATCAATAGACAATTTTAAAACAATATAAAGAAATTAGCCCACCCCGGGGACCCCAAAGGCCTGTCCAAAGAGCCATGTTTTTAAGGCTCGGCAAAATGTATCTAGGGAAGGGGCATGGCGAAGATCGAACGGGAGGGAGTTCCAGAGAGTGGGGGCCGCCACTGAGAATGCCCTCTCTCTAGTCCCCACCAACCTAGCTGTTTTCGTTGGTGGGACGGAGAGAAGGCCCTGTGTGGCTGATCTGGTCGGGCGGCTTAGTTGGTGGTACTGGAGGTGCTCCTTCAGATAAACTGGGCCGAGACCGTATAGGGATTTAAAGGTTAAGACCAACACCTTGAATTGGGCCCGGAAAACAACTGGAAGCCAATGTAGATGAAATAACACCGGCGTGATGTGAACAATAACATCAATTCAACAAACACTAAAAACATTGAAACCATTCCTGCAAATTCCAAAACCAGCAAAACAATTTCAAATATAAAATTGTTATTCCATAAATGACTGGGTTACACACCTCAAGGAAAGCCTTCCTAATCAAAATGTCTTAAGTAGGCGCCTAAACATCACGCTAGACAACTGTCTGATTTTGGCTGGTAATTGACTCTAGGAGCTGGAGCTGCAACACTAAAAGCCTGGTTTCTAGTATAGGCTATGCACACCTCTGGGGAATATGGTACCCTCAGCAATGCCCCATCTGAGGAGCACAGTTGCCAGGCAGGGATATATTGGAGAGGAAGCCCCTTAGATACTTTGGTTTCAAGGAGTTTAGGGCTTTGAATGCTAAAAGGAAAAACCTTGAACAGCATCTGGTAGCATATTGGCAGCCGGTACAGCTACTTCAGCAAAGGTTTTATATGGTGTTGATGGGATGCCTCAGTCAGCAATCTAGCTGCTGCATTCTGCACCAGGTGCAGCTTCCAAATTAAGCCCAAGAGAAGTCCCATAAAGAGTGCAGTAATCCAGTCTTGAGGTTATCAGTGCCAAGATCACAGTGGCAAAACTATCTCAGTCCAGCAATGGCCATAGTTGTCTTACCAACTGAATCTTCTATATCTCCACAACAGCCATATGAGGTAGGTTAGGTTGAGAGCAGGGATGGGATCTGTTAGTGTTTGCCACTTCTTCGATCTAACAGGCAGTATTTTATTTTTATAAGAATCAATATTGTGAAAGAAAATGTTGATAAGATAGACAGGACTCTGGCCAGGAGCTCCAGAGTTGGGAGGGAGGGAGGGAGGGAGGCGGGGGGATTGCTGCAGGAGCCCAGTTCAGTAAGGATGCTTGAGGGGTGAAGTGGGGCCAAGGAGTGTGCCATACCCCCCCAGCACATGCACACACAGACACACCCTCTCTTGATTAATATTTAGTCATCTTGCTGACTGACCAACCTCTCTTCTTTGCTTTACCGACAAGCATGCTATTTGCTTGGGCTGGGAGGGGGAGGATAAGATAAGAGGTGGCGGAGAACGCTTTTGGCAGAGGGAAATAAGTAAAAGGTTTTGCTGAGTGTAGCCTGGCCTTGCAGCTCTTGGAAGAAAAGGAAAGAAGAAGCAAATCTCTTAAGGGAGATAAGGGGTCAGAGCTTCATTGTGCTGGATGCAAGCTGGGTTAATAATGCTGCATCCCTCTTTCTTTCTGATGGGCGGAAGGTATTCAATCAGGATGCTGCCGCATTTTTAACTCCTCCTATTTGATTCCCTGTCCACCTCAAAGCAAATGGCAGGCTTGTCAGTTTCATACTGTAAAATAAAGAAGAGAGGCCAGTCAGTCAGTTTCTTACATCCAATGCAGTTTAATATCTAGTGTCAGGAAAAGTTGGGGAAGCTTTTAGCATTCTGTACCATTCCACAGAGATTGTGAACATGCATATAATAAGGAAGTCCGGTTTTATTTTCGATTCCAGCGCAAAGTCCGTGCCCATCCCTAGCTGAGAGCTGGTAACTGGCCAAAAGGCCAGTGTGGACTAGCAATTAGAGTGTCAGACTAGGACCTGGGAGACTATGGTTCAAATCCCCACTCAACCATGAAGCTCACTGGGTGACCTTGGGCCAGTCACAGGCTCTCAGCCTAATTTATCTCACAGGCTTGTTTTGAGGATAAAATGGGGAGAGGGAGACCCATGTACAGCACCCTGAGCTTCTTGTGGAAAAGGTTGAATATAAATGTAATAAATAAATAAGGCAGGAACTGAGCAAAAACAATGAGAGGTGAGTTTACATCGTGAAACTGCACATGCTCAGAGTATTTTCTTTCTGTTTATCAAGTTTGCCAAAATGTATTTAGCTGAGAGCTGTGAAACTGCACATGCTCAGAGTATTTTTTGTAGTCCACAAAAGCTTGTACCATAATAAATTTGTTAATCTTGAAGATAGCATTTTGTGGTACCTTATTTCATGTTAGTTTCTAGGAGAAGGAACCCTATTTTGGAACCTGCACCAGGACCGGCACCAGGCATGACTGGGCTCTTGGGCACCAGACTGCCTCCAGCCCGGGTTGTCATGCTCCCCAACACCATCTCCCTGATGCAGGTGGCACAGGCTTAAATAGGTCCACCTGCCCCACCTCCCACATTGCTGCATCAGTGTGCTAGTGCGCTGTGCATGCACACCTGCCATCACCCAAGATGGCAGCAGGGGCATCAACCCCTTAGAGATGCCCCCATTTTGGCAACACAGGAGATAGGTGGAGCAGGTGGGCCTATTTAAGTCCATACTGCCTGCATGAAGAGGTGTTGCCTGGGAGGGTGAATCTCCCATTCCGCAATCCGTGGCAGCATCAGGCCACTGGCCATGATTTGCCCCATGACCCGATATTGATGTGGATCCCCAAGCAGGAGCTCCACCCTCCTAGCCTAAGGAGGAGCCCTTGGCCAGTGCTTGACCTGGCCACCTGCTGATGCTAGGCCTGGCACGTGTCACACTAACCCTGCCTTGATTGTTGCATGAACTTCATGGATTACCAAGAATGGTGCATCTGATGAAGTGAACTCTAGCCCAAGAAAGCTTATGCATTAATACATTTTTTAATTTTTAAGGTGGTGGTGTTTTGCTAAAATTGTACTGTTGTGAGGATAAAAGACTATAAAACACTTTGGCAAATTTAAAATGCTATTACAAAAAGTATGAAGCTACAGGGGGTGATTCAGATCTGAATGCAGTGTGCAGACCGGATTTTACACACACACACACACACACGCACGCGCACGCGCACGCGCGAACGATTGTATCTCTGGCCTCCCAGGCTAAAATATATGAGCAAACACCTTCTCCCATATCAATCTGCCCATGCATTAAGATCTCCTGGTGCTTTCTGTATTAAATGAGGTGTGTATGTGGGGATCCATGGAAAAGTCTTTTTAGTGGTGGTTCTCAATCTGTGGAATGAACTCTCACTAAACATGTCTTGCCCCAATTTTATATTCATTTAGACACCAGGTAAAAACTCACATTTTATGTCAGGCTTAAGTTGTTTTTAAATTATATGCTGCTAATTATGTTTCTAATGTATTTTATGAGAATTATTTTTAATGCTCTTGCTTATTATGTTTTATATTTTGTTAGACCAGGTAAACTGCTCAGTGACCATTTTTGGTGAAGGGTGGAATAGAAATCCCTTGATAACAAATAAGCACGTGCAAATTTTATGTAAATCTGTGTGCTCCTTCTTTAGTGATGCATTTCTACTTTTCTGATGATATGGAAATGGCCACCCTAGGTACACCTAAGCATGCAATATGTGAAGTGCCCTTTGAAAAAGCTATATTCCTCTGCAGACATACTAGGAAAGAGCTCCCATTGACCTCAGTAGAAGTTATTTTTAAGTTTAACATGCTCGTCCCCTCTTTTTTTTTTAATGTGTGTGAAGGGTGTGAGAAATACAACCTAAACTAATTGTTTTGAACAAATCCTTAGAAATGTTGATGGTAAACAGTGTAACAGTAGGTGAAGGAAGAAACAGGGTGCAGATTCCAATGGCTTTCTTTTATTGCACCCCCTTCTCTGAGGTAATAAAGGAGAAGGGAAATAAAAGATCTTATGAATGCATGTGAATACATGAGGCTGCCTTTGAAGACGGTCCAGAAACTGTGGCTGTCCCTAAATAAGGCAGTGAGATTGTGGTGAATACAGGTCAGAACAGAAATTGCTGCTTTCTCCCTAATTCTAAGTGTTTGCATTAGCCTTTGAAGCCCTAAATGGCCTGTGGCCAGGATACTTGAAGGATCTTCTGTATGAAATGCTCTCACTACTCCCCTGGTGCCCATGTTAGGAGTTTTTCAATACTAGGTAAAGACTTTCTCTTCTATCAGGCTTCTTAAATTCCATGGTTTTAGGTTTTAGAACTATTTTATCTTCCTTTGCTGTTTTTCACATCTCCTTCCTCTTGGTCCAGTCCCGCTTTCTGTATATGTTCTGCGTATAGATTAAACAAATAGGGTGATAAAATACACCCCTGTCTCACACCTTTCCCGACTGGGAACCAATTGGTTTCTCCATATTCTGTCCTTACAGTAGCCTCTTGTCCAGAGTATAGGTTGTGCATCAGGACAATGAGATGCTGTGGCACCCCCATTTCCTTTAAAGCATTCCATAGTTTTTCATGATCTACACAGTCAAAGGCTTTGCTGTAGTCTATAAAGCACAGGGTGATTTCCTTCTGAAATTCCTTGCTCTGTTCCATTATCCAATGTATGTTTGCGATATGATCTCTGGTGCCTCTTCCCTTTCTAAATGCAGCTTGGACGTCTGGCATTTCTTGCTCCATATATGGTAAGAGCCTTTGTTGTAGAATCTTGAGCATTACTTTACTTGCATGGGATCTTAAGGCAATAGTTTGATAATTACTGCATTCCCTGAAATCTCCTTTCTTTGGAATTGGGATGTAGCCTGATACTCTAACCATTACATTTATACAATTACAGGTGCTCATTTTAAATATGTTTTAATTTAATATCATCAAGTTGCCCAAATGTGTGTTTTCTTTTATTTTTACTCTTCACTTGCTCTTTGTATGGTTTAGGATTGGTATTGATGGAGAGCAGCGCTCTGGTGCCTTTAACAGCTGTGTGGCAGGCAGAAATTATTATGAACCAGAAGTGCATTGGGATGAACTTGAACTGAAATATTTTATTCCTTTTTAAAATGAACTTTCCCAGCACTGCTGGTTAATAACACAATTCTATTCATCTTATTCAGAAATAAGTAAGCCCCACAGTGTTCTGTGGGGCTTACTGATGAGACCAAGCATAATACTAAAGCTCTTTATAGTGCCTACTAAATGTGAATTTCCAGCACATTCACTCTGTGTGTGTGTTTGTGCTTGCTTGTACATTTTTAAATAGGATTGAGAGAGCATTACTGACTGAGTGTAGATCTAGGTTTCTGTTCACTGCTGGGGTGGTATAACTTAACTGTGTGCGTACTCATGAGAGCAAGCATAGGCGCTGTGTTTCAGTTCTCAAATTGTTTTAGAAAGTGCAAATTTGATAAATTCAGCTTTAAATGCAAACTGAATTGAATTTCTCACCTATCCCTCGTCTTGACAAGACTGGAGGGTGACTGTGGGCACGTTCCTGGACTGGTTGTGCATCTTGTCCTCCATGAAGCTGTGGAAAGGTGGTTTCCAGGCCTGTAGAATGTTTTATAAGTCAACGTTGGCACAGATGGGCCAACAGACTGAGTCCCGATAAGATGGAGGTATGGTTGGTGCATGATTCTATCCTAGCCAGGTCTAGATAGGGTCACACTCTCCTTGAAGGAGCAAATGCACAACATGGCATGCTGCTGAATCCATCATGCTATAGCTGATTTGCCACCTACAGCTGTTCCTGAATTGGGATAAACAGCAAAAACAATAATAAAAAATTAAAACAATACCAAACAATGGAGAACACGTCACCATACAATACAAGCCAGAAGGGGGAAAATACCCCAACAGGCCTTATATAACAAAACATAAGAAGCTCCCTGCTAGATTAGGCGAAAAGCCCATCTAGTCCAACACCCTGTTCTCACAACGGGCAACTAGATGTCCATGGGAAGTTTGCAAGCAGGAGGACCCGAGTGCAACAGTGCTCTCCCCGCTTGAGATTCCCAGCAGCTGGTATTCAGAGGCATACTGCCTCCGACAGTGAAGGAATAACCACGGATAGCTGTAACCTCAGTAAATTTGTTGAATCCTCTTTTAAAGCCATCTAGGTTGGTTTCTGTCACTAGATCTTGTGGGAACAAATCCCATAGTTTAACTATGCAATGTGTAAATAGGTTCTTTTGTCTGTCCTCCTTCCTCCAATATTCCTCTTTGCTAGATGCCCACGCATCCTAGTTCTCCCACTTTCTTCACATAACGCACCCCTGTCGTGTCCCCTCTTTTTTGCCTTTCTATGAACGAAGAAACCCTTTTCTAATAGAGGAGTTGCTCCAACTGTTTGATCATTTTCATTGCCCTTTTCTGAAACTTTCCCAGCTCTGTTGTGTTGTTTTTGAAGGAAAGTGATCCATCTAAAGACAGCAAGAGAAGCGGCTTGACATGGTAGGCTAGGAGACACTTATTTGCATAGAAATATATCTATGTGTTGGAACTGCTTCATGTTTCTGTTATGAATAGATTGTTCATAATAGCAGCGAACTTATGTTTCTTTTGCCATATTTTTTAATAAGACACCACAATGCTGAAATTTTGGGAGCCATAAACTGTTTTTAACTCTGATCTTCTGTCATATTCTGATGCCTGTGCATTTTGACACATTCTGATGATACTTCAACATACAAAATGCTACGGAAGGCCCAAACTATAGCAAATGTCAAGACACTCTGCAGCTTCGAAAGAGCTTCATATTCATGCTGCGTTTGGCTTGGGTGCCTTGTTTGCAGCTCTCGTAAATGGTTGTTTGTTTGCTTGCTAAATATGTATCCTGTCCTTCCTTTCAAAGGGGGCCCAGGGTGGTTTCATAGCGGTGCTGCAGCAGGGAGAGCTTTACTTAGTATCTCAGCAGAATGAAACAGTTTTGAGCCTGCCCAGTAAAGAGAGGCACATTGAAATAAAATGGGATGTCAATATTCATACAGAAAAGGAGGTATTAGATTACTCTAAGATGTGTCTCAGAAACCTGGATGTTGGTGTTTCTATAATGTCTACTAAACCACAAATGCACACTCTCAGCAGGTTTTCTTTGCTGTCTTATTATGGTTTACCTTACAAGCTGGGTTGCCTTAGGTCATGGGGGTACAATTCCTTTCCCTTGTCCTGTGAACTGGTGGTTCAAAAAAAATTACTAACACAAGGAAGGGAGGCAGGGAGGGCTGCCAAGTCCCTAAGCAGTGCAGAACAGACTTACCTGTTTTTATACACTGTTTAACTAATTATTTTTAAAAGAAACAGACAAGTTGGAACAACTGTGTTTTTCTTCAAGAAGGAACCCCCCCCCCATTTTTCCTCTACCCCTCCTCCAGTGCTTGCTTTGGCATTTGGAAAGGGTTCTCAATACCTGACACCTCTTGAGAGTGTAGTTTGGCAAACAGAAATTGAGATCAGCTCCAAAAGGGCCCCGCACTGGGACTGCTTTGAAAACACCTGGGTGTCTCTTGTGCCGACAAGAACCAGACCCCCTTCTGTACAAATAACAACCCTCTTTTCCTTCTCCACCCACTGACCACCAGTCCCCTGCATTGCAATCATATAAAGACAAACATAATAAAAAGCTAGTACTGTTCCTTTAAAAACAGGTGCCTTGCAACACTGAAGAGCATTTCAGTGGGAAAGAAAAAAAGTCCCCCTCTCAACATGAATAAAAAAATGTCTTCAGGAAAGGGCTTTGCTTTGCAGAATTTACATCTGCAACTAGTTTGCTCAAGCCGGAATGAATTAAGAAGCTTCTAGCAATTAAAAAATGAAAGCTTCCAAGTGCAATCAGTAGTTTTTGATAGAATGGCCTAGGATAATGCAGTCTGCATGCTATAAGTCCCCCTTTTGCATTCACAATGTGCATTTCCCAAGGCCAACCCATGGGCTGGTTTTCAATAGCATCATATAAAATAACAAACATGTAGTCTTAGGAAAACACTGTAATTCCTGAGGTGGTTCAATATGTCATCCCCTCACTCCATTAAAGCACACATGAGAAATGTGCAAGAAGCGTGAATTGTTAAATCAACAAAATAGTTCACACATTATAATGCAGGGCAAGAAAGTGAAAGAGGACTAACAAGAGAGGAAAGTTCCCTAAGAGTAATCTGCAGCCTGCTGTAATGTTCACACTCTGTAAGAATCTAGTTGTTGTTTTTTCCTGGAGTCAAAAATTATAGCAGGAGGAAGACTGTTCATTTAGAGTTCCTGGATGGTATTCAATGCCAATCCTACTCAGAGTAGGCCCATTGAAGATAATTAATTAATTTCAGTGGATCTTCTCTGAGTAGGAATTAGTTGACTACAACTCCCTCTTTTTATTTATAATGCAAAGAACAGCTCTCAGGGAATTGCCTTTGTACATACATCCAGCTGAGGGAACAGGTTTCTCTCATAATCTGTGTATTGGGAAGAGGGGGGATGCAGAGCCTAACAATTGCTGAACAGCGAAAAGTGAGGCCAGGGTCATCCCCACACCCCACCACACCCAGGAGCTTCACTGTGCGACTTGCTTTCAAATGGATATGGCAAAACCTGTCAGCTTCCCCCTTGCCCTTCAGATCTCTCTAAAAGCCCAGAGGAAAAGCCTGTTTCCAAGCAAATCCATTAAGCATTGCTGGATGAGATCCATGGCTGCACTGGCATCTGTTCTTTTGGGAAGAAGTCAGTAAACCAGGGATAGTAAGAAAATCTACCTCCACCAGATTCAGCCCTGGTTCTGGTAGTTCCATACTTCCAGAATGAAGTATATATCAGAACGTCCTCATGCTCCTCCACCTCTCACAATGATGCCTGAAAGGTCACAGAGAATATTGATTTTCTAAGTGTGACCTTCTTGCTTCTAACCCCCTCATGCTGAACTCCCTTTGGGGCTTGCTTGCTATTAGACACCATGCCTTGTCCTTTTGCTTCTTCCCAAGCCTCAGTCCTGGTGTGGATCTGTGTTATCCTGTCATCCTCCTGGTCCACAGATAACAGGAGAATGGACCACTTAGCTGTGCAGTGCTCTGCCAGTGTGCCCCAGAACAATTAATCGCCAATTAGAGAAGAACAACCAAAAAGGGCTTTATGTTCCGGGGGGTTGGAAGGACACTCTGCAGAACCCCTCCCCCCACAGGGCTCCTTCACCCTTGTTACATTTTATTCACCTATTTAAAAATATTAAATAACCTATTTAAAAATATAAATTAAAACCCTAGTAATGCTTGTAAAGAGAGAGAGAGAGAGAGAAGCCTTAGATGGGAATGATGAGCAGGCAGGCAAATACTCCCTTGTCTTCCTTTCCCATTAAGCTGTGTTTTCCTCCCAAACAACCACACTATAGGCCCTCAAACCCCAAACCAGGAGCAATCTGTCCCACTGTGAAGCCAAGCACCCATAAGGAGGCTGAGTAAATGGTCCTGCTTTGCATGCTCTTTGCATGCACTGCCCTGTGCAATATGCCTCCTTTCAGTTGCATTGTGGCATAGGAAAGAGAAGGGGTTGAGGGTAAGGTTATAGATGATTCTTTTATGGATGAGTGGAGAAGAGTAGTTCTGTTCCACATTAATTCCAGTTAGCAATCCAGATTCCTGGTATTAGGTGGCAGAATTCTGCACAAGCATCATTTGCCTAAAAGCAGATACACACACACAACTTTCCAAATATCTCTCCATCATTTGGGATTTTGCCATAGTTTCTTTTCAGGAGGTGGAGGTGGGGGAGGCCGCCTTTGGTGGATTTGGCTTTTCATGAAATCTTGAATAAAGGGAATTTTGAAGGACAGTTTATTTTGTTTTTCTTCATTTTTTTGTTTAAAAATGTGAAATTGTGCAACGGTGAAATGATTAAATGGTTCAATGGTAGAATTGCACTATTACATCATTGCACCATTTCACAAATTTTTAAAAATGGAGGTGAAATAATTTTTCAAATTTCTGAAAGACTATTCCAAAATCCAATTAGATTCTACCTGATGAGTATTCATTTGCAAACACACCCTCTTGGTAGTTTCTCCACCCGCTTCTGTCACATAGGGCCAACCAGCTTCTTCATACACAGTGGCCCAGATCAGGTCAATGGCCTTTGGGATCATCATCATGACATTTGCCAGTTTGCTAGAACAGCATGGGATACCGCATGGAGAAGCAATTGCTGAAAGACATGCCTTAGCCTTCCCGCATCAGCAAATAGCTAGTGGAGAGCCATACTTTGTTGCCTACCTGTATTTCAGGACCTGGCTGGCGCTGCTGATCTGCTACCAATTTGTTTTGCCACATTTTTTATGTGTTGTCATGTTACTGTAATTGGCAACACATAAATGATAGGGAATTCTGAAACTGCAGCAATAAAACAGAAACCAGAACTGCAGTAATAAGACAAAAACCAGAACTGCAGTAATAAAACAGCAACAGGAAAGGCCCAACAATGCCCCCTGGTTCCCCCCCCCAAAAAAACAGTTTGTTACAAGCCTGTATTGATATAAAATAGGGATGGATACTTACCACCAGTGAAACGGGAGCATGGAGGAATGGGGAGAAATGGACAGCAAGGAATGCGATTTTGGAATGGATCTCTTACCAGATAGTGAGGCACCTCTGCTGTTCTTTTTCCCTTGCTTTAATCCAGTCTCAGTGTTGCACCTGGTGTCCTGGTCACATCCCACTTCTGACACCAAACTGACAGGGAATTTTGAGGTTTGCTGGACTCAAGCTTGCAGCAAAGTTAGGCCTTTATTGGTTATGTGCACAGATATGGAACTGGCATGCCATTTCCCTGCATTGTTGCAATAACAGCGAAGAGGCCTGCTGCAGTTTTTCCCAACTACAGAAGGTGACAAGTCTACTTTGGTCATCATCCTGCATTGGACACTAGTATGTCTTCTGGCAAGATGTCCCATATTGTGCAAGCTTGCAACCTTTACCACAGTCACTCGGGGGGAGAGGGTTGATTTTTCTTCTCATTATTCAAGTTTCAGCAAACCAAGGACAGTTCAGTTAAGCTTCCACTGAACATAACCATCAGGTTATTTGGAACTTTCTGCAAGCCCCCCTGTAGTATGTTTCAAGATCACAAAAATGCTTTTATTCCACCATTGGTAGATATTTATTGTATTCTTGAATGTAATTGATACTCATGCATTGTGCTTTAAGGATTTGATTATCTAACCATTGCTATCTTTCATTACATAATCCAAGTGTTATAGAATTGGATTTTGCTTTCAAATCCCAAGAAAAGTGATGTTCTTTGGTTTTCTTAACAATGTCTTAAAGAATGGTTTTAGCATTGGCCTATGTGGGTAAAGAATGTTTGTATACGACAACCAGTTGTCAGTATAAGCTTGTAAAATAAGCTCCCCAATATGGGTGTGTCAACATGTGCTTGTCAATAGGAGTGAATGGCATGATCGCTTTTCCTAGCTGAGACTTTTGAAATGTTTCAGCTATTTGTTTTAAGATGTGATATTAACATTGAATGAAATCTTGAACCTGTTGCATTGCCATATAGGCTCTCTGATCTTTCTCACCCTAGATTTCAGAAACAGAGTTTCTGAACAAGCCACATTACAGGTAAAGCTTAAACACCACAATATCAGCAATACTGCAGCTAAGATTAGAAATATAGGAACACATAAATTGTGGGACCTCTGCTCAGCTGGAATGAAAATGCCATGGGAGTTCTCTCAACTATAACCCATCCCATTGTGATGGTTCTGATATTTCACATTGGCTGTTATCATTATGATTGTCATGGTAAGATGGATGGATAAAGTCCCAAATGACACAGTTACGCAAGATGGAAGTAAGCATAAGAGTCAATGGCAGAACAGAGGAGTCTAAGGTGTGAAAACAGCTGTATAAGTAAATTCAGATGTTTTCCAATGGGGGGAGTTGTTGTAAGTGCTCAGGCTAACTCCATTTTGGTTCATGCGGAATCAAGGGGGTGCAAGGCCCTGGAGTCTTCTGAACTATAATTCCCACCCCACACCCAATTTTATGGCTTGTTGTGCATTCCTGAGATACTGTGAAAGAGGACAGAAGCAAGGCCATTCTGTGGGCAACTAAAACAACAAAGAGAAATAAACTGAAATAAATGTTATCTTATTCCTTGGCAGGCTTCCCTCAAGCTCAGCAGAACGATCCTATTGTTTAAAGAATGAATAAGGAAGTAGCCTGAGGTTTTTTTCTTTCCTCTTTCTGAGTGTCAGGAAGACACTCACACACATATGAGATCACCTCAGGCTGAGACCCCTCTTTTTCACATTGATTAGTAAGAGGGAAAGTGTATTTAAAAAGCAGGGCTTGAGACCTAGGCGGGTGGCAATGACGATCTGAGCTCCAACATCTGCAACTACGCTCTTAAAGAATGCAACACAGGACTGCAGGCCACAGAACAGGAAGGGAGTCTGGGTCTCGGTGCAAGCCTTCAGGCAGATTCCTTCATGCTTTTTGGCTGGAGCTCCTTCACACCACTTCAGCTGTATTCCACTTCCCATGCCTGGGCATAGGATAGGTAATCTCTGTCATTCCTTATAGCAATAGGACCTTTTATTTCTTTAGTGAAAAGTTATGAATAGGTTAGGATTAAGGATTAATGCTGCCACGCACCCAGTAATTTTGTATTCTATTCTTCTTTTTTCTTCACCAAATCCTTTGGGATGAATAAAATAGAATGTGATGTTGTGTGAAGCTTGTATTCTAGCTAGCTTCAGATGGGGGAACTGATGGGGAATTCTTTATATGCAAACAATAAGCAAAATATATTCTTTTATAAATCTATAAAGGTTTATAATATTTTAACAGTTTAGTAGCCAGCCAGAACCCTTTTCTCTTTGGAACTGTCTTCCCTGACTAGAAAGTCCCATATTAACTTTAGACCAGTTTTTAAGGTCTGCTACTGTTTTTTTCCATATAGGTGTGTAGTTAAAGTGGAATAATTTGTTCTGATTTTTTAGAAATTTGGGCTTCCAGGTATCTGAATTTGGAACTAACTACTGAAATTCCCAGAGATTGCGAGTTTAAATTGTATATTGGGGGGATATTAAGGCATAAAAGATCTGATTTCATGAAATTAATAGTAAGGCCTGAGACCACTCCAAATTGTCTAAGTTCCTCTTTCAGCTGTGGTAATGCTTTTTCTGGATCTGATAGCATTAATAGTATGACCAGAGCTCGGAAAAGTTACTTTTTTGAACTACAGCTCCCATCAGCCCCAGCCAGCATGACCACTAGACTGGGCTGATGGGAGCTGTAGTTCAAAAAAGTAACTTTTCCAAGCTCTGCAGCATATAGGTTAAGCAAATGTTTTGTTCGGTGCACCTTCACTCCTTGTATGGCTGCATTAGCTCTCAGTCTGTTTGTTAAAAATTCCATAACTAAAGGAAATAGGAGGGGTAAAGTAAATAATGGGCAACCCTGCTTAGTTCCAGCATTTAACATCAAATTCCTCATTGTTGCACCATTCAATATCATTTTTGTTGTAGATTGGGCATATATTGATCTTAATACTGATATGAATTTAGGGCCATCATTGTATTTTTCTAATGCGTGCATTAAAAATTGCCAATTAACTTTGTCAAAACTTTATAAATATCTAGTGAAAGAATGGCCAGAGGGGAATGGTTTATTTGACTGAATGTAATTATACTGAACAGCCTCCTTAGTGGGTCTGCTATAAACCTGGCTGGAATGAATCCTTATTGAACTGGGAGGACTAATTTCATAATTACTAATTTTAACATATTAACTAAAATTGTAAAAAATTTGTAGTCCATGTTTAACAATAAGATTGGTCAATATGAATCTGGAGATGCAGGGTTTTTGCCTGGTTTTAGTAATAAAACAAAACATATGAAGTCTTCCAAATAGGAGGCAGTCGAACCCCTGTTAGAATGAGTTAAACAAAGGCAGTAAATGGGGTACTAACAGTTCTTTAGATGTCTTATAAAAAATTTCTGTGAACCCATTGGGTCCTGGAACCTTGTTGGGTTTTAGTGATTTAATTGCTTCTAAAATTTCTTCAGCCATGATATAATTTCCCAATATTTCTTGTTCTGTTCTAGATAGCTTGGAGATAGTTAAGTTATCCTGATAATTCTGGATGAGTGTGGAGTCTTTTTGCTCATGTTTATATAATTGTTCATAAAAATTAGCAAGAACCTCTCCTATCTCCAAACTATCATTTACTAAGGGAAAAGTAACATTTCCTGTGTGTAAAGTCTGGGTTAAATTCTGCCTTCTCCTTTTTTTTAACTCTATTTGCTAATAATTTAGAGTCCTTTCCATCAAATTCTTAATATCTTTGTTTTGAATAAAACATATTAACATTGTTCCATGTTTCTCTTTATTTTGGCAGATTCTGTTCTTTTATATTCTTGCGTTAGATTCTAGACTAGTCAATTCTTTTTCTAGTTCTTCTAAGCGCTGGGTTTTTTTACTTTTTTGTGAGACCATTTGCTAATGCATATTCCTCTTACCACCAATTTCATTGCCTCTCATCTAATTTCCTCAATATTTCCTCATTAGCGTTATCAGTAAAATAGTTAGTAAGACCCTCTTTTTCCTCCCTACTGTGTTTAGAAGCAATTAAATTTGGATTAAGCCTCCAATTATAACTCCTTATGGCAGAAATTTGTTGTTTCAATATTAAACTTACAAGAACTTTTATTTCACCAATTTAAGAGCATAAGAACATGCTGGCCCATCTAGTCCAGCATCCTGTTCTCACAGTGGCCAACCAGGTGCCTGGGGGAAGCCCGCAAGCAGGACCCGAGTGCAAGAACACTCTCCCCTCCTGAGGCTTCTGGCAACTGGTTTTCAGAAGCATGCTGCCTCTGACTAGGCAGAGCACAGCCATCACAGCTAGTAGCCATTGATAGCCCTGTCCTCCATGAATTTGTCTAATCTTCTTTTAAAGCCATCCAAGCTGGTGGCCATTACTGCATCTTGTGGGAGCAAATTCCATAGTTTAACTATGCGCTGAGTAAAGAAGTACTTCCTTTTGTCTGTCCTGAATCTTCCAACATTCAGCTTCTTTGAATGTCCACGAGTTCTAGTATTAGGAGAGAGGGAGAAGAACTTTTCTCTATCCACTTACTCAATGCCATGCATAATTTTATACACTTCTATCATGTCTCCTCTGACCCGCCTTTTCTCTAAACTAAAAAGCCCCAAATGCTGCAACCTTTCCTCGTAAGGGAGTCGCTCCATCCCCTTGATCATTCTGGTTGCCCTCTTCTGAACCTTTTCCAACTCTATAATATCCTTTTTGAGATGAGGCGACCAGAACTGTACACAGTATTCCAAATGTGGCCGCACCATAGATTTACACAACGGCATTATGATATTTATTTATTTATTTATTTTATTACATTTTTAGACCGCCCTATAGCAATAAGCTCCCAGGGCGGTGTACAGTATAATAAAACAGGTTAAAATACAAGTGGATGTAAATACAATACACAATAAAACATAATTAAAATTTTTCAAATTTAAATTCAGATTTTAAATTTTTTTTAAATGCCTGGGCAAAGAGGTAGGTCTTTACCTGGCGCTGAAAGGATAACAGAGAAGGCGCCAGGCGTATCTCGTCAGGGAGGGTGTTCCATAGTTCGGGGGCCACCACTGAGAAGGCCCTAGCTCTAGTAGTTATCATTCTCTGTGCCTCCCTATGCGTTGGGACACGGAGAAGGGCCTTCGACGTCGAGCGCAGCGACCGGGTAGGTACAAAGCGGGAGAGGTGTTCCGCCAGGTATTGCAGTCCGATGCCGTTAAGGGCTTTATAGGTAAGAACCAACACTTTGAATCTGGCCCGGAAACATATTGGTAACCAGTGCAGCTGGGCCAGGACAGGTGTTATATGATCAGATTTTTTAGTCCCAGTAAGAACTCTGGCCGCAGCATTCTGCACCAGCTGAAGTTTCCGAACCGTCTTCAGAGGTAACCCTACGTAGAGTGCATTACAGTAGTCCAATCTAGAGATTACCAGAGCATGGATAACTGTGGCGAGGTTCTCCCTATCCAGATAGGGTCGTAGTTGGGCTACCAGCCGAAGCTGGTAGAACGCATTCCGTGCCACCGAGGCTACTTGAGCCTCCAGTGACAGGAGCAGATCTAATAAGACCCCCAAACTAGCTTTTATTAGCCATGAGGGGCAAGGATCCAGAGCAGAAGTGGTCGCCCACACCTGTCCAAGCACCTTGTCCACATCCTCGAGCTGTACCAACTGAAATTCATCCAATAAAACAGGACAGGACTGTGCTCGGCTGTTTTATTTTCAATACCTTTCCTAATTATCGCTAGCATGGAATTTGTGCATCTCTAACTTGAGGCCATATCGATTCAGATAAAAATATTGTATCTAACCGTGAAAATGAACCACGTACCCTAGAAAGGAATGAATGACTAAAATCCTCTGGATATAATCCTGACCACACCTCTCTCTATCCCCTTTTATACATATTGTTTAAAGGTTTTTGGCTTTTGAGCTTTGTTTTGTAGTAATCCCTCATCCAGGTAATCCTTCTGGATTGATATTAGTATCTCCTCCCATAACTATATTAGTTTTTGTAAATTTGTATAATTTATTCAGTAACATATAAAAAAAATTTAATTGTCCGCTCTTGGGGGCATAAAAAGTAACCAATATGATTAATCCTAGTCTGGCCAATTTTCCTTCTACAAAAAGGAATCTTCCTTGTTTATCCATAAAGCTTTTTGTAGGTTCACAATCTAAATCGTCCCTAATTAATAGTGCTACTCCTCTTGCCTTATACGACCCTTTTGCTCTTGTGTGAAATAGGTATTTTAGGGTGCCCATGACAGTTTCTTAAATTTCCAAATGGATGCCTGGGCTCAGAAAGGTTGTGGACCCCTGACTTAGTTAAATTAGAATATCTCTATCTCTCTCTCTCTCACGCAGCTTCTCTTAGCTTGGGGTAGCCTCTAGGGTTTAATGCATATCATATTCAGAGAATAGGCAGGTGGAGATCTAGGGTATTTAGGTGATATATCAGGCCTTTGTTTTGGTAAGGTTATGTTTTCAAAAGATTTTAAAGACAAATAGTGCCTTGGGTAGTTGCCAGATCTCTTGCTTCCTGACTATTCTTTCTTGTTTCTTTTGGGTTATAATGGATTTTGATGGTTAATTATTTATTTGAATGGATTTGTTCTATCCTTTCTCTATTTCTGGCTATGGAAGCTTGAGTAAAATTTTGATTTTCCTAAGTGTGTCATTTTTAGCCAAAGCTTATTTTGATGTTTGTTTTACGGGTGTGGGTAGAAGGAAAGCTCCCATGAGCATACTTATTTTGGGCCACAACATCATTTTCTGCACAAGAGCGATGGGCTGTAATTCCAGTATTGGAACTTAGCTGAGAATCAGCTCTTTGCCAGTATTGATTAGCATGGCCATCAGATTATGCTGTGGAACTAGATCCTACTTAATTTTGTTTCCATTGGCACTGATTCAACCTTTTTCATTGGCTCAGATTCAAGTCTTTTTGATTCATCTGGGTGAGAATGGCTTGTATAAAAAAGGATGGGTACAATTCTTAGTGAACCATCAAAGTAGTATCATAAATTAATTAGGGCTAGTCTCCCTGGAATATGTATAACATTGTCTGAAATGCCTGAGTCATCCCAAATGTGTAGACAGACCCCACTGACAGGTGAATAAGGATTTGGTGTCTGCTGGGGGACATTATTCCCATGCACTTGATATCTTATGTTTTAAGGAGATGCTGTTAATCTTTTCCGAGGGGTGGTGTGACAACCAATGGGATAATCTCAGGCCAAAGGGCTCCTACCAGCACAGACTCTTTAAGAATGCCCCAATCCACCTCTGTAGGAGCCAAGGGAACATCTCACTCAGCCAAGCCAAGAGATGGGTGGGGCAAGGAGCAGCTGCTTCCATCTTGGACTGATGCAGGTCTGAGAATAAATAGATCAGAGTTGGCAGCTGGGAGGAGGGTGTTGTAGAGAAGGAGTAGAGACCTGAGGAATTGCTATCCTGTGGATTGCCTGTAGCTGTTTCCTCTGCTAGCTGGTAGGTACAGGAGGCTTGGAGAAGAGACTGCCCCAACTACCCAAACTCTCAGGGGCAATGATACTATGGGACTGGACCACTGGGAGTGACCCTAGAGTATTTTGCAAAGGGGGCAGCTAGAAGACCTCTGGATGTATCCCTCTCCAGTTCCATAACTGTGAGAAAGAGGGTACTGGGGAGCCACAGGGCTCAGAAGCGAGTGATACACTGTCCCTAACACACGGACAGGTGGAACTCTGGCCATCTAAGGCAGCTGTCTCAGTTCAGGACCCCAGTAAAGTTGCACGTACAGGCAGAAGGTCTTGAGAAGGACTTGTGTCTCCATGTGTGGAAATTTAGACTTGCATTGCCTGGGGGAAGGAAGTGGGTGTCTGTAACAAGGGCTAAAGCCTCAGTGAAATCAGACATACTGCACTCCCGTTAATCATGGTGGTAACTGGGATTCAATATGCCACTTCTGCAGGAGGGGCCAACAATGGGTATGACATCAGCAGGGATCTGCAGCATAGCCTGCTGGATGTTAACCATGGCAAGCGGATGTAAACTCACTATGCTAGGCAATGTCTGTGCAGGTTAGGATGTCTTATTTATAGTTAAGTTAGGGACATGGGTGAATATCTCCTAGGCATCATAGAATAGTAGAGTTGGAAGGGGCCTACAAGGCCATTGAGTCCAACCCCCTGCTCAATGCAGGAATCCAAATCAAAGCATTCCTGATAGATGGCTGTCCAGCTGCCTCTTGAATGCCTCCAGTGTCGGAGAGCCCACTACCTCTCTAGGTAATTGGTTCCATTCATAGCATCAATTCATAGTGAAGGAGTCTTTGCCTGTGTGTGTGTGTGTATAGTGACAAAATGTTGCATGTGGAGTTAGGGATGGGTGAGAATTTTGCTAAAATTTAAGTGGGCACTGGATATAGTCCACACATTTGCTATCTTTATAGACCAGTCTTGTATGCTGCTAGCTTCTGTAGCTTTTACCAGCATCAGATTTTTTTTTTAAAAAAACTACATTGAATATAACAATATTGTTATCCTTGACCATCTGAAATGATGAAATGTGTTCCCTTTAACTTCTGTCAATGAGGTGTTGATGGCAGCCACTTTACCTTTACTGCTGTGCAAAGCCCTGCAAAAGTTGGGGGTGGGGAGACAGTGACAGAGAAACTTTCTCTCTGCCCACCCAATTTCCCCCTCTGCCTCTTTCTGAATCCTATTAGATCCTGGTCAGTTTTGCATTAGCAAAGATGCATGCTGGTCAGTTTCACAAGTAGCAAAAGAACACATGTAAACACAAACACACATCACATGAATCCAACCACTCCATTCCCTTTCCTGCTCATTCAGTTCACATTTTAATGTGAAACCTACCAAATTTGCATTTCCAATACATGAAATGAAATTCAACTATCCTTCAAATTTCTCAGTTCTCCAAATTTGCGATGTAGTTCTTCAGCCTAAAGTGCAACAAATGTTATATTGGGGAGAAAGTGTTTATTAATGAAATAATGTATAAACCATTATATTATGGGAAATCACTTGCAAAAATGAGTGTATTAAGTAGAAATGCATACAAATACATGTTCAGAGAAGTATATACAAAATGCACACAAATTTTCATGCAGATCTCTTTTTTAAAAAAATTGTAACGGAGTGAATTTCAGATTGGAAAAATAAGAGATTTTTGAGAGAAAGTGAAATTGATGGATTCGTCCATCCCTAAATAGAAACAAGGCCTTTTCCTCTCCTACATGCCTGTTCTAGTTTTCTATGATATCATACTTCTGGAGCTGAAAATCCTATAATTATTACAGCCCTATATCCAATAATCTATTCCATATCTTCCATCTCTGCTCATATATCAGCCAGTTGAATTCAGGAAGTAGAAGAGACATTTTGTGCTTTATTCCCTTCCTTGTAATTTAGATATGCATTCTAATATCTTAGATTTACATAAAGATGTGTGTATCTATTTACAGATTATTGGCAACAATTCTTATTTTAGCCTGTAATTGTGTTAAATAGAACTGTGGAAGTCACAACATACCTATGTTATGGAATGGATCTATAGACACTTTTAGGATTCCAAAAACGGAAAGGAAAGGTTTGAGAAGTTTATGCTTACGTTGATATTAACAAATTTTTATTTTTGTGGACATTTAATAACTGATACTTTTGTTACTAGTTTCTTAAAAATTTAAATGCAGGGTTTGGGGTTTTTTTCCAGGAAAAGTGAACATATTTCATTTTGCCTTTCAGTTTTTAGGACTCCTTGGGATTACAGGAAGGACAAAACTAAAACCGAAGACATGCACAAAATTATGCTGTTTTCACACATTATGACATCTATTCCACATTTTTTTATAAAAATATAGTGGGTAAAAATCTTACTCTAAACCCAGCTTGGGATCCTGCTACCACAAGAGAAGTTGTATGTAGTATGTGCCTTCAAGTCGATTATGACTTATGGTGACCCTATGAATCAGCGACCTCCAATAGCACCTGTCATGAACCATTCCACAGAATGGTCCATTGCAATAGAAATGATCTAAATAGTCATACATTTCCTTATTTCACATTTCCTTATTTCAAAAGGGTTTTAATTTTTCAAGTGCAGCACTACACAAATTGTATAAAGATGGCAGTACAATGGTATTGGACTCCATGGAGGAGAAGGGAAGTGTTGGATATGTCAGGAACGTAATGGAGATTTTTTGCTTATGTGGTGGGACTGTCATTAATGCTTAGTGTTTCTGGAAAATTGTAGAAGATATGGTAAAGGAAATGGTTAATGTATAGGTAGTAGCAGTTCCATTGCAACATCTATTATATTATACACAAGGACAAGAAAGTATTAAAAAAAATCTAACACAAATTCTATACGTAGTAACAATGGCTAGAATACTCTTTGCTAAAATGTGGAAACAGGATAGAGGCCCAAGAAAGTTCATACTAAATCTGGGAACAACTGGAAGATATAAAACTAACTGCAACGCTATGGCCCTATAAAATAATTAAGGAAGAAATTGTAAAGTGGGCACCTTCAATAGCATATATTAAAAGTGATCTGAGTATAACGAATATAGGATTAAATTATCTGCTGCTATAAATTATTAAGACAATACCAAAGAGGAAGATATTTTACATTTGTATTTTTCCACATGTATAATGGTTTGTATTTTATAATTGTTTTTAAATTGGAGTGTTGGTAGAATTGATGCATACAAATGTGTACATATTTAAAATGTACCTTGTCATTTGTATTATTAATACTGTTGATATAAAATTTAAATTAATAAAAAAGTGTGGTGTGGACCTACCCCAAGCATAATGAAAGGGCTGTGGGGCTGCATGTTTAGCCCTGTCCCAAAAGTTGTGCTGCTTCTCCTACCTCCACCATCACCATGTTGAGCATAACTTCAACAGGAGGGAGGTTTCTCTGTGCATGAAAGCTCCAAACGTTATTTAGAATCCTCAGCAATCAGGGCTCTACATTGCACTAGAAGCCTCCCTGCACAGACTTCCCTCTGCAGGATCTAGCTTGGCAAAGCCACAACAGGAGGAAGACCAGCACCATGTTGGTGGGGATAAATACGTGGCCTCGAAGCCCCTTTTGCTATGCTTATCCTCTAGACATGAGTAATACATAAATAGGGCTTCTGTGACCAAAGTACATGTGACAGCGGCCAAATCCGTCAGCTCCAGATATAATGGCAGCTGGTGAACTTGCAGAAGCTGCGCAGATGTGCTCTGGCTCTCCGCTGCAATCTTGCCACCCAGAAGCAATACCAGGTCTGGAAGCATTTCCAGACAAGCCTGGTTCTTCAGAGGGGGTGCTATCCTATCTAGAACAAGCTGAATTCATTCTTGGGTCAACTTTCTCATTGGTGAAAAGCACCTCTGTTTTGTGGGTCAGCTTGTTACATCATTCAGCCCACAGACACCTCCTCAAGTTTTCCATTACTTTCCTGGAATCAGCTGGTAAGAAGAGAGATGCCTTGTTCATTCTCGTCACATATAAAGCTAATTCAGTTGGATTGGGGATGCATGCCCCCTCCCTGTCCTTCTGGTCTTAACTGATCCTGCACAGAATACCCAGGTGGGCAAAGCTGGGTCACGTCAGGACCCCCCTCCGCTCACCTGCCCAGATCTCAGCGATATACACCAGATCAGTGGCCTCATCCACAAAATCATGGATGAGAGGTTTTACTGTAGACTGATCTGGCGTTAACTAACAGCAGGTCTGCATAGCTACCCAAGTCTTTGTTGCAGGGGAGGCTGAGAAGAAGTATCTACCCCCCACACTCTTCTATGATAATATTGCCTACCCTCCATTCCATGCCTCCCTGTCCCCCAGGACTCTGGTAATAGCAGTCCCCCCTGAACGTCCCCCACCTGCTCCCTCTGACCCAGGCACATGATGCTGTTATTAATTTCTGCCCTCTCACAGAAGGCAACTGCTCAATTTCCCCACCCACCCACACAGGAGAGCTGAATATCACATTACCACCCACTAAGTATCCTGCGTATGAGTTAGACACATACACACACACCCAGTTGTTCCTGGCTGTCATACTGCACTCTCTGTGGGGCTTTCTTTGGACTTGACCCGGAAACTGCAATTAGTGAAGAATGCTGCAACTAGTTTGCTGATGGGAGTGAGTGACTATCAGCATATGACATGGCTCAGAGATCTGCAATGGTTGCCCAATTTGTTACCAGGCTTGGGACCAGTTTACTTGCATGATCAACTTGCCCCATATGTGCCCACTCGAGCACTTTGGTCTACATAACAGGCACTGTTACAGGTGCCACATAATACTTGCTCAGCATTTGAAAGAAATGGTTCTTTTAGTGTGGCAGCACCTACACTTTGGAACTCCATGCCTATTGACATCAGGCAGGCGCCTTTGCTGTAGTCTTTTAAAACTTTTTTTGTTCAGGCAAGCCTTTCCAGACATAGATGTTGATCAATTTTAATCTTTTTAGTTAGTAGCTGTTTTAACTGTTTAAAATGTTTCTAATTACTTGCTATTAATTGTTTTATTAATATTTTTATATGTTTTTTGCTTAGCGGTCTTTACATTCAAGTGGTATATAAATTTTGTTAAATAAAGTAATACAGGAACCGACCCGAATCAGCAAACTTACTAGGCAGCAACACCCTAGCACTTCCCAAAGGGGTGACCCCTCCCGTTGGTAGAAACCCCACTAGCATCAGGCCTTCTACCCAAGGCAGCATTCTTTATAAGCCCCTGTGGAGTAGCTGGTAAAGACAGACACAGTTGCCTATGATCAGGAACTGCTGAGTCTGGCTGCCCCTCTAGGAAGCTAAGCTGTCTTGCAGAGCCAAACTCCCCTGCAAGAGTACCAAGAGCCAGCAGGCAATAGATGTTAAAATGCACTACACCCTCTCTACCTGGATAAACGGTCCAGGCTTCTTCTTCCTCTGCTGCTGCCGCTGGGGCTAGGTTGGTGCAATGGTAACAAAAACTTCCTTTAGTTTTGATATAAATCAGAGATGCAAATATGCCTGTCGACCTGTTTGGCTCCGTTTACCTTTTGAAACAGAAACAAATTTATATCTGACTGGAATAGTCATAATGCTGTACAAGAGAGGAGTTGTGACTACAACTTCAGCTCTGCGTGTGTGAACGTAACCAATCACATCACTTGAGAAAGCTCTTCCAAACTGCGAGGAGTGAGATTTGTCTCGCTGCTCTTCAAATAGCTGTTCGACAGCCTGCCCAGCTCCAAGTAAGAAAGAGTTATGTCTGGAATATTTCATTTCAGCTTTCAGAGAGCAGCTTTGTGTATCCCCCTGGTGTGGGAGCCCTCGATGAATAGCAATAGAAGTTTAAACTGTTTATTCCTTTCTTAGCAATAATGTTTAGGTTGGGGAAAGCCTTCCAAGATATATAGAATTTCTCATGCTGAGTAAGGGCTCCTTCACTTTTTGCTGCTGCTGCTGCCGCTGCTTTCCACACTATGGACATTATTATTACATACCCCTTTTCCATTCATACCTCAATAGGTAGAAGGACTCTCAGTGTTATCATAATAATATGCGCCTCTTATTTTTCAGGGTGTATAACTCAGCTGTTTTTTAAAAAAGCCCTAGTCTGAAATTTGGCATATGAATGTCAGTGGGGAAAATTAAGTCTATGCATGGGTTTTTAGAACATTTTTAAAAAAAACACCCATTCAGCTTATATAAAAAAGGGAAGGGTAGAAAAAATGAAGTGTAATGTTTCAGATTCTTGACTTAAGCTTTTAAAAAATAAGTAAAAGTAAGCTTTCCTTTCTAAACTGACAATTAGACATATCTTTAAAAAGCCTGAATTGACTTGTTTTTCAGTATTACCTTAAATTTTGCATATACAAAGAAGAAAATAAATAATTTTAGTTCAGGAATTCAGACACCCTTTTATTTTTCATTAGCTGTTTCTTTGGTTCCATTAGTATGTTGAGCATTCGTTACAGAATCGAAATAAGACAGAAGGATATGAATAGACCCAGAGCTTGGAAGGAATTCATTACAAGTAACGAATTACTTGCAATTCATTACTTTTTTGAGGAACGAGTGGGTAATTCCTTTACATTTTGATTGTAATGGAACTAGGAGGAATTTTATTACTTTTGTGGAGGAATTGTAACGTTTCCAGAATTACTCTTGGGCATTACTTGGGGGGGGGAGCAGGGGACATCTTCTGCTCCTCTGATTTGTGGATGAAAATCATGTGCCTGAAACTGGGCTTCTGTGCAGCATCGCTCTTTCCTCGTGCTCTGTGGGTGGGTAGGAGGTGACGAGGGAGGAGGTGAAGAGCGAGACGGGGTGGAGTGGAGAAAACAATTGTGTAAAAATGGATGGTGGTGGTGAAGAATGGAGTGGAGGGAAAAAGGAGCTGGAGGGTAAAAACATGGATAAAGGAGAACGAGGCAGCAGCAGAATGGAGACAAAGAACTGTGGAGGTGAAATATGACAACATGTGTGTGTGTGTGTGTGTGTGTGTGTGTGTGTGTGTGTGTGTGAATACTGTGTTTGCACTTGGCACACAAAGTGGCCTCCACCACCCTCCCTGGCTACTGTGCTGCATTGCAGTATTTTAACTTTTTTGCATCTCAGGGGAAAATGTTTGCTTGTGGGAGTGTCCCTTAGTTGGTGGCAGGGCAGAGTCCAGGAGGTGGTTAAGTGAGAGAGATGATGCTTTCTGGCTGAGTGGGGGGGGGGGGGCGGGGGCGGGGTTGCACTTGGTTTGATGTGCAAAGATCTGAATAGTGGTCTCTGCCTTCCTCCCCACCTCCCTTACCAGCAGAGAGACCACCACTGCTATCTTATGGATAAAAATAATTATTCTACTACCTCTGTGTGTGTTTATTTTTAATGTTGTTTTAGGCTACTTAGATGTGCAGCAGCCAAGGCCAGCACCTTGTAGGCATTTTTTTAAAGTAACTGAAATGTAATTGTAGCGATTACTTTGTAGCGATCAGTTACTTTCGGAGCAATTGTAATTGTGATGGTAATTACTACTTGTTTGGGTCAGGTAATTGTAACTGTAATTTATTACTTTTTAAAAGTAATCTCCCAAGCTCTGAACAGGTCCCTTGCGCGACATCTTGGTCCAAGTATATTCAGTACTTATAGGCCTCTCCTATCTCCTGTGTCTGAGTGTTCTCCCTCACTGTCCTAGTCAGCAGCCTCTACCAACACTTCAATATGCCACCCTGGGCTCCTACTGGGAGGAAGGGTGGGAAATAAATAAATAAATAAATGTGACTCTGCAATGGTTAGCATTTATACTGTAACTGAAGGTGTTGAACATTTATTGTTATTACTATTTGCTCACCCTTCACCAATAAGTCCCAGGGTGGGTTACAAAGATACAAAGATAAAAAGTATTAAAACACATTTCAATCACAAGAATAGGATGGGCTCTAAAAACATACATCTCAGGAGCTGAAGGCCTGGATAAAGAGGTATGTCTTTATCATTTGCTGAAAACTGTATAGCAAACACGCCCCGGTAGGGAGGGACTGCCACAGCTTAGGGGCTGTCGCAGAGAACGTTCTCTCCCAGGCCACCATTCCCAAAACTTCTGCAGGTGCCGGAACCACCAAGAAGGCCCCTTCTGCTTTACATATATGCTTAGCAACCTTTATATCAGCTCTGTAAGATAAGTTATTGTATTATCATCTTCATAGTTGATCCAATGTTTCAAGAAATATCGTGTCAGCTTCGGGGCTGGGAGCTGGGCTGTAACTAAGCAGCCGGCAGCTAGCTAGGTCATAAATCTGCCAAGGCCAGCAGATAACAGGAGCCGGCTGGAGAAAGGAATGCTTCTAGCAACTGTACCAGTAGCAGTGACCGTAAGCGTCTTCGAGGTGGGGAAGCTAGGTTCAGAAAGCCAGGGATTCAGTCCGAAGGGTCTGGAGTCTGCAAACTATGTTTCATGTGGAGGTCACGCCCGACGCTGTAGTCAGCAACACGCTGAAGCCAGGGTCTGTCTTTTAAAGAACACCTCTGCAGACAGGTGGGAACAGTCACCCCTCTGGCTTCTGCAAGCGTGCCGGCCTTAAATGGACAGGCCGGCCCCTCTGCTGCCTGACTTTCTGTCGCTCTCCAGCTGAGGGGAGTAGAAGCTGCTTTCTCAGGAGTTTCCTCAGTTTCCCCTTCTGGGTCTGTGGCTGTTACTCCTGAGTCGTCCTCGTCTGACGAGTCCTCCGAAGGGGCCTGACATATAGCAGGCACTAGTAAGGAGATGTTTGGTTCATATCTTAATTCAGTTTGGTTCATATTTTAATACAAACCTACCTTATTTGCACTTCCCGAAACAATATGCAAACCAAAATACAACTACCCTTCAAAATTTGTGCTTTTTCTGATTTTGTGATGCAACCAAATGATGTGTACAATAGGGAAAGTGTGCATAAAAATCTTACATTAGTGAAAATAGTATAAAAGATTGCTTAAAGAAAAATTGCTTGTTAAGATATGTGCATTAGGTAAAATTGCAAACAAAAATGTGTATTTAAGGAGAAATTCACACTAAAATGCTGGAGAGCTTTTCCTGACAACTTTTTTTTAATTGCAAACTGATGTGGAAATGTGAACTGCACTCATAGTTGGAAAAAGGAGAAACTGAGAGAAACTTAAATTGCCAGAGTTTTCCATCGTTACTAGCACACAGTCCAGTTCATTGTATTTCCCCATGTTGTTGTGAGCTAAAGCTAAGACATAGTGTCTTTCAACAACCTCGGAATGTAGTTCACTATTGTGATACACTTGTCTTGTCAATGCTGAGCTGAGCCCCGGAACCAATCGGCAAGACAGCCAAGCCAGGCCCTAGGGATATAGCAACAACTTTCACTTTCCTCCATCACTAGCCTAAATTGTTATTGCAATTAGGGTTGCCAGGCTCAGGGCCTGAGAATGATCCTGTATCTTTAAGAGAAGAGAACATGCAGCCAAGTGCAGGTTTTCTTGCAACACTATAATGGGAAAAACCACAAGGTGGAATTCTCCCTTCCGTGCAGAGGGAAGGGAGATTTTCTCCTCGTGGTTTTTCCCATTACAGCGTTGCAAGAAAACCTGCGTTTGGCTGAATTGTCTCTCTCTTAAAGATACAGAATCATTCTCAGGCCCTGAGCCTGGCAACCCTAATTGCAATGTTTTGAACATTTTATACAAGTTTCAGAGATGCTAATGATTTGATCAGTGATATTTTAATTCAAGTGATGTGTCCATCTCTTCATTGCCCTTGCAATATGTTGCATACCTTTGCCTTCCCATTGAATGAAATGGGAACTTTGAAACCTCATAAGTTTAGGAATATTCAGTGGGTTTTCACCAGAGATTACAGCTCATTTGGGACATGCTGTCCAGTGGTTATTTACTTATCAGCTAGGCTGCTAGCCAGACCAGTGATTCAAGAAGAAGCAACTAGAACACTCACTAAATTTGAGAAATCATTAATAAATGCTGGATTCTAAAGGGTTAATTTCATTATTATATAAAAGGTTATTAGAAGCAGATTTTGCAAATACTGAATCACTTCGGATTTTGTAGGAGAGAAGGCCCCTATTGCAGATCGAAGAGGATGAGTGGACAGGCCGCCATATAAAACTATGTCTGCCTACATTAGGGAATGTCATTAAAAATATTGCATGGGTGATGTTTAACCACAAAGATGGTATCATTGATAAACCCTGGCAGTTCCTCCATGTGCTGTCGAGTGGCAGGTATATATCAGCACATATGGTGGGACTGCTCAAGAATTCTGGAAGAGGGTATTCCAAGAAATTTCACTCTGCAGGCTATCCAACTGGATTTGGGACTAGCAATATTAAACATATTTTCAGGTCCCCAGCAGGATTTAACATCAAAGAATCTTATTTCACATATGTTATGTTAATATATATATACATATACATTCAATTAGGTCAATTATGGCTCTACACTGGAAAGACGTGAATGCCTTAGATTTGAATCAGTGGTACCAGAGGGAATGGCAAATTGCTGTATTGGAAAAACTAACAAGTAAAGGGAATGAGAGAGAATGAGATTGGTTCTTCAAGATATGGCAAAAGTTTACTGCATTTGTTAACGAGGTGGAGAGTGGAAGGCGGATCCCTCAGAGATAATGTTTCAGTTTGGTATAATCAGGTATCTGTAAAAGAAAAAAGAAAACTGAATGGATTATTACTAAAAAAAAAAACTACTATAACTAATGAATTGCCTTTTCATCTTTATAGAGACCTTTGTTTTTGATAGTGATGTATAATATTACTCCCTACTGTGTGGATGACAATATGGATTATGATGGTTTATTTATTTGTAATACAGATTTTAGTAATTGTAAATTTTATATATATATATATATATAAAGATTACCCACCTTTGGCACATAGTGAAATATCAACAAAGAATATAACATACATAACCAACATGAACCTTGGGAATCAGGTATGTCGTGACAAAGTCCTACAACACATACACAATTGTTTCCAAATTCTGCTGGAGATTAATGAAAATGGTGCCCAGAAATGCAAAGCAGCCTAGACAGCTCTAATCATATGACAAACCCAGAGGGAAGTCCTAAGCTACCTACACAGCTATTTGAGGAGATTTATTTTATTATTTGATTTATATCCCGCCTTTCCTCCCAGCAGGAGCCCAGGGCAACAAACAAAAGCACTAAAAACACATCAAAACATCATGAAAACAGACCTTAAAATACACCAGAACAAAACAACTTTAAAAACATTTTTAAAAGCTTTAAAAACATCTTCAAAGTCTTCAAAGGGCACTGAAAAGATAACAGAGATGGCACCTGCCTAATATTTAAAGGGAGGGAATTCCACAGGGTAGGTGCCGCCACACTAAAGGTCCGTTTCCTATGTTGTGCAGAATGGACCTCCTGATAAGATGGTATCTGCAGGAGGCCCTCACCTCCAGAGCGCAGTGATCGACTGGGTATATAAGGGTAAGATGATCTTTCGTGTATCCTGGTCCCAAGCTGTATAGGGCTTTGTACACCAAAACTAGAACCTTGAATTTGGCCGAGTAGCAAATGGGCAGCCAGTGCAATTCTTTCAGCAGCAGGGTGACATGTGGGTGATACCCTGCCCCAGTAAGCAGTCTCACTGCCACATTTTGCACCAGATGCAGCTTCCGGACCAACCCCAAAGGCAGCCCTACATAGAGCACATTACAGTAATCCAGCCTGGAGGTTACTAGTGCGTGGACAACAGTGGTCAGGCTATCCTGGTCCAGAAACAGCCGCAGCTGTCTTATTAGCCAAAGCTGGTAAAAGGCACTCCTAGCCACGGAGGTCAGCAGGGCCTCTAGTGACAAAGATGGATCCAGGAGCACCCCTAGACTACGGACCTGCTCTTTCAGAGGCAGTATGACCCCATCCAAAGCAGGCAACTGACCAATTATCCAAATTCAGGAACCACCAACCCACAGTGCCTCCATCTTGCTAGTATTCAGGCTCAGTCATCCAGCCCACCACCGAGTCCAGGCAGCGGTCCAGGGCTTGCCCTGCCTCTCCCGATTCAGATGTTACAGAGAAATAGAGGTGGGTATCGTCCTCGCCCCAAAGCTCCTAATGACCACTTCCAAGGGCTTCATATAGATGTTAAACAGCATGGGGGACAAGATGGTACCCTGTGGCACCCCAACAGCACAACTGCCAGGAGGCCGAAAGACAGTCACCCAATGCTATTCTCTGAAAGCGACCCTGGAGATAGGATTGGAACCACTGTAAAACAGTGCCTCCAATACCCATCTCACCAAGTCAACGCATGAGGATACCATGGTCAATGGTATCAAAAGCCGCTGAGAGATCAAGTAAGAGTAACAGGGTCGCACTCCCCCTGTCCTTCTCCAGATAAAGGTCATTCATCAGGGTGACCAAGGCCGATTCAGTCTGAACCCAGACTGGGATGGGTCAAGATAATCTGTTTCATCCAAGAGTACTTGCAATTGCTGCACCACAACCCTCTCAATTACCTTCCCTAAAAAAGGAGTATTTGCAACCGGTCGGTAGTTGTCACAAACCAATGGGTCCAGGGTGGGCTTTTTCAGGAGATGTGCTGTGGACCTATATCCTTCAGGCAAATAAAAAGTTGGCATCTGGATCTTGTGTTTTTGAAGCCAGTTTTGGAGGAGGAGGAGGAGGAGGAGGAGGTGGAGAGAGACAGGTCTGCTGTCCACAGACCAGATTGCATTTTGTCTTGAAGCACAAAAGGGGTGTGTTTATAATAGTAAATAAGGCGTTTCTTTTTTTGTTTTTAAATTGCTTTGTAAAAATGTGTTTTTAAATTTGTATATTTGTTTTTAATGTTTTTAATTGTTGTAAACTGCCCAGAGAGCTTCGGCTATGGGGTGGTATAGAAATGCAATAAATAAATTTCTTTCTACAAATGCAGTATAGTTTTTCTTTGGCAGATCAGCCAAGAAGAGAATTAGGGCATTTCTTATTGATGTTTCTAGTGCAAAAGGCAGACCAGCCTGCCTTTTTATTTTTAAAACATTGTTTATCCAGATAAATAGTAGATTAAAGGAGATATGTATGATCAGAAATGAAAGATGACAGCATACTTGATAGGTCATGAAGAGACTGTGACCCAGGTCTAAATTATTTCCATGTTTGCCATTAATCTTCCATAAAAGTTTGTTAAACAATTTTTTGGTGAATTGTCAAACTTCATATCCATAAACCTGGGAACATCAGTACAGGCATACCCCACTTTAACGTTTGCAATGGGACCGGAGAGTATACTTTAAGTGAAAATCTACTTTAAGTGAAGCAATTGTCTTCACTTGTACTGCACGCAATCACCACTAGATGGCAGCGGCGTCATGCCAATAAAGTGTACGTTATTGCGAAGCGAGCGAACATTAAGCGGGGTATGGGGACGCATGGAGCATGTACGTTATAGTGAGGCAATGTTAAGTGAAGCAACGTTAAGCGGGGTATGCCTGTATTACAGTCCAGGTAGCTACAGGGTGTTTGTATGCTAGTGGACCTACAGAAGTATTTTCATTGTTTAAACTAAAGAGGTTTATGTATTTGCCCATGAGCAAGGGTGTGAGATCAGCAAATATATTATTATAATTATGGATGGGGGTGTTGCATCCCAGGCGCAAGGGGAGTTAGATCAGGGAGAGGAGTCAGAAGAGGAGAAGGCCCCTGGGGGCGTTGAAGGAAGGGGGGACTCTGCCAGCCCACAGACTTCCTTGGCTGGCACCTCCATCGAGGCAGGTCCCATCCTGCCTGCCAGCTCCCCACCTGAACCGTTGGGAAGCGACCCCTTTGCATGCGCCAACCCCACCCATGCAGGAATCCCCACCCAGCACTTCAAACACTTTCCTGCCAACCAGCTTCCCGCTCCCTGAGGTTGTGCCGTCTCCTAACAAAGCCCCGCTGTCAGATGGGCCATCGGAGGCTTGCCCCCCCTGAGACTTTCAGAGGGTGGAACTCCAAAGGAACAGTCGTTTAAATGCAAAAAATCTTCCCTACTTAAGCAGGTGCCCACCCAGGCTCTAGCACTGAGTCCACTCTCCCCACACACTGCAGAGACTGTTTAGGTAGCTTAGCTAGGGAAAGTAGTGAGCCAGAATAGCCAGGTTTATGAAGCGCACCGCTTTGGATGTAACCATCACACTAATAAAATGAGAATTAGACCGAACCTCGCCTCCATCTCGTTTCTCCGACTCTGGGCCGGACAGATGGAGAGTTTTATGGCTGCAATAATAGAATTGCCTTTTTAAAGAATTTGGATAAAGATTATTGGGAGTAGTGGATCAGGCACATCTGGAGAGACACAGGTTTCCCAGCCCTGGTGTAGATACTTAGGCTCAAGGTTTTCATTAATTTCGTTTCATATGCAATGTGTGTGCCAGTTTCATCAAACTTAGAAATTTCTCATGCACTTATGCTCAGCCTATCATGGCAGCCCACTAGAGTTCTGAAATTTATGCAGGTCAAAATGCCAATTCAGTCACAGTGTTGCTTTTGTGTTGTAGAATTTGACTTTCTGCAGTAAGGGCCTTTCTCAGTAGGAATTCTGTTTTGCTGGGCTATATACAATGGTAAAATATTAGCCAGAGTCCTGGTTACCATGTGTGTAGTAACTTCAAAAGATCTTGGAGAAAGTATCGCTTTAACCATATTTTTTATTTTTTGTTCAACATGAACATTGTTTTTGGTCTCATAAAAGGTATGTGCGGCAAAGTTAAATCCAAAATTATTTTAGGAATCCTGTTACATTTTTTTCCACATGGGCTCGGAACAGGTTACATTAGTCTTGTCTCATTTTTTTCTGCAGCAATCTTGATTTAATAGATCTTGAATCACCCAAAACTAACCACTGATTCATGGCTTAGTGGGGAATTGATCTTATTTATTTATTTATTTATTATTTCAATTTATATACCGCCCTTAGCAGAATAGCTCTCAGGGCGGTGAACAAACAAGGTAAAATACAATATATCATGGTAAAAAATCACAAAAACATGTACAAACAAACAACAGAAAGCACAACAAAAACAAATACAACACAAATTAAGAAGGATACATATTAAAAATAGAAAGATTAAGAAAATCAAAAGATTAAAATGCCTGGGAGCATAAAAAGGTCTTTACCTGGCGCCGGAAAGATAGAAGTGTAGGCGCCAGGCGTACCTCTTCGGGGAGGCTGTTCCACAACTCAGGGGCCACCACATCTTGGGTCCCCAATTACCAACAGGGGTTTGAAGCATTTGTTCCGCAGATCCAAGCACAACAATTTCCATGCCACCATATCCCACTGCATCATTCACAGGCTTATCACTCAGAATATTATATTATCATACAAACCAATGCCATGAAAGATGACTTTTTGAAGAAAATGTGAGTTTTGTCAGTGTCAGTGTGTACTTTGGTACTGTTCAAGAGTAACAAAAAGAGCTTGTGCTTAGATGTTATAGAAACCTGCTGAAAATGGACTGTCAAGTGGATTTTTGTCCCATCTGCCTGCTTGGCCCCTATTATGGCACGAACTCTTGCTTTTTGCCTTAGTTCTCTACAACAAATGTTTTTTGTTCCATTTTTTTGTGCACATGATAAACTGCTTTCCAGTTTACATATTCACTGGTGTTTAATTGCTGCTGTTCCAACAGGGGCCTCATTTCTTTTTTATTTTTGTAGTGTTGCTTGTTAATTTTGTGTGTGTGTAAAATGCAGTCCTAACCGTGTCAGAAGTAAGTCCCACTGAATTTCATGGGGCTTACTCCTCGGTAAGTGTGCTTATGATTGCAGCCTTAATCCACTTTCTACTGTGGTTTTTAAAAACCAATGGGAAACAGAGCTTGGAAAAGTTGCTTTTTTGAACTACAACTCCCATCAGCCCCAGCCAGCATAGCCACTGGATTGGGCTGATGGGAGTTGTAGTTCAAAAAAGTAACCTTTCCAAGCTCTGGGAATACATCATTCATTATTGAGAACATAAGAGGCTGCTGGATCAGAGCAATGGCCCATCTAGTCCAGCATCCTGTTCTCACAGTGGCCATCCAGTTGCCCATGGGAAACCCGCAAGCAGGACCTGAGTGCAAAGAGCACTCTCCCTTCCTGCGGTTTCCAGCAATTGGTATTTGGAAGGAAACATACTGCCTCCAATTGTGGAGGCAGAGCATAGCCATCATGGCTAGTAGCTAGTAGTCATTGATAGATTTTCCTCCATTAATCCTCTTTTAAACCATCCAAGTGGGTGCCCATCACTACCTTCTGTGAGAGTGAATACCATCATTTAACTAACTATGTGCTGTGTGAAGAAGTACAGGCATACCCCGCTTTAACGTTCGCAATGGGACCGGAGAGTATACTGTAAGCGAAAATAAACGTTAAGTGAAGCAATTGTCTTCACTTGTACTGCACGCAATCACCACTAGAAGGCAGCGGCATCATGCTGATAAAGTGTACGTTATTGCGAAGCGCGCGAACATTAAGCGGGGTATGGGGACATATGGAGCATGTACGTTATAGTGAGGCAACGTTAAGTGAAGCAATGTTAAGCGGGGTATGCCTGTACTTTCTTTCGTCTGTCCTGAATCTTCCAATGTTCAGCTTCATTGGATGTCCACAAGTTCTAGTGTTTTGAGAGAGGCAGAAAAGTTTCTCCATCCACTTTCTCCATGCCATGCATAATTTCATACCCTTCTATCGTCTCACCTCTTATTTGCCTTTTCTCTAAACTAAAAAGCCCCAAATGCTGAAACCTTTCCTCATAGGGGATTTACTCCATCCCCTTGATCATTCTGGGGTTTTTTTTCACATGGAAAGCAGTTATCTCTTTTGTTACCTGTTCACTTTGTCTGTGACTGTTAGTTAAAGGATATCAAACTGTCAGACACAAAACCATGTTTATTACAAACATTTGAAACAAATTAGCTTGAGCATTATGTTTCAGCAGATACATACGCATGACAAATTTCTGTTTAAAATATGGTTTTATAAAATAAAATGTATTAAGAAAGGACATGTGTAAGAGGCATGACACTGAGCAAAGGGGAGTGCCCGTAAACGGTTTTAAACGCCCACAGAAATTCATGCAAGCCAGGTCACAAAGAGCAAAGTATCAACAGAGCGCTAAACTGCCCTTCCCTGGTAGGATTAAATTTATGCTGAAATGTAGAATCAAGATAGCAAAGCTGCAATCCAAGCCCCACTTACCTTTGAGTAAGCCCAGTTTACTTCTGAGCAGAAATGGTTAGGTCTGCTGCCATAGATGGCTTTGTGATGGGCCATTGAAAATGGAAATGGACTGCCTTCAAGTTGATCCCAATTTATGGCTACCCTCTGAATAGGGTGTTCATGGTAAGCAGTATTCAGAAAGGGTTTACCATTGCCTCCCTCTCAGGCTAGTTCTCCACAGCTGGCTAGGGCCTGCTCAGCTTGCCACAGCTGCACAAGCCAGCCCCTTCCTGTCCGCAACTGCCAGCTGGGGGGCAACTGGGCTCCTTGGAACTATGCAGCTTGCCCACGGCTGCACAGGTGGTAGGGCACGTAATCTCTGAGCCACTCACTGTGGGGTGATCTTTAGCTGGCCCTGGACACCCAGGAGATGCGAGCTCACAGACTGGACTCCTAGCCAGGCTTTCCTCCCCACTGTGCTATACCACTTAGCCACTTCATTAACTTTTGTCTTTAAGATGCTCCAAGACTCTATTGGTTTTGTTGCAAAATAGTAACAGGGCTCTCCCTCTGGTAACTCTGAAAGGGAACACACAGGGAAGGTAACTAATTTGTAAATATCTGTTGATGACTGAGATACATCAGTGGAGAACAAAACGGGAGGAAGACTTGTGCATAATAAACCAGTTGCAGTGGAATGGAAAATACCAGATGAAAGTACCAATTAATGTTGTAACGGATTGAGACATGTTCGTACATCCCTACCTGTGCTAGTGGTCTTTGACAACAATTGTGTACCAGACTCCTGAAGTTTAAAGTTTCTGTTTCTCCATTTGAAAGCTAAGGATGGTAATACCTTCTTCTTGTTAAAGGATGTAGGACTATTGTAATTTGCCAATATTAGTTGACTTGGAAGATGAGAACTATTTGTTACTGTCAGAGATCACGAAAAGGAATAATATTTAATATGGCGGGGGGTTGCTTTTGTATTTTTATAGGAGGAGGAGGACATAACCATCAAATGTTGAACCTTAAACTTCATCAGATCATTAGATTTCTATTCCTGATGTTTGCTAGAACAAAGCCACTATCACACTATGCTATTCCCTAGCAATAAATTGCACAGGGTTTAATTTATCCCTGGAAACCACAACTTTGGAACCTAGAACGTCACTGCTATGACTCACTCCATTCCTTGAGAAAAGGTCTCTGTATATTTTAATAAAATAAATATAAAGCTGTGGCTCTCAAAAGGATGAAGACAGGTCCTCTAGGCAGGCAACGGGGAGTTAAAGTACACATAGAAGGTCAGGATTGTGCCTGCTGCCCCTGCTGCTGATGTGTAGTCTCTGTGAGTATAATCTGTATCCTCCCAAAATGCAGTGTTGCTTTGATGAAGCAGAGCCAACATCAGGGCCCCATTGCAACCCAGGAAACTGGGCCAGTCTCCCATCTCCTGATGGGAGAAGTACCTGGTGGCAGCAGAGTTAATGGTGAAAGAGTCAAACAGAGTGCCTCTTCCATGTAACAAACAACATCAAAAGCAAACTGACCTGAAAGGCTCTATAAATGAAAGATGCAATGTTTTTGATAAAATTACTTAAAAGCAAAACTGAGCCTTAAACCACAATCCAGAATGCATTTCATGAGACTGAAAACTCAGCATCACATACAGTATTTTGGTTTGGGGTCTAACTGTATCTGAAGATGTATCTATTTTTGTCAATATAAGCAAGAAAATTAGCTGTAAAAATATCATGCCTAAAAGTGCTTTGTACCTAGCAACAATGCTGAAACATGCAGAGGCAGCATTCATATATAGTTTAGAAAAAACATGGCATAGCAAGGTGAAAAGGAGAATGGCTTTTATTGCATAGATTGCATGCCACAGGGGTATCAAGTTATCCACAAAGTGATCAGACTCCTTGCAGCACACTGCAAGATCTAAAGCTCTGTTGCCACCTTGTGGACTAGTCTGATGAAGCTGTATTTATGCATGGACGTGCGTAAATATGCTGTATTTATATCCATCTATTCAAATAACAAATTGCAGTGAACTGTGTTAAACTTTTGTAAAAATTCAATGTAAGAAACAGCTATGCAGTGGGGGAGGGAGAGAGAAGCCTCATACCCTTCTCTGTGGCATTCTGTTTATCTCAAAAGCTTATCTTTTATCAATGTTGTTTATATAATAAAGGATAAATTGTCCTCTTGTTTATGGTTGCTACATTTTAACCACCTGGAGAACCATTTTTGACTCTAGTTGAGGAGATGAGACTCGTGAAGCAGGATAGAAGGAAGTACTTGGCTGTCACCAAGGTGAAGGAAGGACCCAGGTCCTTACTGACCACTGTTTAGAGGCACCACAGAGGCTAGCTCAGCACCATGCCAGTGCATGGCCTGGCCAGAAGCATTCTGCATAGGCACAGAGAACTGACGCCAGTGAGCGGTGTGGGGCATTCCTTATTAGTCAGCATGCATGCACCTTCATGATGGTCCTTTTCCTCCAGCACCTACTGATAAGGATGTAGGGACCACTCCCCCTCAGTTATGCTCAAGTATTTCACCTCCCTGGCAATATCTCATGAACCAAAGACAGAGTCGGTTGCCTCGGCTGCCAGTCTGGCAAAACTAACCCTACTTGTTCAGAGTCTCCAAGGGCACTTCCAGACTGTCACATTTTTGTGTGGATCTCTAAGACTTTCAGTTCGATACTGGAATGTTTATTTGTTTATTTTTTCAGATTTATAACCAGCACTTTCTCCCTGAAGGGTGCTCAGGATGACTCACTGAAACAAAATTACATAAAAGCAATGTAAAACAACCTTATATTAGAGACATTAATGAAAAACAGCAGTGTAAAAACCATAAACCCATCGGCCAAAAGTCCGGATAAATAAAAAAGTATACGTTTCCTGAAAGCAGGGAAAGAGGGGGACTGCCTGATTTCCCTTGGAAGGGAGTTTCATAGCCAGGATGCTGCCACCGAGAAGGCCCTGCCCTGTTTTGGGTCACTGTATCCTTCTTGCATAACAAACATGCACCTTCATAACCCACTGCAAAGAAAGTGGGTACACTGTGATTAATAGCAGTGGATTAATATCACTCTTGCACGACAAATCCATTTCCCCCTCCACAAAAAAGAAGTAAGATGTTTGCAGTAAGAAAATGATGGAAAAGTGTAGTAGAAAGTGCAGGATAACAACCACTTGATGGCAACATCATATAATCTCTGTGCAAATTTTGTGAAAACAGATCAGGACAATTGCACAATGTATGCTTTGTCTGGAAGTGACCTAAATCTTCAAAAATAACACAGCAACACTTTCTATGCCCAACTAATTACATCCAGTATTTCTAAAATATGGCTATCTTTGTTTTCACAGTGCATCTCTTAACTCCCACAACTACACTTCTAGGTTTTCTTCTTTGGGGTAAGGTATAATACCTTTAATCAGTGCTTAATTTTTAAAAAGATTAGCACTATGGCTCATGCTTTATTAGAAGTTACACACACTGCTGGGAAAGATGTTGTCCCTAATGTCTGGCATGTGAAAGCTTTTTGTGGTAATTCAGCAAAGAGTCATGAAATACGGACAAGAAAGCAAAATAAGGTAATGCTCAATTTTAAAGGAATGAATAGGGGATTGCATAATTGACTTGGCATTTGAATAATTAATTTCACTTTAGTATTACAACATGAATCGCTCCATTTTAAACTTGTGTAAATAAGACTGGAATTAAAACCCATTCTGCAGTCTCAACCTACTCACAGCAAGGGAATACAATTATGTGGACTTTAAAAAAAAATCATGAATAGTCTTTTTTCCAAGTTACAATGACTTATAGGCGGTAACTGATTTGTTGTGTGTGTTTCCATTGCAACAAAGCAAAGCAAAAACAAAACACACAATTAATTGATCTCCATAGCTTCTGCTATAGTTTATTAAACTTAAAATAGGACTTCTCAAAATTCTTAGCAGTTCACCTTTTCTTTTCTTTGAATTTCTGAAATGAAATAATAATTAAAAAATTGCCCACTTTTCTACAAGGAAAATGCCAATCATCATTATAAACTGAAACAGAAATAAGGCAAAACTGTTTTGAATGATGACCATTTTAGAAGGAAATGGCTTTTCCCTCCCCTTTCTTGTTTGAGTATGTATGTAATGTATTGTGTGACTTGATGGGAGAGACTTTGTGTATACATTGTCGCTATATTATATATACACAAAACGCCTGCCATCCAGTGACAATCAGGGAGCTGAAATATCTGCATTTAATTGCAGATGTTATAAAAATAATCAGAAAACCGACATTTAAAATTCCTGACTTGCTTGGCTGTGAAACATCATTCTGTTAAAATGCCTGTATAAAACATTCTATAAGTCAAGATTGCTTGAGGAAAATCCCTTTTCTTGTTGCAGTTATTTTACATTTGAGGGTGTGTGTTACTTATGCCAAGAAAAAAAGTTTGATGAGGAGCGTTGGGCCTTTTTGACAAGAGGACTTTGTTCTTAATGATGCCTGCTGCAGAACATTCTTTTGGCTTTAGATCCCCCCCTCCCCCAATGCAGATAAAATTCATGGCATATCAGCATTTTCTTCTGCCTCCACCTACCCCACTTCTCATTTGAAGTGTTATTTATTGTTCCTTTGCTACCTCTTATGCTGTTAAATGAATGGCCACGTTTCATTTCAAACAGACCCCAATGGAATTCTTTTTTTTTTTAAAGCATTAAAGATCATCACAGAAGGGGGGAAAATGTCAGCTTCAGCAATGGGGAATTGTTTTTGCTCCCTTCCTCTTCCCTTTACTATTTTGTATTTCCCCCTGTAAACATTCAGTCAGTTCCACCAGGGGAAAAGGGCAGTTTGTTCATTTGAAATGGGTTTGCTGTTGCCTTTTAAGTGCCTTTAGAAATCCAGGAGTCTGAGCCAAAATATTCTAGAGCAGAATGTTTCCTTTCTGTGGGACCAAACGCACGAGAAGGTGCCAGTAGGTGGTCATAGTTCAGAGGCTTCAAAATGCAGATTAAGCCCAGCTAAGGCTTGCCAACCTTTTTTCAACCCTGTCTACGTCCAAAATAAATTCACACCTCCTCATTTCTGTCCTATTAATCAATCAATTCAAGAAACTACAGTCTGTGGTGGGTATCAGTCAGAGGCTCGTCTGTTCGCTTGGGCTGATGTACAGAATGAATGTTTTCATATATTTTAAAATTAATTTTATTTCCTGCATCTCTACTTTTTTTCCAAGAATGCAACTGTGACTACCTGTTGTCAGGGAGGACATAAGTTTAAAAGTTAAAATAACGGCATAGTCCACTATTTTTTTTTAATCAAAATAGTAATCTAAAAAAAATAAAGAGGAAACTGTGAAGCCAGCTTGATATAAATGTACAATAAGAAGTTTTTTTTTTCAATTTGGCTCTCTGAAAGTTTCTGAGTTTAAGCCAACAAACAGCTCAAGTCCATTTCTTCCTTCCCAAGCACAAAGGCAGGTTTCTGTTTTATAAAGCTCTTGTCTCCCCATTCCAAAATGAAATTGTTGGGAATGGGAATGGGAAAAGGAAGCACTCAACTACATAACTCGTATTTGTTCCCCCCCCCTTCCTTTGTTGTCTCATTTTATTTAGATTGAATGTCTTTTTGGGCAGGGACTTGTTTCTATTGTTTTATGTACAGCACCATGTGCATCTGATGGCGCTATATAAATAAATGATGATTATGATAATTTATTCCCCCCCCATTCCTTCAGAGATTTCAAAATGGTTTAGGAGCACAACTTTAATAATTATTTTCCCCATCTATTTGTGATGGGTCAATAAATGATCAATAAAGCCATGAGATAAGAATTATTTAAGTCAGAATGTTTTTTATCGTTTAAAATGTTCTGTTCCACCTAGCCAGCAAGCTGATCTCTTCAGATGGCTGATCCCACATAGCTTCTTGAGATAGCACATAGCTGTCATGGCTAGCAGCCGTTAATAGGATTATCTTTCCTTAATTTGTCCAAGCTTCTTTTAAAGCCATGGTACATCTTGTGAGAGCAAGTTCCATAGTGTAACTATGTGCTGTGTGAAGAAGCACTTCCTTTTGTCTGTCCTAAATCTCCCACCATTCAGGTTCATTGGATGGGATTTATGAGAGAGGGGGGAAATGTCTCTATCTAATTTTTCCCACATCAGGCATACTTTTATAAACTTCTACTGTATTCTCTCCCTTATTCATCTAAGAAGAGGAGGGATGGACGGAAAGGGCAGGAGTTTGGGATGCTTTGTGACTTTCACCTCCTTTAAATTGTTGAAAAATAATAAAGATGAACATTAGCCAGAAACCAGAAAATGTATTTCCACTGTTCTGACAGATTAAATAAAAGAAAGACAAAAAAGGGAAATGTGGGGAAAGTCTATGAAAATGTATGCAATGAGGGAAGGTGGGAGAAGAGGGGTGTTTTTTGTGGAGAAAAAAGGATTGTGAATTCAGCATTTATACTATTTTCCTCTATGCATGTGCTTAGAGACAGTCTGCTCCTGAATCCCTCTATACGCTTCATGTGTCAGAGAGCTGAGATTGAAGTTGTTCAGTGTTAAGGGAAAGACACTCTGCACAGGCTGAGAGTACTTTCTTTGCGTGGTCCAAAGTTCAGCTCTGCTGCTGAAAACAGATTCCTGTCCTGATCTGGTGAGATCTGGAGAAGTCAGGACTAGGGATGATACAGAATTTTGCAATAATTGAGCATGGATGTGAACTGTGCAGCTGTTTGTTCGTTCACCTACAAAGTGAGCCGGTTGTTTTCCATGTGTTAGAGATCCTTATTGATTGATTTAAACAACAACAACAAAATTGTTGATACTGTTTTTGAATCCAGGACAATGTGCTGAGGCTAAAATGCCAGCCGGCCATTAACATTCATTGTTATGTTTTCAGCCTGCCTCCCTCCCTATATAGCTCTCCATTACATGAGTGTGTGTGTGTGTGTGTGTGTATGTGTGTGTGTGTGAAGGTAGTAATGCTTAATGGTTGTACCTTATAAATATATAAGCAAATACATTTTAAAAGAATGAGCTTCTCAGCGTCACATTCCAACACACTGTTGTACAAAACTGAGGTCATTTTGAATTACTCAATTTTCTCTCATCATCATGTATTAATATTCTGTTTCATAGAGAAAAGGAAACAATGGGCAGATGGCTACGTGATGATGGGCAGTCATTAAAAATAGCAGTACTATAAAGAGCAAAAATGTCTGGAGAATCCAAGACAATAACATTATTTTAGCTAATTGCCATACAAGGCCGAGATCATACAAATTAAAAAAAATGGGAACCACAATGGACCAAGTTTGATTAGCTATAATGCACTCAAAAGATGAACAGATACAGAACAGCAAGCTATATCCCTTCTCAAGGAACACAGGGACAAGAAGAGAGTGCATAGAAAAAGAAAGGATTTTGTGTGCTGTAAAATGAGGAATCAATATTTTTGTATGGAGGGGAACAAAATAAGTTCTTGGTTGTAGTTTGCTGGATCAGGGCTCCCACAAAGCCTCCTGTTGCTCTGTTGTTTCTGTCCATATACCTCTATTTTTTTCCTATAGCTCTATCTTTCCCTAGGTCCATGGGCTTTGCAAAAAGTGACTCTGTCCAAAATGTTGCCTGTGGAGCACTGAATAGCTCAGGCTATAATTATTATTATATAATAATAAAATATATATAATATGAAGAACATATTAAAACGAGATGAATAAATATGTCAGAAGCATTATTTGTTACTGAAATTCTATGTCTGCTTAAGAATTCTGTACCATGGATTTGCCAGCTGATTTTTGGCTGGTTGCTTATTGCTCATTCCAGGTCCAACACCTTAACCACTACACCACACTAGTTTATACTATCTGTTTTATACTTATAGCACATCTGAGTCTGGATTACATTCGCCTCACTACAGTCCAACCAGCAGACTCCTCCCATAGCCCCAGCCACTCCTGTCCAAGACTGTCCATATTTTCACCTGTGAAGTGGTGGGAGGGTATGGGCGTATAAGGCAAAGTGAGGTAATCTCCTCAGGCAGCAGATGTTGGAGAGCAGTGGTGGCAGCTCTCTGGTTGGACTCTCTAAGCCAGCCTTTCCCAACCAGTGTGCCTCCAGATGTTGTTGGACCACAACTCCCATCAGCCTCAGCCAGCATTGCCAATGGTCAGGAAAGATGGGAGTTGTGGTCCAACAACATCTGGAGGCACACTGGTTGGGAAAGGCTGCTCTAAGCCACCCCCTGAGCATTCTCCTTTTTTATTTCTCTTTTATTCATTTCAGAATCTATACATTCAAACAATGTATGAGCGGTGTACAAAAATAGGATCTAAAACAAAATTCAAATCATAAAACAGAGTTAAAAACCTGAAGCCAGCAAGAATTAAAAGCTGCAGAAATAAAAAAAAGGCTAATTTGAAAAGGCTTGGGGGAAAATAAATGTTTTCAACAAACGTCAAAAACATAACAATGTTGGGGCTTGCTTCAGATCTAGAAGAAAAGAACTCTTTTAGAGGACAGAGCTGTGTAGATCTTACAGATGGGACACAACAGCATCAGAACGGCAACAATGCTACCCAAGGAACATGAGAAGAACCAGTCTAGAGGAGAATATAAAGGGAACAATAAAGCAATGTTGGCCTGAAAGTAGGGAGTTATATCATCTGCCTGGACTTTGTTAGACTTTCGAGGGTTGGAGGAACTTGGTAAAAATGGCACTTTGTGGTTCCTTCCTCCCCACCCCATCCTAAGGTGTTTAATAAGCAACAAGTTTTTTTTTAAGTGTTTTAAAATATGCCAGGTGGAAAGTACGATCTCTATGCCCTGGGTTGAAATTAAGAAAATATACAGCCCTGGAAGTTGGATGTTATGAATACTGCACTGTCCATGAAGCCAACATCAGCAGTCAGATACCAAGGAGATAGGTGTTTTATAAATACCTGAAGGAAAGGGACAGACAAGCTGTTTATAGAAGGAACAGCAGTTTGTTCTGACTCCAAGTTTTAGGCTATACAGCAATTCTAGATCAATACCCTAGAAATCCTCTCCCTGCCCCCTCACAGCTAAAATATGTTCTGCTGACTGGGCAGACAAAGGGTTTGGGGAATGCACAATTGACGACCAGTGGGCTCCCCCCCAAAAAAACACTTTTCCCTGGGTGTTAGTTTAGTTTAGTGTATTATGCATATCTCACATTGCTATTGAAAACAATGAAGATTAAAAAATGGCCTTTCTGCTACACTTACCTAAGACTATTTTGATACCTCTGTACAACTTTTTTTAGATAGTTAAGAAATTTAGTTGCTATTTTCTGTACTTGACACATATGAGGAAATAAAATTTAAGTACAGCTGAAATTATAGTAAACCAGTGAAATGTTTAGGGACAAGTTTAACAAATAAAATAACAAAATTGTATAAAAATACTTATGAACTTTAATATAAGGAGTTCACCTTAATAATTAAACAATGTGAACATTACATTTATCATTTACAGGAAGAATCACTGCAGTTAAAATTATATTATTATTGAAAATAAATGTCTTATTTCAATTCCTTCTGGGCAGAATTTCCCCACTGCAAATTAGCAACTCTTATTAAATATATTAGAACAGGGAAAACCATACACTTAAGGGGAATAATTCAATATGATGAGAAAGAGAAGAAAGGAATTTCTCTACATGAAGTTATGTTGTATTTCAAATCCCAAATTAGTTGGATTTCAGATTGTTTGACAGACCCTTATTCTTCCATTTCTGTTTGAAAAAAGTATTGATAAAAGCTCCATATTCAAATGGAGTAAAAATAGGTTCTAGTACAATAGATGCAAAATTTATCTCAAATATATTGAGAGTATGGGATCAACACAGTGCTGGGCTGTTAAGCCTATCACCTTTAAGACCAGTGGCCAAGGAACTGGATTCCAGAGAGGAAATCTGGAAAGAAAATGATCCTTATAAAGGGGCTTTCTGCATGTCATTGAACTTGCAAATAAAAAAGAAAATATGGGAACAATCCTAAATGCCTGGAGGGCATATCTGAGGGACCATAGGATGCCAAGAACTACCTATCTGCAATCGGAGAGGGAGGTCTACAGTTGGAGGAGATCTGCCACTGGAAGTCTTGATGTGGCAGCAGAAAGCTCTGCCACCATCACTCTTCTGCCATGTGTAGAGGATGAAAAGGGGTGTGTTGGGGTGGACTGCGGAAAGCAATGTATTCACAGGATCCAAAGCCCTGACATGCCTCAGATTGGCTGCAAATCTATGCCTGCCCTGGAGCTGTCATAGTTAATTCCCCCCATTGCAGTCAGTCGGCAGGAAGTTAAGGTAAAAAACTAAACATGGCAGGAAAGAGAGAGAAAAGCCCCCTCCCCTTGTACCGTGGTTGGCACACATCTGACAGGTGTTAGGAAGTGGCAGTTCCTCCATCACAGACTCTATCCTTGACCTCCATTGAATTGCTTTGCTCCATGGCAATCATGTACCTACTTACCCAGAGAAAGCCCCAGTGAACTCAGTGGAAATTACTTCTGAGTAGATGTGTATAGGATTGAGCTGCAAATCATTCTCCATACATTTGCAAAACATTCTCCATAGTTTGTATATTTTTAATCCAATCTGTACTAGCTGAATAGAATGGAGTAAATCAATGTTTAAGAGATGCTTCAGCATATGAGGTAGAGACGGAACAGGTTAAGGATTACATGAATACATTTATCCAAATTACGGAGGGAAATATGCCCATGCAGATATGGGAGAACCTGTGGCATGATTATCACAGAGTTTCATTAAATATGTCAGGAAAAATATGTCAGGAAGAAGGAATAGGGCAGGGGTAGGGAACCTGTGGGCATCCAACTCCCATCAGCCCCAGTCAGCATGACGAATGGTCAGGGATGATGAGAGTTGTAGTCTATCAATATCTGGAGGGCCACAGATTCACCATCCTTGCAACAGAATACATGACACTCTTCACCTGAAACTTAGCTAATGTTGAAACTGTCTAAACATATATGCACTGTATATCATGCAAACTAATCTGGATGAACAATTTATCTTGAAAATAATTACTTTTGATTTTGATATATATGTGTAATGAAATGCAGGCCATCAGCATGTGTGTTTATTCTAACTTGCTTTGGAAGAATTATGCCCCATAACTCACATTCACTTTTCATATCGAAATATGTTAGTTACCACCAACCCTTTAGAACTACAATAATGTTACTTCCACTTATATATAATCCTAAAATATATCTCTTTGCTTTAGGAAGATAAACACCTGTGAATACATGACATCCATCTGCCACAAGCACTGCAAAATGAAGAATGGTGTCTGAAAACAGTGCTTCAAAATGACCACACTATTCTCAAGCTCAAAAAAGGCTGAAAAGCTAGTGGTTAGCAGTGGTATTGTGTGAACTTGTTATTTAGAGCTTTTTTTTAATTATTCAGAGCTTTTTATTACCAACAAGCAGCTCTTCAAAGACACCCATCTATTCAAGTACTAGGATTAACGGTAAATGGTTAACGAATATCCACCTAGTGCTGGGATGAATTGTGAAATGGGGCTTGTGGTAGTGGGCCTGATTGGCTTTACCACAATCATCCTTAATGATGATTGTGTATCCACAAAGGCCTTAATGGACTGACCTAATGACTGCATTCGGGGAGGGGTTCTACATCCTGAGAAAGAATATAGTACACCACCTGAAAACAGGAAATGTGCTTGAAGATAGACATCTAAACACAAGGAGCTGAAACACTCATATTAGACTGAACCACCCCTGAGAACCTTTCCACATTCCAGTCAACAATAGCTGAAAGTCTTCCCTTTTGGGGAGCATATGTGAATGATATCATTTGCAAAATTATCAGCAAACACATTAGAGTGGACCACCAAACATTTTTCCAAGGCAGAAGACCAGGGCTAATGAAGACAAAAACATTTGGTTTTCAGATACATTATGAAGGAGGGAGGTTTCAGGCTATTGGACAATTTGAGGTTGATGTACAAGGAAAGGAGCATATCAGATCTAAATACAAAAGGAAATGAACAAGGGAGATGTCTCAGGTCCTCTGCCCAGAGGAATACAGATTAATTCATAAACTGTCATGCCTGAAAGTGGACTCATGAATGGCACCATTGATTTTGTGCTCTGTTTGGTAAAATACACCTTTTGGCATGGCAGTTTCCATTGTGTGGGCCCTAGGCCAGGGTGCACTTGTGAAAAACCACAGTATTAAGCTGGTCTTTAGGGTGCTGCTGGTGCACCCCGAGGATTTTGTCTTGTTGAACTGTATGTTTTACTGTGTTTTTATTTAATAAGTCCATTCTGGTGGGATAGGGTGGGATTGACCATGTCATTCTTCACCTTCAAATGTTTTAGAACATTTTTAGAGTGGTGTCTGCAGGTGAGGACTCATAACTATTATCCATTATTTGGATGGTCTCCTGTTTGTAGGAAGGAGAGGGACTTTGGCCTGTGCCAGCAGGCTTCTAGCATATCACCACTGAACTGAGGAATTAGGGGGTCCCCACAGCCTAGGGATGGGAAACGATCTGGCCAGTAGAGCAGATCATTATTTTCTGTGGGCCAGGTTTGACAGGTGGCAAACACTTGATGTCACAATGATATCAGTATTGTGGCACCAACCCTCTGAAATACCCACCTGCTTATGATTTGGGAGGTGTCCACTGTGGTGGGCTTTAAAAATACATTAGTATGTTGAAAACTCATCTGTTTAGACAAGCCTTTCCTTAAGAAATGTTTAGACCATGATGCTCAAGTGTTTTGCTTCTATACTTGCTGTATTTTATTGTGCTAATTTAAAATTAATTTTGTTGCACATTTATGATAGTTTGATCTATATTTTACTCGTTTCAATTATGTTCTATTTTGTGTGGAATATTTAGAGATTTTTTAACATATATATATATATTAAAGGTAAAGATATCCCTGCACTTATAGTGCAAGTTGTTTCCGACTCTTAGGGTGATGTCTTGCAATGATTACTAGGCAGACCATATATATGGGGTGGGATTGCCAGTTCCTTCCCCGGCCTTTCTTTACCCCCCAGCATATGCCGGGTACTCATTTTACCGACCACGGATGGATGGAAGGCTGAGTGGACCTCGACCCCTTTTACCGGAGATTCAACTTCCTCCTTCCGTTGGAATCGAACTCTGGCCGTGAGTAGAGCTTCGGCTGCGTTACCGCCGCTTACCACTCTGCGCCACAGAGGATCTTATATATATATATATATATATATATATATATATTAAGTGTGTATAATTTATATAAATTAAATAAGTCTCAAGGATGAGCGGAGAGTGCAAGAAATGGCTGGAAGGAGGGCAGCACATCCAAGGCGAGGTAACTGGACTCTTGAGCATCGCTGCCGGCGTCCTGGCCATCCTGGTGTCCTGGAGCTTCTCCCGCCGTTGCCTGCCTTGAATCCTGGTTGTTATCTCCCTGGCAAATTTCCTGATCTCAGGAGCCTGCTGCGTGGGGCTGGCACTTGCCATCTCCCTCACTGTTGTCAACGGTGGCCACCATCTCTTTACCGGTTGCAACAGTTCTGCCCTTCCAGCTGATGCCCGCACTGTGATAACAAACGAGTGCCCTTTTGACACTACCCGCATCTATGACACAGCACTGGTCCTCTGGCTTCCTTCCTTGTTGATGGCAGCAGTGGAAGCCGGTTTGTCTGCCTGGTGTTGCACAGCCTCCCTCTCTGTCTGTGGAATTGGCCCCTCTTCAGCCTCCTACAAAGTGGCCCTGCTTCAGGCAGCTGCCCCACAGGAGATGGCTGCAGAGGAAGGCTCTGAAGAGGAGCCTCACCACCAGCCTCTGGTTGAAATGGACGAGGAAGAGTGCTGCCATTGAGGGTGGAGGGAAGAGAGTGACCCACTTTTGCTGCTAGACTGTCCTTCATGTTCTTGAACGGACAGATGGGCATGTGTTCAAAGTGCAGAGCTGGCCAGGCAGGAATGTCCCCCAAATTGTTTTTTTTTAAAGTGTTTTTAAATTTGTATATTTGTTTTTAATTGTTGTAAACCGCCCAGAGAGCTTAGGCTATGGGGCGGTATACAAATGTAATAATAATAAAATAATAAAATAAATAACAATAGCAACAACAACAACTCCCTGGCATGTAGTAACTAGTCCCTCTGTTTCAGCATCTCATCATTAAGCAACTGGGCAAAGAAGCATACAGTCACCAGCAGTTTGGACACTGGCTTTGGTATTGGCCATCTGGCCAATATCAGTTTGGAAAATGGGGCATGCAGTGGGATACACTGACACCCTGCCTTCTGGAGTTGGCAGCAACTAAAGTCCTGCCACAGATGCTGATCATTCACCTTGGGAAGTACGGCCAAGCAAAATCATCAGGGCTGCAGACTGTTTCCAGGATCTGCACAACATAACAAAATGGTTTCCAGGTATAAGGGTTGTAAGAGTAGAAAGGATTGCAAGGTATGGAGGGCTACCAACAGGGATATCAACTGGAACTTGGGCTGGCTGAACTATTAGGCAACACAGCATCATTCAGGACAGAGCTCCATCTTTCCTCTCTGTTTCAGGAACAGGTGTGCGTGTGAAGCGAGAACTGATCTATGGTATGGTCAGGTGGGAAAGTAAAGGGGGGGGAGAGATGTAAGGCTGGTAAGTGGAAAGTATGCTCCTGTCCTAAAGCTTTAATACAGATAGAGGAGGGGTTTCTCTGAGGTTGGAGAGCCACTTATACTTGACAATAGTGGGTAGTAAGTTGTCAGGTGATGGCCTGATGACATGGGCAACTGTGTAGTTGGGACCTGCTGTCAGACAAAGGCGATGCTCCAGTCTTGACTACAGATGTTTAGGCTAACTCTGTCAGTTTCAGTTTCTCATTCTTCCAGTTTTAAATTCAGTTCTCCACATTTTTGCAATTGACAGCCTTTTAGTATGAATTTCTCCTAATTTTTAGGCAGTGTGACTAATATATATTTATACAATCTATACAATTTTGCAAGCAATTTTTGCTAATGTAATGCGCTTCTGCATTTTCACTAATATATGCAGTTTATATGCTTTATTTGGTTGGAAAACTGCATTGCAAAATTCAGAGAAGTGCAAATTTCAAAGGATAATTATGTTTTGGTTTGGTATTGGTCCGAGAAGTGTGAATTAGGTAATTTCTCATTAAAATGCAAGCAGAATTTAATTTCTCCCCCATTGTTAGTGAGCATAGCACCCAAGGGACACTCAAGGCATGGATAGCCAGGCTAGTTGCTTAGATCCAGGTAGAGTAGTGAATCTCCTTCCCCCATTTTACCTAATCCCAATTAATCTTTCTCTAATTGTAAATAATAAAGGTTGGGACAATATGCCTTCCATGGTGTCTGCCTCTTTCTTGTTACCACAAGAATTAATTCTCATATGTTTTGGTCAGGTTCTGGAGGCCTAATAATTAGTTGTCCTTATTTAACCTCTGCACAGCTTCTTTTGTGGTAAAACAAAAAGAGTCTTGGAATCCTTATGAATAACTCAGCAAGAAACAAAAATCATAATCATGAATAGCTATTTGCAGTACTTTGTGAGCTACTCTTACTAATGTTCCACAAGAACCAGGGATGAATGGCCATTGTTTCATAGCCCAATGCCCTTTCAGAATATATTTTACATCACAATTTTCCATGAGGGTTTACCTTGTCTCAAATGAACAGAGTCTACCTGTTTTTGATCCATATACTCATCAGGATTAGGACTGAAGTGCTTTCGTTTTTCCCTCTACTAAATGCAAGTTCCAGCAATAAAATTCTACAACAGTGTGATTTCATGAGATGAGAATTTAGCACGCATGGACCTGTTACATTTCTTCATCCCAACATATTATTGAAGGGAGCAAGCGAAAAGGGCCAATTTATCACAACAAGAAAGATGGACATGGACTGAAAGGATAATATTAGGAGGTTCAGGGCCTGCAGATCATCTAAACTGTATGAATTATTTCCTTGGTCAAAGTAAAAGCCTAAGGAGTGGGAAGTGTTTCTTCAAGTGCCATAACTGTATTGGGGTTTGAGGTTTCACTAAAAATATAAATTGGTGCAACTCCCATGTTTGCCCCAGAGTACAACGAGAAGGGCAGAACTACAAATTATGTCTCTTATATGCAGAACTTGGAAAAGTTACTTTTTTGAACTACAACTTCCATCAGCCCCAGCCAACATGGCCACTGGACTGGGCTGATGGGAGTTGTAGTTCAAAAAAGTAACTTTTCCAAGCTCTGCTTATATGGATGCTGTGAAAAAATGACAGCATTCTATGTTGAGGTCTCTCCCATAACATTTAAGAGTACTTCCTCTGGGTTGTCACATCACATCCTGTGTTGTCTGCTCCTGCTAGCAGCAGGCCACTGATGGGAAATGGGGCCAGGAAAATGCAATTATGTCATAACACAGTAGATATTCCTAAACATAATGTTACTCTGCCCTGAGATTGCTAGAGATTTCAGAAAGAGTCTAATAATGGCCACTGCCTACCATAGTCTTGAATTATTTTTACAGAATACAGCAGATGAGTCCCCAAGGTTTCTTGAGAGTTTTATAGTAAAATTCATTTTGTAACAGTGATGATCCTTTGGGACTTAGGAACCAGCTTAAAGGGCATGACTATATTATATTGAATAATATAATGCACTTTTGTATGTTATTTTTATGCATATTTTCCCCTAATATGTGCATTTTTGTAAATATTGTTTGGTTGGAGAATGCCACTGCAACATTGAGATAAGTGTGAATTTTGAAGGATGGCTGTGTTTCAGTTTTTATATTGTTTCAAAGAGTGCACCTTTGATAAATTTGGTTTAAATGCGAACGGAATTGAATTTTCCCACCATCCCAATTCACAGGAGGACATATTCTCTCCCTTTTGCAGTGCCTTGCTCAAGAGCATTGAGCAGGGGGTTGGACTTGATGGTCTTATAGGCCCCTTCCAACTCTACTATTCTATTATTCTATTCTATGAGCCACTGATAAGTAGGTCTCACAGAGTTCATCAAAAAGAGGCAATTTATAATGCCAGGAATTACAAGGCTGAACAATCAAGGGTTCTAGGAAGAAATCATTTCAAAAGAGAGATTGAGAGCAAGCTTTTGAACTTGGCTAGTTGCTCTCAGAGCTTCAGAGCTCACAAAGAGAAGATGGAATTTGTATCAGTTCAATAGAGAAGCCTTAATCATTTATTTGAAAGAAAAGAGGTACCAAGGGACTGGAATAAAATAAATGCAATCCATGCCATAAGACAAGGACTAAGATGATGTCAAGGACTTGCAGATTTGCAGTAAAGCTTGCTTTTGACAGTAGGCAAGATCTTGGAGTCATTAGTAAGGGATGAGATCACAAAACATCTGGAAAAATATGAGCTGATATAAAGTAGCCGGCATGGTTTCTGGAAAGAGAACTCTTGTTTGACAAATCTGATGGAAATTTCTGAGGACAGAAAGAAGAAAATCAACAAAAGAGTAACATGTTGAGAGTAATATCCTCGGGTTTCACAAAGGTATTCAGCAATCTCGAAGACAGGTAACTGATACACGTTATTACATATGCATGCCTGGAAAGCATACAGAAAGACACCTCCTTTGAATGAATCGGCGACATATACAGTGATTAATAGCAGGCTGCATAGTAATAAGTAACAGGTCACATAGAAAGGAGATATATATTTCCCCTAATATTTGGCAACTGCTTTTTGTACTGGATGCGTTGCCACTGCCTACCATAATCTTGACTTATTTTTAAAGAACAGAGCAAATACATTTGAAATTGAAATACAATATTCACTGAAATGTAATCAAGCTTCAAGAATTTAAATATGGCACCTTGCCTAATCGTGAAATGAATTTTATTATTTATTTGGATATTCATTAAACCAAATTGGAAATCTGAATACTCCCAATTAGCACCTCAAGTACAGTGTTCATTACACACACACCCATGAACAGATTGGGCAATAATGGGGAAATTCTGGAGCAAGGAAAGCTGTGTTGATATTGATACTGTAATCCTATGTGTGCTAACTTCACAGTAAGCTCCATTTAATTCAGTGGGACTTACTTCTGAGCAAATACACACATTTGGGCTTTTAGTACACTTAACTACAGTAATTGCACTGGATCAAGTAATACACCTTGTCTCGGGTTGCCAATTTTTTTGGATCAGGCGGTACATTTCGAATTTTGAGAGAGTGCTGAGGGTGGCAGTCACAAAGTGGCTATCATGGGAGTCATGGCATAACACAAAATTAGAGTACACTCATTGCTACTTCTCCTCCTTCCCGGGACAATTACATGTTTACCATGGGAAATCAGCTATGCCCTGCTGGTCCTGACTGTAGAGATACAACTGTTAAAGGCACAAGAATCCTGTATTCCCCAATGCCAATCCTAAACCAAAGCCTAGGCTGCCATCCTGTATCCACTTATCTGGAAGTAAGCCCCATTAAACACAAAGACTTACTTCTGAAGTACACATGTATACTATTATACCATAATTTAACTATACAGTGAACTCTTAATGCACACCTGGACATCAGCTCCTGCATAATAGGAGACATATCAAAGCTTCTCTGCAAAGGTTTCACATCTACCTTGGGGGCGGGGATTCTTTAACATTTACCCATACTTGCTGTATAGTATTTGTGTTTGTTGTATTTGCAGAAAATAACTTCTAGGCACTACCTGATCTCAGGAGAACCCAGCATAGGAAAGATGCATCCTGGTTGGTAGGGAAAAAGTAAAGGCAAACTATGATTATTCCAAGGACTAGGAAAAAAGAAAGAAGCAGGAAAAGTGCACTAATAGGAAGGACAAAACAGCCACTGTTTAGGACCCAGGGATTCCTATTGCCTGATGTTGAGCCCCAGTTACTCCAAACGCCTCAGAGCAAGTGGGCAGAGGATGAGACTTCTGAGAGCCTTGAAGGAGGGGGGAGCATTAGCAACCCTTCAGTCTCTCTGGATACTCCCCCGGGCAGCTTAGAGCCTGTTCCAACTGATCCGTTGGGGAGCGATCTTGCGTGTGTGCCAACTCCAACCCCCCAGGATGCCCCACTTGGACCTTCAAACATTTCCCTGCCAACTCGCTCCCCGCCCCCTGAAGTCGAGCTGGCACCTAGTGAGCCTGTACTGTCTGATGAGCAGGCAGAGTCTCGCCCCCCTTCACCCCGCGTGAGACGACACGAGAAGCAGTTCGGTCAGAGGGAGAGTCTTCGAAGGAGTCAGAGATTACGAGCGAAGACCTTTCCTACTTAAGGCGGCACCCCTTTGATTGGGGTGCTGAGTCAACTTACTCCATACGCTGCAGAGGATGCTTAGTTAGCATAGTTAGTACCAGTAGTGAGCTAGTCTAGCCAGGCTTTTGATGTAATGGTGACTCCAATAAAGCAAGAATTATTGCAGACTCGCCTCCGACTCCTGTGTCAAACTCTGGGCAGGACACCTGGTGTCTAAACAATTCGCTTATCAGTCCCAGATTTGACTTCACTCACTGGCTAAAAACACTGACAGAAATCACTTAGAAGGGTACCTGCACATTTTGATCCATAATCTTCTTTCTAGGAGGGCTAGAATGAAAGCTTAGAGTCTTGGGCCTGTTCCTGGGGGCACCAGTGAAGGCCTTTGTGGGTGCCATGGTCATCAGGTTGGCAACCCCCAGTTTACCTCATATGATCTATGGATCAAATAATACATCTCATAATCTCATATAATCTGTTCCTTGTCAACAAGCCAAATGTATAATGGCCATCAGCCATTTGCCTATATGTCGAGAAAAGTGTTTATAAATGAAGAGCTGGCATTGGACAAGTATGTGACGTATATATTGCTGCTTGTGTTGGATCTGTAATTTAAAACAACACAAGATTGCCTTCAGGGAGTATGTTTTTCTGTTTGCACTTTATACATGTGTATTGGGAAGCAGTCAAAAAATGCACATCTATGCAATGTTAAAAAGATCAGTCACAGCTATGAGACATGCAACTTGCCAAGTTCATGGGATTTTCAATAGAGTTTATGTAGTGCTTACGTGTGGTCTGAGCCTCCAAAAGTGATAAGGTAAGGACACACATCTTTCAGCTGTTACCTAACCTCATTTTTAAATGTGAACAGGGAAATGTGAAGCTGGCAGCAGTATTGAGATAACCAAAGGAAAATCTATACAGTACTATGTCGTTACAATACAGAGACACGTGGATAATATCTCAGCATTTTTAGAGACCGGTGCATCAAGAAAGTGAACTGTCATTCTTAATTCTTGATAGCAACTTCTCTGTTGCCACTTAGTGAACTTCATGGGTTAGCAGTTTTTCATATATTCAGTGGACAGGAAATCTCAATGATGCAAACCAGCCTACATTTTTTTTAGTGTAGTATAAACTGGAGAGCCAATCAGGGTTTGAGGCATGCCACTATAGGATGTGGACAAACATCAAAGTGACAAAAGCATGTACAAGACAGGTAGCTTCTGCCTAGGAACCAGAGTACAATTCAAACCAACGTTCAGCACTTAATAATTACTTACTTCATTAGGAGTGTTAGGCTGCAAAGCTAACACCACTTACCTGGGAGTAAGCCATAAATTCAATAGTATTTACTTCTGAGTAAACATTGTACTGTAAAGCACATATTGAAGTCAGTGAGGCTTAAAAGTACTTAGGTTCGGCTGAATTGTGCCCACTGTTTTTGTTCTTGTGTAACTTTTTAAATGGCTAGATTTGATTTTCTTCAAATATTTCCATGCAGAGAAAATTGCTTCTTAGCTAAGAACGCTTATATCAGGTTTCAGCCCTTTATGCTATTGATTTTCTTTTTCAGGAACAGTTTCATACAGAACAGTTTATATAAAGAAAGCGCTGGCAAAGGTTTATCTGTAGCATTTCCAGATGTTCTACTGCAGTCAGCTGGGGTATCAAAAGGAGGTAACAAAGGGTCCTAGTATACCAGGCCAGAGCCAGCAAGGGGCAGAGACTCTGAGCTTTCGTTTTTTTAAAAATTAGGTCTCTAGTTCCTTTAGAACCAAAGTTGTGGAGCAAAATGTGTAGGTACCATTCAAAGCAATTTGTTTCTGAGATAGGAGCCTGCTCCCATCTTTCATGGGTCTTAATCAGTGAATGAAGTCAGACAAATTTAGAGCCACACAAGCTCAAGGAAAAGGGATTTCCTGATTCATTTTGAAGCTATTTCTGGGCTTCCCTGGATGCATGTGTCATTCTACTGTTTTCTCCATTCAAACAATGGAGAAAGACTGCTTAGTTCATTTTGAAGCGTTTATTTTCTTCTTCCCCTTTCCTGGTAGAGGAACTATTGTTGACCAGATAAAATAATTGAGAAAACCAGGATTTTGGTGTAGCTGTGCCTGGGCAGCAATATGTCCACCCACAAGCAAAAGGTAGCAGCAAAATTCATCCTTTTTCAACTGGGCTTCATTTCATGCACAAAATGTTTTTTTCTCAATATGTAACATTTAATAAGCACTACAAATAAAGCCCATCATTAACACAGCCATATTGCAGGAGGGGGATCTGCACTCATGTGGGGAAAATACAGGGGTTCTTGAGAGTGGTTTGTCGCTGCTGGTATTTACTCTAAAGTGGGTATGTTCATGTAAAAGATTCCAATCCGTTTTGCTCCAAAAAGGGGAGGGGGAGTTAACCTGTGGAGATGACATTGCTGTTTTAATCTTTTTTTTAAAAAAAAAAAGTCAGCAAATGTTCTTAGAATACACTCCTTGCTTTTAAACAATTTAATCTTGAATGTATTCAGTCATGGACATTTGAACCCTAGTTGCTGCAAATCTAATCTCTTTTTATTCTTACCCCACCCACCGTCTGAAATTCTATACCTGGTCTTGCACTGAATGTAGTATTGCCGGCTTAACATCAATTGATGACAGATCTACAGTAAAACAGCTGGTTTCATGAAATTTGAGTTCTTTGCATGGTTTATGGTTGACATTAGGGTAGAGCAGGGCTCTTGTGCCATCAAGCAGACAGGTAGAAGTTCAAGTGGTTAAGCCTCTTCTACTATGGAAATATAGTTATGGGGAAAGTTTCCACTGCTGACCCAGTGTCATACTTCTTATTACTTGTGTGTGGCTCCTAATTTAGTTTTGGGCCCTCCACTCCACCTGTAAAACAGGATAGGACACAGAGCAAATGCAAGTTTTATGAAAACTTGCAACCTCTTTTGTGGGTGAGTTATAAGGCCCAATTAGTGTTGCCAGGTCAGAAGCATCCCAAACCCTGAGATTTCCCTAGTGATGTCATGGGGACAGGTCGTACTGATGTCATGGGGACGGGCTGTAGTGATATCATGGGGTGGGCCAAGGATGTCACAGGGGTGGGTCCTAGTGATGTTGTGGTGGAAATTTGTGACACCACCTTTAAGATGATTCTTTTCCAGGGAATTAGTGCACATGAGACTTCCAGACAGAAAGCTAGCTTTTATTACTTACGTAAGGAGACAGTGATCACACAAGCATGTCTGCCAGAACAGACATCAGCACAGTCTTATATACCCAGTGACTTTTAATGACATGTGATCCCATACAGCAAACAGAAGAATTCTTAGCTGCGACATGCTCTGCAAAGGATGCGCAGTAATTCCCTGCAGACAGATAGATACAGGCGGGACATTTCAAACAGTTCATAACTCTTCCCACACACCACTCTTATCTCTACGTGCTAGTATACACTCCCATCATGACAGTTAAGTGGAAAATTCCACTTCAATGTCATGGGGGGGGCTAGTGATGTCATTAAGCATGATACATTAAGCATCAACCACAGTTGCTTGGAGCATACAATTCATAGAATCATAGAATCACAGAATAGTAGAGTTGGAAAGGGGCCTATAAGCCCATCAAGTCCAACCCCCTGCTCAGCGCAGCAATCCAAATCAAAGCATCCAAATCAAAGCATTCAAACAAAAACATTTATGTGATTGGAAATTAAGATAGAAATCTTAGCTAAAAGATATAGCCTGGGTAGGGAACATTTAATCTAGCCTACTTGCTTCTGGCAAAAAGGGTTTAACTGCCCTCAGGCCAGGCCAGTCACCAGAAGGCCATTGTAGGAAGAAAGCAGACTAGTGTTGTGGAGATGGTAGATACAAGCACTCAGGAGTAAAGATGGATGCCCCTGAAGGCTGCAATTCTAAACACACTTACTAAGCCCCCAAAAACTCAACAGGACTTCTGAATAGATATGGTTTTGATTGTGCTGTTGGTAAAGCTTGACTAGGGATCCTCTGCAAAGACATCCATATCCAAGCAGGGTTGGAACCCCCTGCCTGCTGTGCCCTGCCCTTATCTTTTAATGTGGCTGCTCCAAACTTCTTTACAGATTTGACCCTTCACTTCAGAAAGAAGTCTGAGAAATGAGTGAGAGTAAGAAGGTTCTCTACCCTTTCTGTCTACCTCATGGGCTGCTATAAGCTCACTTTGACAGCCAACACAATTCCAGTGAGTAATAATTGACAGAAAGAAAACACACATGGTCTGAACAATCTTCACAGACAGCAGCTTGGGAACAACAACAATTGCAGCCACACTTCCCAGTATGTGAATTCTCTTTTACCACTATTGGGCAAGAAACAAACCGTCATGCAAACACCAAGGTGCATCATCAATGGGGTTTAGGGGGTTGAGCAGAGCGCATGGAACCACTGTTGTGGAGTGAGGTTAAAAGTAAATGAAATGAAAACAGAAACAGAAAAAGAAAAGACAGTGACGATTTCCTAAATGCAATACCATACCAACCACAACAAAATTCCTATGATTAAGACAGGAAACTCAACCTTCCACAACCAGTCAGGATTCCTAACCAAAAGCTAAAACTAAAAACATCCTGGCAGCCAGTCAGCCAAGGTCACAGAAATCCCCATGCAGCACAACCTGACCCAGGCGCTGCCGTTAGTGCAGAATGCTGTGGCATGATTGCTGACAAGAGTGAGACCCTATCAGTACATAATACATCTGCACTGGTTGCCGATTTGCTACCAGGCTAAGTTCAAGGTGGGCTTTCCATGTTAAGGGTGCCACATAGTACTTGTTCTGCTCTTGTAAGAAATCAGTCCTTTAGTGTGGCAGCTACACTTTGGAACTCCCTGCCTATTGACATTAGGCAGACACCTTCATTGTACTCATTTCAGCACCTACTAAAAACATTTTTGTTAGGCAAGCCTACCCAGGCAGGTAGAAGCTATTGTGTTTTTTATCTGTTTTTAACTCATTTTTGGTTTTATTATTTTGAATGTTTTTAAATACCTGTCTTTAACTGTTTTTGCCAATAATTTCATTGTTTGAATTCCTGTAAACCACTTAGAGACTTTTTACAATAAAGTGGTATATAAAACTTGTAAATAAAATACATAAATAAATTTTGGAGTCACTGTGGCCCGTGGGTCTATTTCCACTTTTAGGAACAAAGGAATCTACCTTATACTGACTCAGGCCATTTGATACCATCTAGCTCAGTACTGATGACATGGACTAGCATTGGCTCTCCAGAATTCCAGGCAATAGTCTTTTCCAGAAATTGAATTTTGGACCTTTGCATGCAAAGCATATGCCCTGTCACTGAACTACAGCCATTTCCCTAAGTATCTTTTAAAATTGTTCTTTTCAATTCACTAATGAATGCACAGCATACCTAGAGCAGATCCACATCATACATTTAAAGCACATTAAACACACTTGAAGCACATGAATCCCACTACATAGTCATGGGAACTGTGGTTTGTTAAGGGTAGTGGGAACAATAACTGTGAGGGGGAAACTACACTTCCCAGGATTCTTTGGGGGAAGTCGTGCACTTTAAATGCAAGTTGGATATGCTTTAAATGTATTGTGTGGACCTACTTAATAAACTTTGCCTGCATGTAAATCGTTTTAATTAATTTTTAAAAATGGAAATGAGCTAAAAGGTTTACTGGATGACCATGGGCAACTCACTATCTCTCAGCCTAATCTGCCCCTCAGGATGAAAACAGCAAAGGGGAACCATGACCACCCAAAGGAAGAAGGCACACTTAAAATGTAGAGGAAGTAATAATTTACAACCATGGTGTGAAATCAAACACTTATTGGGACATAGTATGAAGAAATATTTATATAAGCATGACTGTCAAAGATGTTTATTATTTACACAACCTGTAAAGATATTTGTAGTGCAATCATATGATTGTTTACTCAAAAGCAAGTCCCAGTGTATTCAATGGGACTTACTGAAACAGGGAAGAGTGAACAGAACTGCAGGCTCAAGTAATAAGGAACACTCACACAACGCAGAATTCAGAATCATGCCACTTTAAGCTGTTTTGCAACTGTTTATACTTTTTATGGTTATTGGATTTTAAAGGGATTTATTTCTTGTTGTGAGCTGCCTTGGTTTCCAATCAACAATCCTACCTCACAGGGTTGTTGGGAAGACTACACAGACACACACACACACACACATACTGGAGATGTAAAAATACATAGGCCCTATATAATAGTTTTCTTGTCAAAACCAGCTGGTCATTGCAGAACTTTTTTAAAAAAACAAAACAAAATCAGTATTAGTTTCCTACATAATAAAAGCAGTGATACCTATGGAAGCCCTGCCTAATTGCTTTAAAAATGGGATTAGAGGGGCAGAGAAAGATTTACAACAGAAGAACAATCCTTTGCTATGTTCCCTCAAAAGTCCCATTAATTTACAGCAAAATCCTAACCATGTCTACTGAAAAGTAAGTCCTATTGAACTCAATGGGGTTTACCCTGGGTATGTGGGATTAGCATTGCAGCTTTACTCCCCAAAAAGCAAGTACTGGATTAAAGCTTCATATTGGGAAGGTTTTCAAAACAGTGCCATCTTCAACAGCCCTGGAAAATTTAAACTTGTTCGACCCCTGCACACAACAGAAAAAAAAGACGTTTGGTACTGCTGAAAGGTACATACAGTACTTACTCAATTTATGAGATTTTCAGATAAACAGAGGAAAAAAACAGTTTTCGACATCTGTAATGCAGTCTAGTTACTGCCTAGAGGCCCAGAAATCCCTTGTCAATCACAACCTGACTTCACTTATTGGCTTACAAACCTGAAAGGGTGGGGTTAGAACAGCCAGGTAAGAGATCATTTCACTGAAGTTGCGGGTGGGGGGAGAGCTGACATTTTGGTGTATATCTTGTGAACCAGACCACCCAGAAACTTTATTTTTTTTAATGAAAGCTGAGAGTCCAGAGATTAAGCTGACTCACCCAGAGACCTGGAGAGAACCCCAAAAAACCAGAGTCTCTGGCCGAAACTGGACATCTGCCAACCCTAGGCCCAGTCCACATACAGTGTGGCCCAGAAAATCCTGGTGGCACCCTTTGTAATCAGGGATAGGCAAGGCAGTTTGGATAATATAAAAACTGAACAAAACTCTTTGTCTAAGTCTTCAGTGGAACCTGAAAAATTCTATAGGGTTAAAATTTTTGGCAGTCCCTTCTTGCTGCCTTTGTTTAGGAACACATACCACTTTTGGGATAGAAGTGCACAGCTGCTATAGGACTCAAAATAAATTATGCTCTGTCATTTTTGTTTGTACTTCCATATCAGTGAAAACAGGTATAAAAGAGGATCAACACAGCATTGTCATTTCCCCTTAATATTTAACTAAGCAACCTGCATTGGTTCTTCCGATATGGGCTAACAGTTGTTTTGATATTAATATCAATGTATGAAATATATGTAACATTTAATATAGTTGCATGCTTTTCAGTTAAATGACTAGAGTAGCAACAGTGATATGTTATATTTAATCCAGCCAACTCTCCCATTAAAATCAAACAGAGTTAAGAAGTAGTTAATATTCATAGGATTCTTTTTCTTCCTGTTGTTTATTTAACATTTGAAAGTATACAAAATCATTTACATCCCTCACTCTCTCATGACAAAAACTGGGTTTATTAGTAATAGATTCATAAGACTAGAAACCTCAAACTGAATAAAGGCTCTTCTACACATAAAGAATCTAATAAATTAAAGCATATCATCCATGCCTTAGGCCAAACTAGATATGACATAGGAACAGTCTCATAAGATTCTTCATGCAGAGAAATGCTCAAAATGTAAGTCAATCTGGTTTTATTAAAACAACTGTGGAACAAATAAGTGAGGGATACAGTACCAGGATATTTCATGGCTGGCCTATGGAGAGACTGGCGGTGCAAACCTATGCATATCTACTTGGAAGTAACTCTTATTAAGTCCAATGAGACATTCCAAGGTAAGTGTGTATAGGATTGCAGCCTGAGTCATAAGTAAACCTGGGTTTGAACTGCTCCAGATTCTGGTATGCTTGAACTAATGTAAAACATCAAGTGGACTTCTAAAAGTTACAGCTCCCAATTGAAAACATATTTTCCCTTCAGTCCATAAAAATTGCCTCCAGGTGCTGTCTGATCTGTGTATTTTCCCCTGCGGAATAAAAGTATCTTGGTGAAGGTGATTTTGATCAGAAAAATGGTTTACAGAATTATATACTGGCTCTGTTCAAACGTAGTACTAAATCATAATTTAATGCTATGGGAATAAGGCTGCTTTCCTTTCCTCCTCCAGTATGGCTGTGAGGTAGAGATTGGAAGCATTTACATCTCATTTAAACTAAGTTTATTGTTATGTCCAAACCAGGAACTGTGATTAGCTTAAATTATAGCTTATTTAAACAAACCGAGATCATAATTCATGGTCTGATCTTGGCTTTTTTCTATAAACAATAGTTCAAGCTAGCTACAGTTTGTCCTATTTGGGATAAAATGATAAACTGCAGTTAGTTGAAACTAGGAAGCAGACACACTCTCCTTGTAGCCATGCCAGAGGAGCAGAGGGAAGAGAGCATGGAAATCAAGACCCACCCAGGTTTGTTCCTTTAGTTATAAACTATGGTTTGGCATTACATCCAAATTGGGCCACTGCTGTCTCCCTCATGTGCTACGTAGCGGCAGCTGGTGATGGTTTGACTTGGTAGAGCTACAATATTTAACCTTGCTATTTTTCTCATAATAGGACTTATATAGCACTTATTTAGGAAAGTGTATCTTTGCACATATGCAGAGTGCCATTGTCCCCTCATTGAAAAACATCTCTGCACATGGTCAGGGGAACTGTAACTGTTTTTCTTGTTGTTTTCTTGTTTTACTGTTTTAACATGACTGCAACTTTGTAACCTTTTGTTATAAATGTATGTAGTTTTATTTATAAATGTCTTCTGGTCTATGACTGTATCAATAAAGATCGATTGGTCAGGGGAAGAGCTTTCATGTAAGAGGGTCCAAGTATGATTTTCAGACAAGATTTACCTTATAACTCTTATTTAGAAATTAAGCCATACCACATGACATGTTTTTGAATTCATGTGTTGCTTATACCATCATATCCATTGCCAAAAAACTAAACACACAAAAGCTTATAAAATGTGAAGAACATTAAAGGTAAAGGTGTCCCCGCACTTCTACTGTGAGTCGTTTCCAACTCTTAGGGTGATGTCTTGCAACGATTACTAGGCAGACCGTATATATGGGGTGGGATTGCCAGTTCCTTCCCCGGCCTTTCTTTAAAGGTAAAGGGGTCCCCGCACATGTAGTGCGAGTCGTTTCCGACTCTTAGGGTGACGTCTTGTGACGTTTACTAGGCAGACCGTATATATGGGGTGGGATTGCCAGTTCCTTCCCCAGCCTTTCTTTACTCCCCAGCATATGCCGGGTACTCATTTTACCGACCACGGATGGATGGAAGGCTGAGTGGACCTCGACCCCTTTTACCGGAGATTCGACTTCCTTCTTCCGTTGGAATCGAACTCCGGCCATGAGCAGAGCTTTCGGCTGCGTTACTGTACAAAACATTTCTTTCTCTAAATTGAAAGAACAAAGTATTGGAAGAAGATATCCACATATACATGTGGGCGCACATGCACATACGCACAGTTTGGGACTACTTTGAAAAATACTCTGGAATTGCACAGCGGCTCAAGCAACCTGCCCTGCCCCACCCAGCCTCCACCCCTTGGACTTTGATTTGCTCTGCTTTTCAGTTTCCGTTGTGCTATCTACCCAGCCAGCAACAAAGACACATGTTTGTTTACCTGTAGTAAGAGTTTGTTTATTCTGCAATTGTTCCAATGAGTAGAACAGGATTGAGTGTTGATTGCTAAAGGGTGAAATAAAGAGATAACTTAAAAGTGATCTGAAAAAATGGCTACCATTGCTCTTTTAAACCACTCACTATGCTCACAAAGTGGCTATTTTCTTCTTCTTTTTATTTATTACTTGATGGCAAAGGATGAAAACAGCTGCAGAGGAATAGAAATATTCCTGTATACTAGTTAGCTACCTGGCTGACTGCACACCTGTAACTCAGGCCTATTATCTGATTTTTCCCAATATGTGCAGCTCAGCATGGGGCCTTTTCAGGGTTTCTGGACAGAAAAATCAACCCCAGCAACCAGTAAAAAAAAAATAATTAATTGCTTTCCACAATTACTTTCCAATTGCTTAGTTTTTTATAGCAGCCAGTTAACAAATTTCCTTTGATTGTCCAACAGGAAGGACAATCTAAAGGCCAGGAACAAGACAAGAAGGAGAGACCCTCACAGAGTTAATAAACACACCCTACAGTATTTATTTTCTCTCTGCCCTTCCCTAAACTTGTAGTATAGACAAGTGTGTTTTTCAAGTGGAATCTAAAACCGAGATACTAGCCTGCCCCAGGCCTGCCCGCTCCACCTATCTCTCCATTAATCCTTAGGAAGGATGCCCTGCGTCAACCAAGATGGCAGTGGGGGCTTCCCTAACAGGCTGATGCCCAATCTGTCATCTTGGTTGATGGCACACATATGTGCTATGCATATGCACATTCCTGCCATCAGCCAAGCTGATCGTAGGGCATCAGCCCCTTAGAGAGGTTTCCTCCACCATCTTGGTTGATGGCAGGTATGCACACGCAACACGCACACCATTCATGGCAAGGGAGAGGTAAGTGGGGTGTCCAGATGAGTGTCACAGGCCTACACAGTCTGTATGGGGGGGCTGGGAGCTCCCTCGCTATGGTCTGCAGCAAGGTTGGGAGTCGACACTGCCATGGAATTTGGAAGGGAAGTGCTACCTTCCCACCCTAAGGAGGGGCCCCTTGGAGCCCCTCTGGGCCACAAGGGCCCTTGGCCAGGGCCCAACCTGGCCACCCTCTGGCATCAGCCCTGGAGATACCTAATGCAGCATCAAAGCTAAGCTCAGGACCTCACTGTCTTTACTAAAGTAGTTCAGTTCATGAAGAATCAGAACACAGGAGAAGACCACCGGTGAAAGGGGAATGTTGCTATAGGCAAAGTCAAGCTTTAAGTCTGGTATTCCTAAAGATCTCTCAAAAAAGGGTGAGACAATGCAACAGATTAAATTTCATTTGTGTAAAATAACACACACTCTGGGTGGCGGATTAACGGGGAAGGTCAGTGCTTTCCCCTGGTCTGGCCCTCACATCTTCCCCACAAATGAGGGGAGAGGATTGGCTGGTGCTATGTGCCTCTTCCCCCCCAAATGTCCCACCTAGAAATGTGGCTGCCCAACCTAACAAGGAAGACTGGCTACGGGGCTGCTTCTACCTATGTACATCCCTGCACAGTGCCAGGGTTTAAATATAGTTGGATCTAAACACTTCCATCTGAAGATCTTTAACGCTGACAATATTAGCATGATATTAGAACTTCAGATCCTGCTTCTAAAGTCTGCTACCTGCAAGATACGTTTTTACTTAGGTTCAATACAAAAGAACAAAATTAATGCATACCTAATAAGTGATGGAGAGCACCCACATGTATAAATCACAGTTTTCCCCTTCAAAATACATTCAAATAGCAACCAATAAAGGATTTGGCCCTGGCTAGAATGCATTTGAAGAAAAGGCTGTGGTTTATACATGAGAGTACACTTCACAACTGACATGATATTTATGCATCTTGTACTTGCGTTTCTCCAAATTTTATTTGTTACATTTGAACCCCACTCTGTCCTCTGAGAACCTCAAAAGCAGCATTTTATTATATCTCTGAGGTACATAATCCTGAGACAGAACACCTTGTTCAAGGCCAAGAAATCCTCAAAGCTGAACCTATTTCCCCATCCCCCCATCTGAGAGCCTTATAACTGCATTGGGTTTCTTTTTCCTAGGTGTAGAACTTTGCACTGATCCCTGTTAAAAGAATGAAATTTAACAGGGATAAGTGCAAGAAACCAAATGCATAGTTATAAGATGAGGCATACTTGGCTTGGCAATACTACATGCAAGAAGGATCTTGGGATTGTTGTTGAACACAAGCTGAATATCAGCCAACAATGTGATGTGGCTGCAAAAAAGGCAAATTCTATTTTAGTCTGCATTAACAGAAGTATAGTTTCCAGTGTGGTGTAGTGGTTAAGGTGTTGGACTACCACCTGAGAGACCAGGGTTTGAATCCCCACACAGCCATGAAGCTCACTGGGTGACCTTGGGCCAGTCACTGCCTCTCAGCCTCAGAGGAAGACAATGGTAAACCACCTCTGAATACCACTTACCATGAAAACCCTATTCATAGGGCTGCCATAAATCGGGATTGACTTGAAGGCAATCCATTCCCATTTTTTCCAGTTTGCAAATCGCATGCACTGTTGGTTCCCCTCTATTCGGCACTGGTTAGGCCATATCTTGAGCACCGAGTACAGTTCTGGACATGACAATTTAAAAAGGATGCAAACAAACTAGAAAGGGTTCAGAGGAGGGCTATGAGAATGATCAGGAGACTAGAAACAAAGCCCTATGAGGAGAGACTAAAAGAACTGGGCATGTTTAGCCTGGAGAAGAGAAGACTGAGGGGAGATATGATAGCACTCTTCAAGTACTTGAAAGGTTGTCACACAGAGGAGGGCCAGGATCTCTTCTCGATCGTCCCAGAGTGCAGGACATGGAATAATGGGCTCAGGTTACAGGAAGCCAGATTTCAACTGTACATCAGGAAAAACTTCCTAACTGTTAGAGCGGTACAACAATGGAACCAATTACCTAGGGAGGTAGTGGGCTCTCCAACACTTAAGACATTCAAGAGGCAGATGGACAGCCACCTGTCGGGTATGCGTTAATTTGGATTCCTGCATTGATGGCCTTATAGGCCCCTTCCAACTCTACTATTCGATGTGATTCTATGAGCCCTGCATTCTAGCAGACTCCACTGTGCTACAGTGGCCAGGGCTGGCCCAAGACATTTTGCTGCCTGAAGTGGAACAGGAATTGGTGTCCCCACTCCACCTCTATAAAAGTCACGGTGCAGAGTACCAAGCTGGCCAAGTCATTTTGGCACCTGAGGCAGACAATCCCTCAAGTGCCTTTTCTTGATAGTAATATATATATATAACAATAACACTATAACTGACAATTTGCTGTTATTTCATGATGTGGCTGCCTCAATCTGCCTAATGGGACCAGCCCTGACAGTGGCTCTCAAAATGGAGATAAAATCTAGAAATCGGCTCATTTCCTGTGAGACTAAGGGTATGTCCACACTATAGGTTTAAATTTGTTGAATGCTCATTTTGTCTTCTGAAGGACTCCAAGGGTGAGGGGTGGGCAGGGATCTTTAAAAGGGAAGCCTCAGCACTGTGCCAAACGACAGTTCTCAGGATTCTTAGAGGGGAGCTAGAAAAGTTATAGTGATGTAAAGCTAATATAGATTTGTAGTGTAGCCTTTTGCCACATTTCTAGGCATATTTGCTAGGAAATTAGGCTCTTTGAATTTGGTGGAGAACTGTGTTAATGAATTTACAATTACATTTTGTCCTAGTTCTTGTCCTGAAAACATTGCACTTGGCAGAATCCTTGCGTAAGCTTTGGATAAATAGAATTGTACTGTATAAGCTTAAGGATTAACACAGAACAGTTCCTTGCCCTAAAATTCTGGATCTTTGTTTTAAACTCTAGTAAACCTGTGCCATCTATTTTTCTTTAACTTTGTGAAAGCCCCTGAGCACCATGCTGATCTGCAACAGATGATTCAGATCCCCACTATTGAAAGTCTTTTTACCTGAAGAAAGCCTACCTCAGCATGGTGAATGCTGAACAGCTGCTTCTGCCTAATATTAACTTCATACTTTCAGTTCCCTCACTGGGCAGACCTGTGCATCTGACCCTAACATCTGGCTCCCTATATTCTCAACAGCTTAGCCCATATTCTACATTGCTCAGCCTGCAATTTAATTTAAATCATTCTTTTAAAATGCTTCCCAAGAGGCCTAGCTTTAATGGAGCAGTAGTGATTTCTTATATGAAAACCCATCCTTTACTGCACCCTAACATGGTCTGTGCCTGCCAAAAGACTGTTCTCCCATGGTTGTTGTGCAATGTGCCCTCTGCTCTGTGCCAAAAAAACCTCCCACAGCACTTGAACAAGCATAATGCTGCAAAGCAACAGGAAGGAAGTTTTCCACGACTCTGTGATACCCTGCACCAAAAGTTGCTATACAGAAACAAAACAACCTGCATCGTAGTTTATAGCTCTGAACAATAAATATATAAACATGGCATTTGCTATTTATAGTCCATGGTGGGTAGTGTAGCCCTATTTGTGAAAGTGTAGGACTTGAATTGGAATTACAGTAATAAGGGTTCTCAAATCTAAGCTTAGTTCCATTAGGACAAAATGAGACACTCCAAGGGGTTGCGAGCCTTTTTGGAGAGCATTGTCGGGATCTGTCACAAAATGGCTGTCATGGTGGTGAGGTATAACACAAAATTAAGACAGTACAATCATGGTGGAGCTTTTCTCACAATTGTATTTCCATACCAGAAAAGGCTTAACCAAGGTCTAGGCTGCCCCATTAAACACAAAGATCTGTAAGTGAATTCTTAACTAGTGCCTGGCCTTTAGCTCTCGCACAACAGGAGACATAGCTAAGCCGCTTTCCAAAGTTTTCACATTTGCCTTTTGGGGCGGGGGGAGGGTTTTATTTTTTAACATCCATCCACACTTATTGTGTAGTAGCAATTGTAGAAAATAACTTTGAGGACAGACAATGCTGATGCATTGCACATATGCAAGAACATCCAAGGGCTCTCGGCATGGTATGCTTGTCAAATTAGGCCTTTTCTTATCAGGACAGGCCCTTAGGCAGAGCCTGATAATACTATGTTCTGGCCCTCCCTGCTCTGTTGAATGGCTTCCTATTCCTAAGCGCAATGGGGAGAATAGGGTGTAATCCAAGCCTAGAGAGGCATAGTAGGCATAGGGACCTCTAAGGCTTCATTGCATGTACTTGGCATTAGAGTTGCATGAGGCCTGGAGGTTTTGCTTTTCTGAGTTTTTCAGTGAGAAAGGACAAATCAGTGAAATATGTAGTCTTCAAAATCCATCAGATATTTGAACTATTTTTTAAAAAGTTAACCATTATAAAGGGCACACTAAGCAATGTGTTTATGTGTGGATACATGTACACCCATCTATGCACCTACAGGGAAAGTAATTGTCACTTACTCCAGAAAAAAAAGTTGATATTGGATGACGGTGATGCAGGCAACAGAGACAGGAAAAGAAAATACCACAATTTTCATCGTGGATGGAGATAAAAGGTATATAGAGGGAAATAGTGCATGGGAAAAGTAAGTTGTTCAGCAGTCTTGCATAGCAAGTTCCCTGACTCTCCGCTGAAAGAATCCAGATTCCACACAATTTAATCTGGAAACAGATTTCTGTGACTTTTATGATGCAGACCTCACAGAAGGTGAAACCACAATTACTTGCATAATCAAAAGATGTCATGGTTTCTCAAAGCCAGACAAAAAAACCTCAACAATAAAAACAATCCTGTTTAAAGCCTGTTTGTTAGCCACAATGCTACCGCAGTTCTATCATGTTTTTGTATGTGTGAACATGTCCACTTATGTACTGATCTGCAGGCAGGTGGATAAACACTCAGCTGTGTGAATGTTTTAACAGTTTGTCAGGTTGCTTCATTCTAAAAGGCACCTGGGGCCTTTCTTGACAACGACTTCTGAGTGCAGAGCTGCAGCATGCTCACAGCATCTCTGTGACTTTGCAGTCAGCAGCCTATCGAAGTCCAAGAGGTTATGTTAGTTTGTGGCTTTCCTCACAGTTCATTGACGGGTTGTTTTGACACTTACTTTCTTGAATTACTTTAAGACTAAATCGGGGCGTCTTGATATTACTCGCAGCAAGTTGTATACATTAGGAGGAAAAGGCCCAGTGCCTGCAGGAGGAAGGGGAACACCACCATCCAGGGAAAGAGAGCCGTTTGCTGTTGCCTGCCTGCTTGCTTGCTTGCTGCTGCTGCTCAGCTACCACCACCACCACCCCCCTTTCCCGGTTGGACTTCTGCTCGGCAGGTGTCACGCCTTGCAGGACCAGGCCCCAGGTACTCAGCCAGCTGTGGCTGATTTCTTCCACCTGTCCCTTCCCCTGCAGGGAATACATCAGCTGGCTGGCTGAGGTGGCTCCTGCTTTGTCTGCCTTTTTGTGGGTCTTGAGTCATGTGCCTGGGAGAGAGGACTTGGAGCCAAGTGGGGAGATTTGAGGGGCCCCCAATTAGTGTAGTGACGGGTAGAGGGAGATATGGCGTTGTGAGGAGGACTTGCCAGGTAAGGGGAACGTGGCCCAGGCAGTTAATGGCTGTGCCTTGTTCCAGTCCTCCCCACACCTGCAGGTTTGTTGGTTGCCCTATCAGCCAGCTCTCAGGCCTCCAGATGCTGCTGCTAAATGCCAGATTGGTGCATAATAAGATCTTCCTCATTCATTATTTAATTGTGGATGAGGCAGCCGATCTGGCATGTATAACCGAGACCTGGGTGGGTGAGCGAGCAGGGGGGAGTCAGTCTCTTCCAGCTATGCCCTCCAGGGTACCTGGTCCAGCATCAGGGTAGAGCTGAGGGTTGGGGAGGGGGTTGCTGTGGTCTGTAGGAGCTCCATCTTCCTCTGCAGGCACCCTGTCCATGTGACTACTGGTCTGGAGTGTTTGCACCTTATGTTGGGTCAGCGGGACAGACTGGGGATTCTGTTGGTGTACCGCCCACCCCGCTGCCCAACAGACTCCCTAGCTGAGCTGACGGAGGTGGTCTCAGGTGTACCATTGAGATCCCCCAGACTGTTGGTTCTGGGGGATGTCAACATCCATGCCGAGGCCACCTTATCCGGGGCGGCTCAGGATTTCATGGTCTCCATGACAACCATGGGACTGTCCTAATATGCCATTGGCCCAACACATGTAGCAGGGCATACTCTAGATTTGGTTTTTGCATCTGGACATGGAGTTGGTGATCTGAATGTGGGGGGCTTTACATCAGTCACTCTGTCATGGACAGATCACTGCTTGCTAAAGTTTAGACTTACAGTGGCTTTTCCCTTCTGCAAGGGTGGGGGACCTACTAAGCTGGTCCGCCCCCAGAGACTAATGGATCCGGATGGTTTCCAAAGGGCTCTGGGGAGTTTTCCGGCTGATAGGGCTGACGCTCCTGTCGAAATCCTGGTTGAACTGTGAAATACAGAAATGACCCGGGCGGTTGACATGATTGCTCCTGAGTGCCATCTCCTGTGTAGAGCTCATACCCCAGAACTGAGAGCGATGAAACAATATAGGAGACGGCTTGAGTGCAGATGGAGACGAACTCCTAGTGGATGCAATTATACACTGGTAAGTGCCTATGGTAAGCTGTATTTAGGGGCAGTAAGGGCAGCAAAAAACCAATATTTTGCTGCCACTATCAAATCATCAATCTGCCGCCCAGCGGAGCTCTTCAGAATTGTCCAGGGGCTATTACACTCTGGCCCCAGGGACATGGTAGAACCATCTGAGGCCCGCTGTAATGAATTTGCTAGGCACTTCCAGGATAAAACCTTTAGAATCCGCCAGGACTTAGACTCCAGTGTTATAGCAGGTGAATCAAGTGTGGTATCCAGAGCACAGCCTTGTCTGGAATTCTTGGATGAGTTTCAGTTGGTGCAGCTTGAGGACGTTGACAAGGTGCTTGGACGGGTTCATGCAACCACTTCTGTGCTGGATCCTTGCCCTTCTTGGCTAATAAAAGCTAGCAGGGATGGAACAGCCAGCTGGGCCAGGGAAGTGATTAATGCCTCTCTGCGAGAGGGGGTGGTCCCTGACTGCCTGAAAGAGGCAGTAGTGAGACCACTCTTGAAGAGACCCTCCCTGGACCCAGAAAATCTTAATAACTATAGGCCGATAGCAAATGTTCCATTCCTGGGCAAGGTCCTGGAACAAGTGGTTGCAGGCCAGCTCCAGACACTCTTGGATGAGACCGATTATCTGGATCCATTTCAGTCGGGTTTCAGACCTGGTTTTGGCACAGAAACAGCCTTGGTCGCCCTGTATGATGACCTCTGTCGGGAGAGAGACAGGGGGAGTGTGACTCTGTTGATTCTCCTTGATCTCTCAGCGGCTTTAGATACCATCGACCATGGTATCCTTCTGGGAAGACTGGCTGAGTTGGGAGTGGGAGGGACTGCATGGCGGTGGTTCCGCTACTACTTGGCAGGTCGCCTCCAGAAGGTGGTGCTTGGGGAACATTACTTGGCACCCTGGACTCTCTAGTATGGGGTTCTGCAGGGGTCAGTTCTATCCCCCATGCTGTTCAACATCTACATGAAACCGTTGGGTGCGATCATCCGGAGCTTTGGAGTGAGCTGCCATCAGTATGCTGATGACACGCAGCTCTATTTCTCCTTGTCATCTTCTTCAGGTGAGGCTGTCAATGTGCTGAACCGGTGTCTGGCTGCGACAATGGACTGGATGAGGGCTAATAAACTGAGGCTCAATCCAGACAAGACTGAGATGCTGCTAGTGGGTGGTTCTTCTGACCGGATGGTGGATGTCCAACCTGTCCTGGATGGGGTTGTGCTCCTCCTGAAGGAGCAGGTTTGTAGCTTGGGGGTTCTCCTAGAACCATCTCTGTCACTTGAGGCTCAGGTACCCTCGGTGGCACGGAGTGCCTTCTACCAACTTCACTTGGTGGCCCAACTACATCCCTATCTGGACAGGGATAACCTGGCTTCAGTTGTCCATGCTCTGGTAACCTCCAAATTAGATTACTGCAATGCACTCTACGGGGAGCTGCCTTTGAAGATGGTTCGGAAACTGCAGCTTGTGCAAAATGCAGCGGCCAGATTGGTAACAGGGACCAGATGGTCCGAACATATAAAACCAATTCTGGCCCACTTGCATTGGCTGCCTGTATGTTTCCGAGCTCGATTCAAGGTGCTGGTTTTGACCTATAAAGCCTTACACGACTTGGGACCACAATCCCTGATGGAATGCCTCTCCCGATATGAACCCACCCGTACACTATATTCAAGATCAAAGGCCCTCCTCCGGGTGCCTACTTGGAGGGAAGCTTGGAGGGTGGCAACAAAGGAGAGGGCCTTCTCAGTGGTGGCCCCCAAATTATGGAATGATCTCCCAGACGAGGTATGCCTGGCGCCAACACTGTTATCTTTTTGGTGCCAGGTCAAGACTTTCCTCTTCTCCCAGGCATTTTAGCATATGTTTTAAATTGTTTTAAATTTTTAAATTGTTTCTAAA